>NC_061111.1:192259804-192384372 GCF_002878395.1 Capsicum annuum | reverse complement strand
GGGTGCTAACATTTGTCCTATGTCAACTTTGCATAAGTTGAATGTTAATGTAAAAAGAATCCGACCTAACAATGTATGCGTCAAAGGTTTTGACGGATAAAAAACTGATGCTATTGTAGAAATAAAATTCATATTAACAATCGGGCCTGTAGATTTTACTATGGATTTCCAAGTGCTGAATATTGATGCTTCATATAATATGTGATTGGGAAGGCCATGGATTTATAGGGCTAAAGAAAACGCATCAACGTTGCATCAAATGGTCAAATTCGAATGTGACAGGCAAGAGATAGTCATTCATGGTGAATGAGACTTATCCATGTATAAAGACTACTCTGTTTCCTCCATCGAAGCAGATATTACAAACGGAGTATTAATTCATCAAACTTCTGAGGTAGTGGCTGTTGAGCATATCCTCGAGGAAAATCTCATCTCAAGACCACAATTATCCTCTGTATCTGTTATGGTAGTGAATGAAATATTGAAGCATAATTTTGAACCAGGGAAAGGTCTAGTATTATTTTTGCAAGGAAGGGTTCATCCAGTAAACCTCTATGAGAACCTTAGTACTATTGGTTTGGGATACGAACCCACTACTGAAGATATAAGAAGGCTAAAAAGCATAAGAAAGAGTCATGGTCACTTACCAAGCCGATACCGCCACTTCACAAGTCTTTCATCAAAGTCAATGATGTTGAGTCCTCCAAGTTACCTGTTGCAGAATCAATGAATGATGATGATACAGAGTTGATTAGCCTTTTTCATAATATGTTCATTGAACCTGATATGGTTGAAATCGGGGAAGGTACCAGCAATGCAGATGTGCAGTCTGTAGGCCCTGATGTTCAGCTTAACAATCGGAAGGCCACTCCTCTCCTTATTATAAAGGAGTCTTAGTAGTTTGTTTATTTTTCTTACAGTCTTAGTAGTTTGTTTGTTTCTTCTTCTATAATTTAAATCATTCTAGGATTGTAATTCAAAACTTTAAACTTAGTATTTTAGGTTAAAAGTCTTTCTATCTTTGTTTTTAATAAAGTGTAGTGTCCCTTTGTTTTATTTTAAGTCTGATTTTTATTTATTTATCTTCTATCATACAGTTCTTTCTATGTCGATTCTAATGATATGACATACATGAAGAATTTTCAACTAGATTTAAAAACCCAATATAATTTTGAAATAATAAATAAAGAAGTTGAATACGATGAAGGAGAAATATTTGAGGATATAAGCAAAGATTTCAAACAGTTTGAGAATAAAACAAATCCCAATTTGGAGAAAACTGAGGTGATCAAAGATCATAAAAGTATTAGGGAGACTAAGATAAGTGTACATGCTCAACCACAACAAAAAAAAGCTATAGTTGAAGTTTTGCATGAGTATAAAGACATCTTTGCATGGTCTTATGATGATATGCCCGGTTTGAACACCGATTTGGTAGTTCATAAGTTAATAATTGATCCTGCTTTCCCACCTGTCAAGAAAAAGTTAAGGAAGCTTAAAACCGACATGAGTATAAAAATCAAAGAGGAGATCACGAAGCAACTTGAAGCTAAAGTTATTCAAGTGGCTCAATATCCTACTTGGTTGGCAAATATTGTCCCTGTTCCAAAGAAGGATGGAAAAGTTTGGATGTGTGTTGATTATCCTGATCTAAATAAAGCGAGTCCAAAAGATAATTTTCCACTTCCTAATATTCATATTTTGTTAGACAATTGTGCCAAACATGATCTTGCTTATTTTGTGGATTGTTATACGGGGTATCACCAGATCATTATGGATCTAGAAGCTGCAGAAAAGACATCATTTATCATGTCATGGGGGATATATTATTATCAAGTTATGCCGTTCGGACTAAAGAATGCTGGGGCAACTTATATAAGGGCAATGACTACAATGTTTCACGACATGATGCACAAGGAGATTGAAGTTTATGTAGACGATGTGATCATTAAATCTAGAGAGGAGTTTGACCATGTCAAAGATCTTAGAAAATTCTTTGAAAGGCTTCGAAGGTATGATCTCAAACTTAACTCTGTGAAATGTGTATTTGGAGTTCTGCCTGGAAAGCTTTTGGGGTTTATAGTCAGTCGGTGCGACATTGAGTTAGATGCTTCAAAAATAAAAGTTATTCAAGATTTGCCTCCACCAAAGAATAAAACAAAGGTGATGAGCTTACTTGGAAGATTGAATTATATCAGTAGATTCATTGCTCAGCTTACGACAACTTGCGAGCCAATCTTCAAGTTGTTGAAGAAGGATGCTAAAGTTGAATGGACTGAAGAATGTCAAGAGACATTTGACAGAATTAAGAGATACTTGTCAAATCCGCCTATTTTGGTTCCTCTAGAGCCAAGCAGACCCTTGATATTGTACATGTCTGTGTTAGACAATTCTTTCAGCTATGTATTAGGTCAACATGACGTTACAGGCAGAAAAGAACAGGCCATATACTACCTTAGCAAAAAGTTTACCACTTATGAAGCTAAGTACACTCTTCTTGAGAAGACGTGTTGCGCCTTAACTTGGGTAGCCCAAAAGCTGAAACATTACTTGTCATTTATACTACTTACCTCATCTCTCATATAGATCCTGTAAAGTACATTTTTCAGAAGCCTATGCCCACAGGCAGACTCGTGAAGTGGCAGATATTGCTCACAGAGTTTGATATTGTCTATATGACATGAACTACAATGAAAGCTCAAGCTTTAGTGGATCATTTGGCTGAAAATCTTATTGACGAAGGATATGAACCGTTGAAGACTTATTTTCTAGATGAAGAGGTATTATTTATTGATGAGGTTATTTCTGACGATTGCCATTCAAGCTGGAAGTTGTTCTTTGATGAAGCTGCTAATGTAAAAGAAGTAGGGATAAGAGTAGTTCTTATTTCTGAATCAGGATAATATTATCCTATACAGCCCAACTTCGATTCTATTGTACCAATAATATGGCAGAATATAAAGCTTGCATTCTAGATTTGAGATTAGCTATTGACATGGGGATCCAAGAATTGTTAGTGTTAGGAGACTGAGATTTATTAGTCCATCAAATCCAAGGAGATTGGGAGACTCGTGATTCAAAGCTCTTACCATATTGAAGTTGTTTGCAAGATCTATGTCAACAATTTGTATTAATAAAGTTCAAACATATTCCCAGAGCTCATAATGAGATTGGTGATACTTTGGCGACCTTATCTTCAATGCTTCAACTTCCCAACAAAACATATATATACCCTTTGCATATACAAATTCATAATCAACATACATATTGCAATGTGGTTGAGGAAGAACTGGCTGGAGAGCCGTGGTTATATGATATCAAAGAATATATTCAGACTGGAAAATATCCTATGCATGCCAATGGTAACCAAAAGAGAACCATTCGATATTTGTCTAGTGGATTTTTCCTAAGTGAAGGAATCTTGTATAAGAGGACTCCTGATTTAGGACTTTTGAGGTGTGTAGATGCTAAAGAAGCTTAAAAAATTATGACTAAAGTACATTCTAGAATTTGTGGACCACACATGAGTGGGTATGTTTTGGCAAAGAAAATACTCCGAGTAGGTTATTATTGGCTCACCATAGAGCGCGATTCCATCAATTTTGTTTGTAAATGTCATGAATGTCAGGTACATAGAGACATGATACATTTCCCTCCATCTGAGTTACATACAATGACTGCTCTATGGCCTTTTGTGTCTTGGGGAATAGACGTAATTGGACCAATTGAATCGAAGGCCTCAAATGGACATAGGTTTATCTTGGTAGCCATTGATTATTTCACGAAATGGGTAGAAGCAATGACTTTTAAGTCAGTGACTAAGAAAGCGGTGGTTGATTTTATTCACTCCAACATTATTTGTCGATTTGACATTTTGAAGATAATAGTCACAGATAATGCTGCGAATCTCAATAGCCATTTGATGCAAGAAGTGTGCCAATAATTTAAGATTATGCATCGAAATTCAACTCTTTATCTTTCGAAACGAATAAAATTGTTGAAGCTGCCAATAAGAACTTAAAGAAAATACTCCGCAAGATGGTGCAGGGTTCTCGACAATGGCATGAAAAGTTACCTTTTGCTTTGTTGGGTTATCGTACTATAGTTTAGACTTCAATTGGTGCAACTCCTTACTTGTTGTTGTACGAAAATGAAGCAGTTATACCTGCACAGATTGAAATTCCATCTCTTCGAGTAGTTGTAGAAGCTAAAATTGGTGATGACCAATGGGTCAAGACTCATTTGGAGCAATTAAGCTTGATTGATGAAAAAAGATTAACATCAGTATGTCATGGACAACTATACCAGAAGAGAATGGCACGAGCATATAAAAAAAGGTGCATCACAGACATTTTGAAGTTGGTCAGTTAGTACTAAGACGCATCCTACCCCATCAGATTGAAGCCAAAGAAAAATTTTCTCCTAATTGACATGGACCATTCATGGTAAAGAAAGTATTATCTAATGGCGCGTTATATCTAACTGATATAAAAGGCAAAATAGAAGGAATTTCGATAAATGCTGATGCAGTTAAAAGATATTATGTATGATATTCATGTACAATTATATTATGTATGTTTTATACTTGCATTTTAAAAGATTGAAATGATGAAGGCATTTTGTTCTACTACCTGAATAATATAACAACCTTTGCTTACCCCTTTTGAGCTTTTTTATCTTTCTTCGTACCCCTCTTTTGGAATCAAATTAAAGTGAAAAAAATTAATTAAAAATTCAAAATCAAGCAATAGAATGACGAGCCTGAACTACGTTTGACCTGATTCTTGCTATGATAAGATATGTAGGAAGACCTACTCCGGGGTTCGGTCCAACCAAAATAAAATTTAAATTATCCAGAATGAAGAAAACTGGGACAAAAGTTTTTTCTTTTTTAAAAAAGAATCGATTCCAAAAGTTGAATGTTTTACCCAATGTTGTGTAAATTTTGGGCCTCATGCCAACCTTTCTTTCTAACCCTATCCAAAAGCCAAGTTACAACCAAAGAAAGATCTTCAGATCAATCTTTGAGAATGTCAAGCTAAACATGTTATGGGTGCATGATATTTCATATTTTGGATGTTTATAAAAAAAGGGAAAAATGAATGAAAAAGAGAGAGTCTCATTGGTGAACACCCTGTTGGGCACCATAAGACGACTGCAAGCTGAAAAAGAAATAAAAATGCGATAGGTTCTTTGGCCAAAACCCATTGAGGTGCCACTAGCCGAATGAGAGTTATTATCCAGAAGGAATGAGTTCAAGATTAGCTAAATTTCAAGCTCAATAAGTGAACAAAAGTTGTAATGATTGGTGTGGGTAGATCTGGTTGTTTGATTCAAAATGTATGCCATAATCACCAGAATCGGTTTCCACATTCAGATAAGTTTTTCTTTTGTTTTGAAAAAGAGATGCCTATTGTCTTTTTTTTTTTAATTTTTTTTAATTTTTGTGTCCTTGTCATCAAACGAAAATTTTTGTTGTCTTGTATGTGTTTTGAGTCAAATTCACGTCAAGTGAAGTGAGAAAAGACTCCAAACTTGCTACTAACTTCTTCAATCTACAAAGCAAGACAAAGGGTCGATGTACAAGGACAACACTTCTAAGTATAATAAAGTTCTCCAGAATGATTGTGATTTGACAATTTTGGCTCATTGAAAGATAAAAAGTGTATGGAAAGTTAAATCCTGAGATATTATACAAAGGAAATATGATTTGAGTTGAGAGTATCAGTAGTTAGAATTTTGGGTCAGAAGTATAACAAGTCAATGTATATCAATCAAGGAATGAAAAAGAGTTGAGTATGAAAACTGCAAGAACAGTTAGTTCAAGAGCCGAAAACCACAAACCAAACACCACATGTGTTTAAAACTCACAATTTTTCTTTGTTTTGTTTGAAATAGAGATAGAATGTGTTCAAATAAAGGATGCAATTTCACATTTCTGTAATGCAAGAATCAGGATTACATCATATGATGCTGGATTTTGGTTATGGTAAATTTTATTCTTTGGAAGATGAATTTATCAAAGGTATTCCAGGATTTGATTTATTCTGTCACTATATTTTTCAAAACATTAAAATTTGACGACACACAAATTTTTCCAGTACAAACTGGGGTAATTTTTTATGTGTGTGTTGTATAAGAATTTACTTTTGAACAGGACCCTCCTGAAGAATGGGAATTTACTTTTGAACAGGACCCTCTTGACGAATGAGAATTTACTTTTGAACAAGACCCTCCTGAAGAATGAGAATTTACTTTTGAACAAGTCTCTTCTGAAGAATGGAAATTTACTTTTGAACAGGACCCTCCTGAAGAATGGAAATTTACTTTTTTGAACAGGACCCCTCATAAAGAATGGGAAGTTACTTTTTGAACAGGACTCTCCTGAAGAATGGGAATTTACTTTTGAACAGGACCCTCCCGAAGAATGAGAATTTACTTTTTGAATAGGACCCTCCTGAGGAATGAGAATTTACTTTTGAACAGGACCCTCCTGAAGAATGGGAATTTACTTTTGGGATAGGACCCTCCTAAAGAATGGAAATTTATTTTTGCTCAGGACCTTTCTGAAGAATGGAAATTTAGTTTGTGCACAGGACCCGCTTGAAAAATGGGATTTTTTTTTCCGTTTCACCTTTTATTTTGAGTTTAGGAATATATTTTGAAGAAATTGTAAGTTCAGGAGTCTGCCTGAAGAACAGGGTGAAGAAATTGTAAGTCCAAGAGCCCGCCTGAAGAATAGGGTGAAGAAAAAAGAAAGTTTAGGAGCCCGCCTGAAGAACAAGGTGAAGAAATTATAAGTTCAGGTGCTCGCCTGAAGAACAGGGAGAAGAAATTGTAATCCAGGAGCCCACCTGAAGAATAGGATAAAAAAATAGCAAGTCAGGAGCCCATCTGAAGAATAGGGCGAATTTTCAAATTTAAGTTGCAAAGATTAGAATCAAGATTCAAGAGATTATAATTTTCGTCTATATTTTTTTTATTAGTCATTTGAATGTAAAAGGTAGAAGTTGTTAACCGGAATCTCGATGGAATCTCACTCGACTCTACTTTTTCTCTCACCAAATTACCTTTGAACTACTCGTGACCTGATTCCCTTATAACCCAGGAAAGGTAGAATGTCCAAAAACAAGACTCGGTCACATTTTACTTTTATTTTAATTTTATTTTATCCTTACCTTTCAAATAATTGGAGGGTCAAAAATCATATCTTGTCTACTTCTTTGTATGAAAACTCTTCGAGATTTCATACAAAGAGGGGCAAAAATCTAGATATGCGATTTTTGATCCTCCTTAAATTTTAACTTGTTTATCGATATTAAATATTTTATATTTATATACTTGATCATATATTATTTTGATTCTTATTTTTATTTTAATAAATTTTTAGTTTAAAAATAAGTAATTAAATAAAGTTAATTTTGAGATATTTTATTCTAATTTTAAAAATAATACAAAAATTAAAGAAAAAAATATTTTCCTTTTCTAAATTTTAATAAATAAATTAGTAGTTTTAATACTATTTTTATTTTTATTTTTGGGTATTTGTAATTTTATTATTTTTTCATAAATATAAAATTAATTAAATATTATTGTATTTATATTTATTATTAGTATATTAGTTATTTATTTTTATTTATTTATCGTCACTATTTTTATTTATTATAATTCTTATTATGAAGGGGAGCCTTGGAGTAACTGGTAAAGTTGCTGCCATGTGTCCAGGAGGTCACGGGTTCAATCCTTGGAAGCAGCCTCTGGCAAAAATGTAAGGTAAGGATGCGTACGATACACCCTTGTGGTGGGGCTCTTCCACGGACACCGCGCATAGCGGTAGCTTTAGTGCACCGGGCTACCCTATTTTTATTATTATTCTTATTATCTTCAATTGAAATAAAAAAAATTGAATTTTGAATAACCCTCTCCCTTATCTGTTGTTAAAACTATTTCCCCCTCAAAAGTAATTGTTCTCCCCAAGTAGTCTATACTTAAGGGACTCTCTACCCAGATAAAAAAAGGATGTACTATTACACACAGGATTAGATAGAAAAACCAGAGAGTAAAATTTTTTTTCTGAGAGAGAGTGAAAAATCAAAGAGTTCAAGAGTTTTTCGATTGAAGTTTCCGGTGACAACTATTTCTTTATTGCAGTATTTTGTTTAAATCAATTACAGGTTTTTATTCAAATCTAAATCATTTATGTTATAAATTACATTGTGAAAAGCATTGAATGAGAATGTTTAAATAATTTTAATATGTGTAGTTACAAGTTATGTGAATCGTTATTATTGGATGTTATGCAATTATATTATTGAATATGATATATTTGCATATAGATATTTTCATTCTCACAAACAGGTCACTAAATCCATAACAACACATCATGTACTTAATATATTCTACAAAATACATAATGTATCACTGTTCTTCAATTTTATTCACGACAAAATCATACACACACTGTACTGTACATATACTTGTATATACGAAACCGAATATAAAGAAAACCAGATAGTAATAATGACGAAGTAGAAAAATTGATATAAAAAGGGCGAAAAGGCAGAGATCGGAGAGAAAGAAAAATAGGCAGTGAACCAATTTTTTCAGCGAACTTTCGTTGGAATACCTCAACCCCACGCTGGCACCATCTCTCGCTGGTGAAATCTAGCCAACAGTCGCTATTCCACCGGCAAACGCAATTGAAAACCGACAGTCACCATGGCTGGCCACTACTCCAGCCGCGCTGGCGCCACCCGCATTTTTCCTTTTCCGTCGCCGGTATTCCCTTCTCCAGCGCCAAATCTAGCCGAAACCACCACCACAACCGCTGCACTTCCCTGCTGAAATCAACAACTGGCAACCCAAAAACCACCTTCTTTCGCCGGATAACCAACCAGATCCACCAGTGCTGGCTCCCACGTGCGCTGATCCGATCATTGGTCATCAAACCCCGTCGCCGCCAGTTTCTGTCATGTGCCGTACCTCTACCCAAAATCCGATGAAAACTACATTACTCATTTATTTTTGTTGTTTTTCTTTTTTTTCATCTCTCTTTGTACATATAAATATATATAATAATTAATGTAATTGTTTTACTATATTATTTCATTTTATAATCTTTAGTTAATTATTTTGCTTGTTTGCTTTTACGTATATATATATATATATATATACACTTTAATTGATTATTTTATTTATTATGAAAGTAGAGATAATTTAAACAAAAATATTATTTTAATTGGTTTAGAATAAAAATAAATAGATAGATTATTACTAGTTTGCAAGTGACGGATTAATGCTTTTAGTGATAGTCAAAATTTAGTCACATTTTAAATATTCTTCTTAATTAAAGAATGCGGCGTACATATCTTTTTGAGACATTTAAAAATTCATGGATGCAATAATGTACCTTCATAAATATTTTACTAAAAATTAATTTTTATCCATTTATTTAATATAAGCTATATAGACAAATTTTAGATATTAAAAATGAGCGAATTCAGGCCTACAAACATAGTTTATCCAAAATAGTTAAAGATAAGTTAAGTCAATAAAAGCGACCGTGCTAGAACCACGGGATTCGAGGGGTGCCTTACACCTTCCCCTCAATCAACAGAATTCCTTACCCGGTCTTTTATTTTCATAGACCAAAATAAAAGAGTTATCTTTTTTGACTAGGAATTCAAAAAGGTGACTTGGAACACCGAAAATCAATTCCAAGTTGCGACTCAGTAAATAAATTAATCCCTATTCAAAATAGTCACTTTAATTAGAAAAACCCTTTGCTTCGATCCCTCGAGCGAAAAAGAGGTGTGACAAGCATCAGCATAACCAACAAGGTTGATACTGCAATCTTTAGAATAAAATAAGCTCGTATGTTTGATCTCATTCCGATGTCTCCTAGTAGGAGCAGAACTATACCTTACTAACAAATTGATCGAAATGGCTATATCAGGCCTTGTGGTATTTTCAAGATACATGAGTGCACCAATTGCACTAAGATATGGTGCTTCATAACCAATCTAAATTGGTATATTTTTTATTTCAGTAAATAATTTATTGCTTTTAAAAACTCTCCAAGAGTTCCAATAAGTTTGAAGCAATAAGCCCACACAATATAATGATTATAAATAAGTTTCCTAGAAACTTTTATATGCTTCGAATATTTTGAATCCTTAAAAAAGTTTTCATGTAAATTTGTCAAGTGACACTATTTAGTATTTCATGTATGACATCTTCAAGTGTTTGGACTGCAAATCTAGTAAGTTTAATGCTTACCAAGATGCATCATTTCATGTCACTTGATAAATATTTCTACATCAACATGCTTAAATAAACGTAGAATTCGAATCCTCGTAGTCTTTCACAATATTGCATCAATATTCTATCAAACATATTGATGATATTTTATTTTGTATCGGTTCACGGTGTGACACAACATTTTGAGATCTCATCACTTCATAATTTTTAGGTACCTGAACCTCTCATAAGGTTTCATGAAGTGTTATGTCGTAAACTCTTCAAGAGAAAATTACCTTCTTATTATGATTATTCGCTCCTTATCCTTTTGTAATGACCCTTCAGGTTATTAGCTGTATTCTTTCTTATTTTGCAGATAGATCTCCTCCATAGCCATCCCAAGTCATTAGTGACTTTCTAGAATTGATAGTTCGGTTAGCTGACGGTTCGTTTGGTTTTTAGAACCACTTTTATAGTTGGAAGTCTTCGTCGATTCCAAACGGCCGCCGAACAAAATTTCAGTAAAATAATTTCGCATGCAATTCTCAACTGTGCCAACATCTATGTAAGATCAATTTTAGGATAGATAGACCCTTGGTTCAGATCCCATAGCACCCGACCTCATTTTGACCAATTAGTCAAAAAGTCAAATATCAAAATATAAGGGTGTGGGACCCACAAGTAGTCTAAATGACCACATATAAAAAATTCAACTTCACCAATGCATCCGGAATGTCGAATTTATTGGGGTTACATAGTTCGTTTGCGAAAAATGGAGTCCAAATGAGTTCGGAAGGTCAAAAATAAATTTTGACCTTGTGGGCCCATCTAAAACCGTATAAAAAGGGGCTTTTGACATACTTTGAGCATTCTTCACCTCTCTTAAAACCCTAGCAGCCCTAAAAGAGTGGTGACTCAAAAATTGGTCTTGTGGGTTGATTGGAAACTTAAACAACTTGTGTAATCCATTTTTTTACTACAATTCAAGGTAAGAATTCCTCTAATTTGCTATTAATTTCATTATTTCTTGACTCAAAGCCCTAAATCATTGTAGGTCAATTGTATCACCAAAAATTGAGTGTTTGACTCAAATTTCTTGAGGGTTTTTAACTCCCTAAAGATAATTAGTCTATGGTTGGTCTTGGAAACTCCTTTCCAAGGGTGAAACCTAATTTGGGTTTTGGTGTCTATTTGAAACCCATGGCAAAATAATGCTATAATGGGTATTTTCATTTTTATTGTAATGCTTACGTTATATTGTTGATAGCATTGCTTGTGGAAGAGGAAGCTTCTCGGAAAGAAAAAGAAAGCTCTTTGGTTTGTGAGTTGCTTGGATTCAAGGTAGGTTAGGCTTACCCATAGTATAGATTGAGCTTGTTTGTAATGTAATCATTGATATCTTGTGAGATTGGGCAGGAAATTCAGATGATAGTCGATTAAATGGTAAACATAGGATTTATTAATTCCTATAGGCCATGGATTTGTAAGGTATGATATTTGACCCTAAGCCTAGGACCTTGGTTAGATTAATTGTGGTCTGATGACTAGTGTGTGAACATTATAGTTGTCTAAGTAGACATGAATGGTATACTTGTCTATCCTTAGGAGTGTATTGACCTATATAAAATCCTATATAGAAGATGACCTTGGTGTTGGGTTGTCTTAGGAAGAATACTTGAAGAAAATTTCTCCTATATGCTTAGTAAGGATTGATAAGCCCTTGTGGTGTGACTTAGATAACCTAGCCTAAATCCGGGTAGAAGTTTGTCTCGTAGAAGTGACTTTAGTATTAGTGGGAGTTAGAAGTGGGACTTGACCCACCTTAAGCTTGAACTATGTAACTCCTTGGTAACCTAGATACTTGATGAGCATCTAAATTATGTTATTGAGATTATAAGTTATCGGTTTATGAATAAGGTCGATGGTTGAAAAATATGTATTCTTGATTGTTGTCTTATTACCGTGTCATGGATAGCCAAGGAAATATGGTAAATGTATGTGTCATCTAGATACTCATGCGTATGCTTCTACTCAAATGTCATGATGATGACTAGTAATAAAGTGTGATGGTTTATGCATCTTATATCGCTATTACTCGATTATTGTGAACTTGTGTATGTTTATTGATTTGGGGACATTTATGTATGTATGTTGTTGTCTTAGAAAATATTGATACAATGATGATGCCCGATAAATTCGAAGGAATTATTGATACTATGATGATGCCCGGTTAATCCGGAGGAATATGCGATATTATGATAATGCCCGGTTTGAGTCTGGAGAAACATGTGATATTATGATGATGCCCGATTCGAGTCCGAAGGAATGTGTGATATTATGATGATGCCCAGTTCGAGTCCGGAGGAATGTATGATATTATGATGATGCCCGGTTTGAGTTCGGAGGAATATGTGATATTATGATGATGCTCAATGAATTTGGCAGACTATGTTGATATTGTGATGATGTCCGAAGAATCCGGAAGAGGTAAGAACATTTTGATGCCATATGGGGAAAATTTCTTATATGCATTGATATTTTTAAGGTTAGACCGTGTGGGGCCAACTGCCTATGTGCTAGAATTGTGAGGTCTCTATTGGTAAATTATTAATTGTTTCTTGTTCCAAATCACTATATAAGAGGTGTGATCCTTTTTTATGCTAAACTAGCTACTAGAGAAAATTTATGCCTAATATTGAGTTAAGGCTTAGTGTTATATGTAAATTTGCATAAAAATTCAAGGGCTAACCTAATATATATACTTGACTTGAATAAGAGGTTATATTATGAAATATTGCCTAGTAAGGTGGCTTATGTTATAATTAGCTACTTCTAAAGTATATGATTATTATTTGGAACCTAGAAGCCTAATAAACTAGTTGGTGGACTTTACTCGATTAAAATATAGAAATTAGTCCTTAAGGTTGTGACATGCTTGGTGATGATAGATCTAGTATTACGTGATGGATAGTTAAATTATCTCCTAATATGTGAAGTTGAGATGCCTTAATTGATAACTTATGTCATGATGATGCTAATTAAAGAATGGCCTTATGATAGCTGAATAACCTATACTATGGGTGGCTTGTAGTTTTTTCCCCAATTTGATGACTAGTGATTTTAAGACTTGTAATCTTTTGACTTTTGAAAAAAAATAAGGTTAATTAGTATGGACCTTGCGGTATTTATCAATGAGTTATAGAACTAATGATTACATGCTATGCTATGACAATGTTGCTTTTTTTTTATGTTGAATTATGGTATGGGTACTTGGAAGTGGATTTCGGTAATGAGTCACGACGGGGTTGTGCTACCCACAGTTTTTGATAAATTGATGGAGTAGTTGTGCTTTATGGAATTATTGGTTGCATTCTTTTATGTACTCTCCGGTGGTATAGGACGCCGTGATGAGTTCTTTGTTTTACTCTATTTCATGTACTCCCGGCAGTATGGGACGTCGTGGTAAGTTCTTGTGTGTATGTTCTAAATATTGTTGATGATGATTATGGAAAGTAGATGTTTTGCTATTGTGTATATGGTTGTATGCTTTCGAAATAATACTCAGTTGTTATGCTGATTATGGAGTATATTGAAATATTATGTCATGTTATTGCTTTAATAGTATAGATGTTGTTACAGTGGTATCAAAGTAGATTCAGGTACGATCCTATCCCTTGACTTTAATATCATTGTCTTTCTTTATATCGTCTTTACATTATATTTGAGCTCAGTTGGCCGATGGTGCCTACTGAGTACCAGTGTTTTGGTACTCATACTACACTTTTGTACCTTTTTGGTGCAGGCCTAGGTTCTAGTTACCGCCATTGAACTAGTTCGTACGAGTTGACTATTTGGAGACAGGGTGAGCTCTTGGGGATCGAGTTGCCCTCTATCCCTTCTATACTTATTTGTCTTTTACTTTCGAGACAAATGTATTAGATTGTTTAAGGCATTTTAGATTCTAAGATTGTAAAGTCCTCTTGTCAAGTTTAAAAGCTCTTGTATTAATACTATCAGGTCGTGGGATTTGTGTTTGAATATCGATTGTCCTTAGTTGTGAAATGCTGTTGTTATATGTTGTGTTCACATATAGGGTCCAAGTTGGACGTTCTTACCAAGGTAACCCATTGC
Organism: Capsicum annuum; assembly: GCF_002878395.1. Taxonomy (NCBI): domain Eukaryota; kingdom Viridiplantae; phylum Streptophyta; class Magnoliopsida; order Solanales; family Solanaceae; genus Capsicum; species Capsicum annuum. The sequence continues at coordinate 192,370,002 of NC_061111.1, read as the reverse complement.
AATAGCTCCGAATTATGGTATCGGCTTACCTACCGGTGGGATGTAGTAGGTGCCATCATGACTCGAAAATTAGGCCGTGACACCTTTTCAAGAACTATTTAATTTGGAACCGGTTGATCTACCACGCTTTACACATGCATAGACTTTATTCTTTAGAGACACAAAATAGGAGCACTTGCAGCTTAATATAAGATGCTTTCGACATTTGACTTGAATTATCTTTTGAATGGGGATCTGATGATAATTCCTAACATATTTCTTAGCTGCTTATAATTTCTCCCTTATGTTAGGAAAACTAACATATATCCTCCATATTTTTTGAGGAATTCATCTTTGCATATTATGGTATATTCATTAATCGTATGCCCCACATCAAAATTATTAGATGGACAATGTGTGGTTCCTGACTCAGAATCAACTTTGAGAGGGAATTAATGATTAATTTATTGGTTTTATGCATACAAGTACTTTTGTATATAATATTTCATATTTCAAACTAACACATGAAGCTTTGTTCTCATTTGTAATGATTCAGCTATTTATCGAAGGCTTTCAATGCCAAATCATCATCATCAAGATGAATTGTCTTAATTACACAATCTGAAAGTTATACTCTTAACTCAATTTTATTGAGCAAGCAACTTTATCAATGTCAAACTGCACGTTGACAATAAATGTCCATGTGATCATCTTATTGATAAATCTTAATAGATTACACAATAGGTGAAGGAGTTCATATTCACCTTTTATACTTTTCAGAATTTAAGGGATCCAACGCCAATATTAGTTGGTCCAACAAACTTATCATGAGAACATGCAACATGAATAATTCTTGAAGAATCTTCTAATTCTTCATTACATGTCCAATACTCAATATTCACATCTTCAGGAAGTCATAATCGTTTATGTCAACTTATGAACTTATTTGTACTAGTAAAATCCAAGTTTACTATGATATATACTTTTTGCTTTAGTATATTTCAGATTTATTATTACATGAATAAATTTTAAACTTCACAAGTAGGTTTCTAAATAACTCTTCTCAATTATTATACCTCTTTCGGAGGTGAGTTGTGACACCATCACAATCAAGTGCACGTTTGTATTGATAAGCTTTACTAAATATTATCACATTCACCCCAGAAAATGGATCTGTCCTTATAACAATGAAAATTCTCATTTCTAGGAATGGAATATAATCGTGCCTTAAGCCTATCAAATTATGATAGCTTATAACCTCTTTCAAAATATTGCTAATTTAAGAGCAAATATAGGTGTGCATATAATGTAGAGAATTTTCTCTAACATATCTTATAATCATAATAAGTGTGTGAAAATATTATCACTTTTGATGATTATTATCTCATTTTCCCTCCACACTTATATATGTGCATTCAATCAGTTGTCTTCTTTCAGACATATTATGCACTGAAACTACATTCTTTCAAGAATGGAGCAAGTTCTCAACTTTCAGATTCATGATATATTGCTTCACTTCATGGAATAGATCATATCAATGGGATATGTTTCATGACTTTTCACCAAATACTTATTATTTGCCTTAGCCATCATAATATCATCAATATGGTGTATTGAGATTCATATTCAATATCTTATCCATATAAAGGCGTCTTAGGCTATAACTCGATGGGGATTGAACCCAATATTTTATCATCATGGTGCATTGAAACTTTTAATCCAGTGTCTTACCTTGTAAATGAAATGAGATTTAAATTCATTATCATATCTTTTAACAATATTGTTCTTCATGAACAAATTTAAAGCATACGTGATTCCAAACCAATTATTTTTTCTCAAATCCAATAATAATTACATCATTAGTAGCAAAAGACAAATAACATAAGAAATTACTAACCTTGAAATTACCTTTAGATTTATAATTTCATCTTGTTTGATAGAGTTTCATGCTAATAACGTGTTATAAAATATAAAGTAAGAACAACTAGAATAGAGAGAGAAGAGAGAGTGATTATTATTCTTTTTTGAGAAGTTTCTTGATGGGTTAATTACAATGAAGAAAACCCCTTTATTTATAGGGAAAAGTTAACTTTGAGGTTTCTAACTTTTCTTTAAATAAACATTCACTATATAGAGTAAAGTAAACATTCACTATATATGGTAAAATAGACATTCATTATATATGGTAATATATTTATAACAATCTTCTCTTTCTCCTCCATCACAACAAAATCCACATTTAAAAAATAAAAATTAAAAATTAAAATAGCAAATCAAAGAAAATATAACGAACATAAGTTGAGTTTGAAAATTATTTTAACTTACTATTTAAAAAAAAATGTCAAATATTTTCATCCAATCACCCACTAATTAAGGAATCTGTTTAAACGGAAAAGTTGAAGGTTGAAAATTATCTAAAATAAAAAAAATAAAACTATCAAATAAAGACTTTCATCCAATCCGTTCAACTTAGACATAAATTTAGGAAATAGTTAAAATTTGATTGTCATGACCTAAACCAGCCGTGAATGGTACCCACACTAAACCCCCTGGTGGGAGAACCAACCAACATCATGAGTTAACAACACTTAGCCTCAAAATAGGCAACTAAACTCAATTTCATTGAATAAGAATAATATCTAATAACATAATGAAATAATGCGGAAAATAGTCCCCTAGGAATGAAAAGTCATCGTATCAAAACTCCATCAAATATCAAAAGAAAGGAGATGCAACCCCAAAAATAAAAGTAATGTCAAGTGTAAAACAATTGGATCAGAAAATTACAAAGGAACTCATGATAGCCCGAAAGATGCAACTCACCCTTGAATGTGAATATTGTTTGTCTTACAACTGAGATCTCGAAACAGTCGTTGGAATATGTTCTTCATTCAACAAAAAAAAGAGCATGTGTAGTATCGGCACACAAGAAGCAACAATGTGCTGATAGGATCATCAGCCAATTCAAAATAAAAAAATATGGACACATAACCAAAATATAGCACAATCAGAAATTCATGAACTCTATCTTACAACTATCATTCAAGTTCATAATATTTAACCTCATACACAAGTACAATATGAAGTTTAGTCAAGTAGAATCAACAAGGATAACCAATCAAGTCAAATCAAGACCAACAATAATGACTCTAAGTCAACAATCTTGACACAGCTATCACAAAGACTGTTTTCCATTTATACAGATAATAACAACATAGAGCTATGCCACAACTTGCAAGCAACCTAAACCACTCAATACCCATAATAATAAAAAAAATAGCAATAACATTTATTTTAATTTACATAAGAAATCATCTTAGCAATTAAGCCTACAAACTCGGTTCACTCAAGGAATCAATAAAATCAAGAAACATATCATCTCCGTTTCACTCAAGGAACCGTCACACTCACATCCGCCTTGTACACACATGCTAAGGATTTTATGTGTGTGTCCACTAGTTATGACCTGCAGGGGACAAGTCCTTATTCATGTACCAATCTCAAATATCAAGTGTCTGTCACTTTATATCACCAATTCTGTGGAGCTGTCCAAATACCGTTACATTCTACAAGATATCATAGAAATCACAACGACAATGATAAAGAACGACACTTGTAAAATCCAACAAGCTTTTATATAAGTTCTTGAATGCAATTATCATTTACGAAATCAAACGGTCAGTCACTTTTCTTGAACATGCATTATACAAGCAATACTACAAATCAGTCATCATGCACATATAACCCACATTAGATTTCAACTACATTAGAATCATTACCTACTCAATCCAACCTTTCACCACCCAATTAAGCCCGAGCCTTGCTTTTTTGTGTAATTTTTTCTTGATTGTGGTCTAAGAATACGAAGATAGCAATTATCAATCAATTGTTCTACCATGTCAAGGATCGCAACCTAATCCCTAATCCCAAAGTCAAATGCATGATCATTCTCCTATTCTAGGATTTTTCTGTTAAACCTACAAATTTCATGGTTACATTAGTCAATTATTAACATACAAAAGTAAATTAATGACTAATAACTAACACTCAAAGATTTTACACCTATTTTACCCTCTTGCACCATAAAATCCACCAAGTCAAGCTTGTAAACTAGTGATTCTAAGGTTAATTAATCAAAAAACTAGTTAATAGGAATGAAATACTTTCCTTTACGATGAAAATCGATGGAAAACTAATGAAAATTATCCAAATCACCTTAGCCTTTCCCAAAAATGAGTTTAGAATAATAAATAATTTCTGGAAGATTTTCTGCATTTACTATGATTTACCCCAGTATAGCGACATCGACCAAGATTGACCGACATTGACTTCTGCTATAGGGGAAGGCTATATTGACATGCCACCCATTATAGCGAGAGTGGAAAGGAAAAAACTCAAAAATCCTTCCAGTTTTATCTTTTCCGCAACACACCCTCAGACTATGACATTTCAAACTAACTCCTTTGCATTAAGTTCAATATCGAAAGTACTACTCACTTGAATTTACTTCCAAAAAGTCATATGGATTTCTTATCAAGTTAGCTAACATAAACTCAAGCTGAACTTTATTATATTTATCCAATTCATTCCCAGATTAGGAAAAAACCCTTATATTTTAGGAAAAAACTTAACTCAAAATTTAGCATGATTGACTCACCTGTAACGACGAAAAAGTTGTCACAATAGATGCCAATTTATCCATCATTTATCTCCGAGCAATTAAACAAGAAAAATAAGCCAAGTTAAAAAGAGAAAGAGTACTTGTACCCTCAAACAAGTGAGGGTACTTGCCCCGTATGTCCTTCTTAGTTTTCCAAGTGACTTCTTTAATGGGATGATGCTTCCATTGGATTTTTACCTACCAGATTTTCTTTGTCCTCAACTTTCGAATACCCTGATCGAGAATAGTAACATGCTTCTCCTCATAAGTAAGATTCTTATCTAACAAAAATGAATCCCACATGATAATATAGTTCCTATCCTCATGATATCTCCTTAATATGGATACATGGAACACCATATGGACCCCGATAAGCTTAGCGGTAATGTCAACTTATACGCAACAGAACCCACATCATAAAGAACTTTGAATCGATCAATATATCGAGGGTTAAACTTGCCTTTCTTACCAAACCTCATAACTCCCTTCATAGGAGAATCCTTTAGTAAAACTTGTTGTCACAACCCAAAACAAGGTCATGATGGCACTTATAATGGTCCAATCTTGATAAGTAAGTCAATCACTCAAATTGATAAAGAAAAAATCCAAAATCAACAATAGACATAAATCAAAACAAGACTTCTAGAATGAAATCAGTCCATATGATATACAAATGTGAAAGTCTGAACCAACATAACCATCCCAAAACCTAGTGTCACAAGTATTGAAACATCTAATACAATATTTGAAACAAAAAATACATAGTCTGTCTATGAAATATAAATAAAAAAAACTAATAAAAAAAAGGAGGTCTAGAGACGACTCTGAAAAACTAGAGTGGGTCAGTATCTCGAGATATCACCAACTCTGTTGCATGAATCAGCCTTTGTCAGTCGTACTCGTCTAGGATCTGCACCGAAAGGGCATAGTAGAAATGAGTACGATTCACTTATACTGGCTAGATATCATAGATCGACTGAGAAAAGTAAAAAATAATATAAGTAAAAAAAATTATGAGCACGTCACCTGTAAACAGAAAAGTCTTAGACAGTAGCTCACACTCTACTCACAGTTCTAATATATCTATACAAAAAAAACACAAATATACTCGAAGAGTATACAAAAACTAAATACAAGTCAAAGGAGAACTAAAAAAATCATGAAAGATGCATATGCAATGCAAGGAATGCAATGATGATGGAATAAATGGTGAAAGTCATCGTATGAATTTCTATATACACCTATCGAGCTTTCAGCTCCTAAGATAGGACATATGGAGGGCTCATAACTTATATACTATAACTTATATCTCAAATCTCAACCCAGCTCTCCAGCTTGTATTCATGAAGGGGATTTTTATAAAAATGACTCATTTTCTTTTAAAAATAGTATTCTCTCAATGGTACCAGTATCTCATGAATATATATGTATTGAATGACCATGCAATGCTCACAACGAAATTAGTATGAAGATATCTAATTCATTTAACATGTATGTATTGTGAGCCCAGAAATCAACTTAATATGTTCACAATTCATGATTATCAACTCTAATTAGGCACCAATGGAATAAATATGCATATAAGACATCATTAATATCATATCAATCCCTCATTCAGGCATTTCCATCATGATAAAAGAAATTAATGCTCAATAAGATCTATAATAACCATTCAAGCCCTTGTATAGACATTATATCTAGAATAACAACATGTTAATGCACAGATAAGGTCAATGATGTCAAACAAAACCCCTACAAAGACAACATGCAATATCAGATATCAAAAGTCAATGATAACTGAATATAAACCCCCATTGGAACACGCAATTGTAATAATAATCTCAAAATATAAACCTCATAGTTATTTTCCCTTCTTATAGCATGTTTTTCTTATTTATTAACTGCCTAACTCAATTTGAAAGAAGTTAAGCCATAACCTACCTCAAAATGATAAAATTCAAGTCCAAAATGCTTCAACACAGAGCTTTTCCCTTTTGAATAGACTCAGAATCAACTAAAACTTCCAAATATAGCATCTATTCCTTAAAAGAAAGCTAATGATATCCACATTACTCATATTTGAGCCGAATCCAAAATGTGTTCAAAATGAAAGGGGTAGAACTAGAATTTTATTTTTGAAATAGATTTTCAAGGTTATAAGAGTCTACAGTTGAAAATTCATGTGAAAATGAGTTAAAAATGAGGTGCAAAATAAAGAAAACTCAATTTTAAGCTTACCTGTAAAAATCTCAAAATTTCATTTCAAAATCATAATTAAAAAGTGTTTTCGAAGATGTGATCAATGAAAAATAATGCGGATATGAGTTTAGAGGTTATCCACATGGAATATGATGAGGAAACCCTAAAAATGTGCCTTTATCGAAGCTTGGAGGTCCAAAAAGTGGAGCAAAATTGCAAAATTGAGGCTTATATACTGTTCTATGAACAGTGTCTCATCATTGTGGACCCTACCTCACGATCGTAAGGGTCAATGTTGGCTGGACCATTAAATAGGACTACGTTCCTGGCCTAGGATTCACATTCTTGAAGTTCTACTACCCGGACCATCGCATTCGCGATAGCCTCATCTCGTTCACAACAAAGGCATGACCCGATCCCGAATGTCCTCCGCAATTGCGGCCTCCAACTCGCGATCGCGATGAAGGAAATATTCCTTCCCCATGCCGTGACTTGAGGTCCATGTTCACAAAGAAAGACCTGGCATGCACCAAATATCAACAATTTTATTGATTTTACATGTCTTCGAATTCTCCGAATAGACTCTCGAGAGTCGTTCGGGACCCCAAAGAAATGAATCATTTATGCCTCTAGGCTGACTTCGACTTTTTGGACTCAATGGAGACATCATATTTTTGAAAAAAAAAATTATTTTCAATAAATTAACCCACAGGACCTTCTTTTCACTAATTTCTAAACGGAGGATCGAAATGCAAAATAAAGGTTCCGAACTTGAACCCAACCCCTCTACTAACCCAAATTTGATATTTCAAATGTAATGAAACTGTCCAAATCGTCATCTGACACTCAAACATTAAATATTAACCGAAGTCAATTACATGGCTTTTAAAACCTCTAAAAATCGCAAACTCACCAAAATTATTTCTTATAGAATCTGGAACCGTGTCAACTATCGTCACACCCTAAAATCAACTTTTAGCAATGATTGGAAAGACAAAATGGTCATAACACATAAAAATCAAGATTGCACAAATTAGATCATTACAATTGTTTGCCAACTTTGAATGACACGTCCCTAACCTTACGGTCAGCATACTCCTTTGCCTAGTCTGGGATACCAACACTTAGATTGGATGAATCATACCTTTTTCTGAGCTTACTTTACCAAATTAGTGCCCAAAGGCTTCACATCACCTGTCTCAAACCATCCTATGGACGATCTACACCTCCTCCCATAGAGTGCCTCGAATCGAGCCATGTCAACGCCGGAGTAATAGATGTTGTTGTATGAAAACTCACACAACTGCAAGAACTGATCCTAATGGCCACCAAAATTAATCGCACATGCCCTCAACATGTCCCCAAGAACCTGAAACTTGCGAGAAGGACCCGGAGGCATGAGGCAGGACGTTTTATTTAGCACGGAACGAGGTGTAAGTCTCGAGGCGATGGGGCGTAAGCCCTATGAATCTTTAAACTTTTAGTTTATAATATAGTGAAATAGTGTTATAAAGTAAAGTTTATAAATAATAAATTAATAGTTAAAACAATTGATAACATGATTAAACAAACTCATAGAAAATAAAAATTCTAATATAATTTTACAAGTATAAATAAAGAAATGCTATAATGGCTACCCTGAGATGCAAATTAGCTCTAACATCAAAACTTTCAATTAATAAAAGAATCTCTTTTTTTGTAAAATATATTACTATAGTACTACACAATTACATCCCTAAAAGAAAATGATCAAATAAACTTTATTAGTATCCTCATGGTAATTTTGAGATAATAAAACACAATAATTTATTTTCAAATAGCGATTATTTTGAGATGTATGACAAATAATAAAATATAAAATTTTTGAGAAGTATGAAAATAATATGAAGAGTTATAATAAGTGAAGATATAAAATTTGTCTAATTATGTATTTTGAAAAGAAATGTTAAATGATCTTCACCCTCAAAGTGCTTTCAAATAGTAAATATTCAATAGAATGACTTGTTATTTGAGTTATTCTCAACATTCTTATTACAATAACTGAAAAACTATAAAACATCATTTATTTATTAGAGAAGTGGGGTCAATAACGTCAATCAAGGAATTTGGCACATTATTTACCTAGTATTTATTAGGCGAGTCCTAAGCATTGGGTGTTAGGTGTGTTTTGGACGTACAGTCGGATGCGTAAGCCTCACAGAACTAAGTCTCATACCTATGGCTCAATACATTTTGCCAGTGTCCAAAACTATCTTTTAAAACACTGATAGCTTACAACATAAAAATCATGAATTTTGCAGAAGATAAAGGAAAAATACGGAAAAGATTAATTGAAGATTGTCAACAATTCTTATAAATCCTCAAGATGTTTAAAACACAAAGGCATTGAGAAGAATATAAAGGGAGATTTCATATGAGATGTCTAAAGTTTGATGTGACACTTCTTGTTTTTCGGTATGGATGATAGATCTACGGGTAAAATAATCTTCCTGTACTTTGTTTTCATTATATCTACTTCTATTGTGCAACTATATGTACAATTTTGTTTCTATTACTTAAGCACCAAGAATGAGTAAGTGGCAATTATTTTGAAGAATCATAGTTGTAAAAAAAAATCACCTAAAGAAACTTGAAAACCAAAAAGAGCAATTAAGGGGCAGTTTTCTTTGTATTGGATGGGGTGTTCCAAATTCTTCTCTGCTCATCAAAGCTTCCAACTACTGCAGACTGTTTTACATCACCTAGTCGATTTGCAAAAACCTTATAATAAGCTAATGGATCGACATTCTCCAATACTTTCACTGATTTCCCTTGCTTTTCGTCAATAACTATCTGTCCATCTTCAGATTCGGACCCCGAGGCAGTGACTTTTATGTTCTTGACACCAAATGTTGATTTTAGTACAGAATAATCACCAGCCAATACTACTGCTCCAAGGATTTCTCCAAGAAATGTATCCTGTTATTATACAAACCGTAAATAGAAGGAAAATACCTGATTCTGTATGTTGACTGCTAAATGAAGACGTTGCAAAGATTTTTAAACACTTGAAATGTTTAGGATAAATTGAGATGAGATTATATACCATATGCTGGTATTTAGGATGTGCCTTTTGCAGGTAGTGTAACCTTGAGAGCAAACGCCTTGCAAAAATTGCTTCAGGTGTCCTTTTAGTCAGGTTAAGCATTTCAAGAATTTCAGGGAATGCACTGACTTTCTGCTGAATGCCAAGTGGAATAAGAGTGATATTAAGATCTGAACTCAAAACTGTCTGTGCAGCTAGAGGGTCAAGGAACATATTCAGTTCCGCAAATCTATTAGAGGGAACATTGATCACATTTCCCTTCTTAGTGTTATCATTATTCATGTGTCCTCCAACAATCATTATATCCTGCACCAGAAAACAAAAGACAGTGCTATCTCATTAATGAATGTCTACTCTCGATATCTCAAGCTGTAAAATCAAACCATGATCTATTTTCAGCGATGTAACCTTTATGTAGTGGTCAGCCACAGTGTAAGAGATATAGCTAAATGGTACTCCATGATGTTAACATTGTAGCAGTTGGTGATAAAGGATAGTAGAAATAACTGACTTAAGCTACATGACTAGAAAACGTATGCAGCTAGAACCTCATATGCAGTCCAGGATAATATATTAGTACAGTTCTTGAAAGGGTAATGCCCTCTGGATCTTTCTCATAAGACCGAAAGGGTAGAGGAAATGCTTGCCTGGATCGCGTTGGTCATATTCTCGCCTGCAAGAACGATCTTTGCTATATTAGTCAGTGGACCATTGGCTAAAATAGTAATCTTAGATCCTGGTTTCAGTGATTTCACTGCTGATTCCCATACTTCTAGTGCTCGAGGTTGTCTGAGTTCAGGATGATCAGTGTCTCTTAGAGCTCCATATTTCACAGAATTTTCAGCTGTGTATCTGATGTTATTTAGATCAAGCAGATAGATCAGCAAATTTGCACACTAAGATGAATATCATGAAATGTTAATGCTTTTCAAGATCACATATTTTTACAGAAATCTACTGTTCCTCCTTTAGGCAAATGATTTACACTACCTAGACCATGTACCTTCGAGGACTTCGAGGCAAAGAACGAGATAAACCGTAAAGAGTGTCGGAGTCGAGAAATCCACCACAACCTTGTGGGATAACCTTGTTGTACTTGCAGTCACCAACAGCGTAGAAAATAGGATCAGACTGGTTCATTGCAAAAACATCTCCAAGGCCCACGGGAATGTCATCACGACCCATCATATGAAGCAAATCATACACAGAATCAATTGTTGCAGCATTTGCCCAGCCAGTTGGACTCACAATTATAGCCTAAATGATAGAAGATTTTGCACATTGACAATCATGGCTTCCTCAATGTCACTCAAGATAGAGGAAGTTTCTCTTATGAACGTTTAACACATTTTTGGATAAAGAGTTGAGCATGAACTGAAGCAAGTTTTACCACCCATTTAAGAAAATTACTGAAACATAATGCGTTTGGTGAAGTAAAAAGAATTTTCTTTAACATGTCCTGATAGTAAATAAAGCAAGATAACATCTAGATCCAATTTGAATTTTCAGCTGAGGATCTAGTTCAAAATAGAACGTCATTTACCTTCAGATTGATCTCTTCTATTGGCAACTTAAGGAGGTAAAAGAGAGCTAGAAAATCTCCAGCACTCATATCCATATCAAACACAACATTCTTCCCAAGATGCTTTCCCCTGAAATCGGGTTTGTGAAGTACTTTTCTGTAATAAGGAAATTGCATAGAAAAGTTAAACCTCCCGCTGTTCTCTCTTTTGTTTAAGACCTGCAACCATGACAAATATAGTATTAGTTTTGAAATGGTCTATCCTTTTATTTTAATAATGTGTAAGATGAAAATGCCATCGGCAAACATGAGCTCAGAGTAGATAGGAATGAATTGCAGCTCATATTGGTATTATATGAAATACAACCAATTCAGACTTGAAATTAGTAACTTACATCCAGAAAGCTAACGAAAAACTCTCTGTCCAGTTCACTGTTAACATCTTGATTAGGTTTTGCTTTTATAGCAACAAGAATAGGCACTCCTCCTGGACCAAAAACTTCTTTTGTATAACCATCCTGATAAACACCACCAACTCAGAATACATAACGGTACAAATGTTAAGCATAAAGTAGTGAACAAACAACCAGAAAGGAAACGAAGGAAATGATATATCAACCCATCTCAAACTCATCTTAGTTAATTGAAAACATGAATAGTCACACCATAAGGAGTTAAAATCATGTTTTCGCAAGTTACGACTAATATCTTATTTAATACAGACAACAACTAAAAACCATTATCCAATAATGACCTGTAACAGTTCATCACCTGACATCTGCCTCTCCTGTTCTTTTTTATGCAAAATGGATCACGAAGTTTTGTCTGAACATGGCCGCTATGAACTCCATTTCGTGCTACGCTGAACTTTGGAGTTATATGACCATCAAATAGTGGATTTGATCCGTCAGGAATCCCATATGGCTTGTTTGAAGTAATTACAGTGATATTGATATATTCCATTTCTGCAAATTCATTTTCTCCGTGCTGATTGTGCTGTTTCTGCATGATTGAAGCAGCTACACCAGACATAAAGGAGTCCCACATAAAATAACTCTGCGTTTAGCAACACAAAATAAATCTGCATTTAGCAACATTGTCATCAGTAAATCCCATTTTCACTGATGTTTTCATATATACCAAGCTCAACATTTCTAAAATATTACCATGTTGAATTGGTCATCAAACCAAGTATCACGAGCCATTTTCAGAGACTTGAAACAGTATTGTGCCTCGTAAGTGTGCTGATTCTTCTCAAAAGTTTTAATAAACTTTCCAGTTACGGGAATGGTGTTTGTGGCATCCAATGGGACAAGTGTAACTTGAATGCCTGAATGAAATACCTACACCATAAGGGAATGATGACAGTTACTAACTATTAGGATTAGTTACAATACATCTATATAAAAGAACATGCAGTGGAACGTCGATTGATTTTTGTATACCTGATATGCAGCAAAGGGATCCATAAAGAAGTTGAACTCTGCATAAGGGTTACTTGTGTAATCTGTGAACAAATTGCCAATGTCACCACATTGCTGAGCTTGGCAAGAGGAGCTGACATTTTGTGGACAGCAACCTGTAGGATTTTTTGACCTTACACCACCTCCCATTATGTAAATGTGTTCGATATTTTTCTTTAAATGTGGATTACTTTGGAGAAATAGTGCAAAATTTGTATGTGATGCAATGAGGAAAACCACTGTGGGCCCAGATGAAATTGTGTTGATCATTACTTGCTGCGCTGTTGGCTGTCGAAGAGGTGAATAATGTCTCTTCCCCTATTGTGAAGTGAAAGATTAACATGTTATGAAAACATTTTAAACGTGGGGGAACTAAGTAATAGAATTGAGCTTCTTCAAATAGTTGCATTAGTGCCAAGTCTAGGGATTCACATTCAGCACCTTCACAAGTAAGGTTCTTCACTATTCATATCCAAGAATCAGTTATATAATATTTGCGACACGCTATTACTTTCTTATGCTATATGCCATATCATTGTGACTGACTGCCAGGCAAAAAAGACAGATTTAAGTAGGCAGTTGCCTTTGGTTGATTAACTGATTTTCTGCCGTTACATTCAATCATACTGCAGACTGAAGCTAAAGTGTCTAATTGTACTTCTTGTGTAAAACCAGAAACGAGAGATAACAGTTAGGCTAAAGATAGCCCGTGCTTTACACAGGAGCATCAGATAATTTGAAATGAACAGAAAGGTGGAGACAAAAGTGATTACTTTTGTATCCTAGATCAACAATCCTATTAATGTGATTAAGGCAGCTATACAAAGTTATCCTACATTCAGTTTTAGTGCGAAATGGTACCTGTGGGAGGAAGCTCTTTCTGAATCCAAAATTTGAGTCAATGTCCAAACGTCCTCCGGTACCCACAGGAATAGCTTGTCTGTATCTACAATACCCAGCTGTACCATTTCCCTAACAAATCAGTGAACAGTTAGTACATTCAAGGAAAATTATGGAGATGTATAACTTATCAGCAATTTGACATTAAAACATATGTTTTTTTTAAATTGCAAAAAAAAAATAAAATAAAATAAAATTCACCTGATCAATTATAGGGAGATATCCCCCAACATTTGGCAGAATGGTACCACTGGGAAGTATTCCACCTTCACCTCCCACACCAACAGCAATATCGTCACGCCCCATCATGTAAAGCATGTCATACACCTGATTTACAGCATGTCCTGCATCACTCCATGCGTTTGTGCTAATAGTTATTGCCTGCAGCAAAAATCTCCCTCAAGTAGTTTTATAGGAAAACTTACGTTACGAGCTGGTAGTATGCCTCTATTGCACGAATTATCAAAGGGATTGCCCCCTTCCAAGTTATATCATTTTCCCTGACATGCTTTAAACAAACAAAAAAAATAATGGTACAAGTTGTTTGATCCCTAGTCATGACTTCAAACAATTGTGACACTGCTTAGTTTTAAAAGTTGTTCAAAAGAGAGTAAGTCTTTAGCAACTTTTAGTTATTCCTATGAAAGCCAGAATAGAAGATTGCGAAGACAGTATTAAATTACCTGATTTAACAAGTGTAGTTAATCTAATCATTATTAGCACTCTAATTTAAGGAAGCAACTCTTATTTAACAACTACTCTATAAAAAGAAATTAAAGCTAATTGAATTGGATCACAAAATAAGGACTAGACAGTTTTGATCCCACCTTTAGCGTGAAAAGAATTCTCAACATAGACATGTACACAGAGAGATTATAGCTGATATCCAAAAATCAAAGGTGAAGATAAAAAAAAGAGAAAGGAATATACACCAACCATAACACAACAATAATGCCTCAACCCAAGCTAGTGGGCATTTGGCCCCTGGTGAACAAGTAATACACAACAACAACAACAATGACAACAGCAACAACAAATACCCAGTGTAGTCCCACGCAGCACTTACCCTTACCTCCTAGAGATGGAGAGGAGAACAAGTAATATATTTATATGACAGCCTCAGCAAGAATAGAAACAAGAGTGAGTAAAACCTTTAAGTCCATTTGTGATGTGTTAAGCTTCAAAAGGTACAATAGAGCAAAGAAATCATCAGTATCCATATCTGTATCCACAAGAATTCGATGACCCTTTACTCCACTTGCCAACAATATTACCACCATCATTATCATTAGGACAACTTTACGTAAAAACAACACCTTCTCTTTCTCCTTCATCACAACTAATTAAGCTCAAATTCTTTTTTGGGCCACAGATCAACTGGCTATGTTGTTGTTGTATTCAAAGTATTAATGGAAATAAACAGTGGGGGTAGGAACTGCACATAACAGTTGGACTGGTTGTAGAATTGTTGAAGAGAAAGCATGTGCAACATATTTTATAGACAGCATAAAACAAATTAAGTAGCAATTTAAATCATCAGCGGTTAGAAAGTAACACTCTGCTCTACAAAGTACAATTTTGTCTGAGCTCCACTAATTGGAATCTAAATTGCTCGGCCTCTTCAAAAATGTTGATGTACTTGTATCGGATCCTCTAAGAATACACTACTTTCGAAGGATTCGATATGCACCCGAATGACAATTTTTGAAACATCCGAGCAACATACTTTGGAATTCTCGCTAGGATGTTCCACTTTAGAGTTAAAGTACTTTCTGGCAAAGACGACATCATTAATTTTGACGTTCAAATATGAAAGAGTACTTACTATGCAACATAATTTTTTAGTAGTTTTCATTAAGACTTCCACTTAACCAGTTTAAATAGAGCAGACTAACTATAAGTTTCAATTTATTTATGTGATTTTGAAATATAAAGAAGATTTTTGAATTGTGTGGTATTACATGTAGAATGCGTCAAAACCAATACTTTAATTTTTTCCTCCTAAACATGTCACGTGAAAAATTAAATTAAATAAATATTTCTTTTTAAAATAAACTAAAAAAAAATGACAAATTACTTTATCTTCAACCGATATATAGAAAGAAACTAAGTTTTCTACAAAATCAGTCGTCGTATAAAATTGTACGTTATATATCCGTCATTGGGTTGTCATTTTCATAAAACATGTATACATCCTTCATTAGTGCAAAAAAAAAAGTCCATTTTTTTAATTAAAGCGCATGTTTTACGTTGTTTCACAATATACAAATATAATAACTTTATATAGCTTTTTTGGTATATATTTATTTTGTTCCTTTTTACTTGTCATGTATGGAATTTACACAAAATTATTTAATTTTTGGCCCCATTAATAAAAGTTGTGATACTTCTGCTCTGCCACATTCCTCCTCCTTCTTCTTCTCTGTTATCTTCATACGTGCAGCAAGAAATCGAATACTCATTTATTTTGGTTGAAGAGACTTGTAGGATATCATTTTTTAGTTTTGTTGAGCTTCTTATTTTGTACAAGAAAATACAGTGGGTCTATTAGTTTTTGAACTTTTAGTTGAATTTAACAAATAAAATTAGAGAAAACTACGAGCATAACAAACTTAAGGCCTTAATTAATGGATTCGATTCCTTTTCATTTTCTTTCTCTTTATTTTTCTGAAGTTTTTATTTAGATTAGTGATACATGACAAAGATTAAATTTAATAATTAAGATTTAGTTATCCAAAATAAATCACTAATTATAATTTAGATAATAATTAAAGTATATTATTTGGTTTCACAAATTATTGTAATCTCACGATCTTAGATAGGGGAAAAAAATTGCCTTCCTAATTGTTTTTTTCTCTACGCACATCCATCTTTCAATTTCTTCTAGAATTAATTTTTTTGCCGCATTTTTTTATTGAAACTTTCTCTTTAACAATTATCTTCAGAAAATTGATTTTCACAATAAAAATGTGGAGAAAATACGAGAAATAATTGGCTCTCCATTGGCAAATGTTTAAAGAAAAAGTTCCAAAAAAGGCAATAAAAATTAACTTACAAAAATAAAATAACTAAAGTTGCGTAGGAAAAAATAATGGAGAGAAAAATTGATTTTCTATATTTATGGACAAGATAATACTATGTTGCTAAGATTGTGGGATTATAATAATTTTTAAAATCAAATAATATAATTTAATTGGTATCTAAATCATGATTAGAGATTTACTTTGGACATGTAAATTATAACCATTAAATTTAACCTTTGTCATGTGTCTCTAATCCAAGTAAGAAGTTGGAAAAAAATAAAGAAAAAGGAAATGGAGAGGAGCTAGATCGCCATAACAATATTTTTGTTATGAAATAACTAAGAATAAAGAAGAATAGTAGAGAGAGAATAGATAGTAATTCTTATTTCTTTGAGGGATGAGAAATCATAAGATTGAGGATACAATGAACAAAACACCTCTATTTATAGAGGAAAATATTCCTAGTTTCTCTCTAAAAGATAGATATTTCATATCCTAGTAGATATAAACTAGATCTTGATAAATCTTATATATATTCTTGATAGACATTCACTATAATGTAAATACATTCATAACACTCCCCCTTGAATGTCTAGATAGATAATGTGACTTGTTAAAACCCTACTAGAAAAAATCCAGTGAGAAAAAAATCTAGAAGAAAAAAAAGTACACATCTCTAACAATACGTATTTCGTCTGCCTCATTAAAAACCTTAGAAGGAAAACCTAGTGGGACAAAACCTTGAAAGGAAAAAAGAGTACAACGCACATTTGTTTCCCCTGATGAGAATATCAATGAACCTTTACATCCCAATCTTGTGTACCATCTTCTTGAAAGTTGCAGTTGGAAGAAACTTGGTGAATAAATCAGCCATATTGCCACTTTAACGAATTTATTGCACGTTAATATCACCATTATTTTTGTAGCTCATGTGTATAAAAAAACTTTGGCAAAATGTGCTTCGTTCTATCTCCTTTTATGCATCTTTCCTTAAGTCAGGGGTGGATCTAGCCTTGCGGGTGTAGGTTCCCAGGAACCCTCAAGTATTTTCGTATACCTTGTAATTATATTAAAAATCTATTAAATATATAAGAATAATAAGTGAGGAACCCATTAACAAAGTTGTTAGTTGGCTTAATGGTTCAAAAAGGGTTGAAGAAATGCCTCACATGCTATACCCAAGTTTGAATCTCCTTTCTAAGATCACTTTTATTTTATTGGGAACCTACAAACATAAAATCCTGGATCCGCCTCTACCTTAAGTTGTGTTATCCATGTTGTATTATCTTCATATAAAATCATGGATACTTTTTCACATTTCAAACCACCTTTTTCTCAAATGAGATGTATCATAGACTTCAACCACACTCATTCTCGACTTGCTTCATGAATAGCTATTATCTCAGGATGGTTCTATGAGGTAGCTACGATAGACTGCTTTGTATATCTCCAAGATATGGCAGCATTCCTAAATATAAACACAAAGCCTGTGTGAGATCGAGCTTTATGCGGGTTAGATAAGTACTCAGCATCAGCATAACCAACAAGATCGGGACTGCAATCTTTAGAATAAATAATTGCATAGCGATAGTCCCTTTTAGATACCGTAATATATGTTTGATCCCATTCTAATGTCTCCTAGTCGGAGTAGAACTATACATTGCTAACAGATTAACTGAAAAGGCTATATCAGGCCTTGTGGTATTTAAAAGATACATTAGTGCATCAACTGCACTAAGATATGGTACTTCATAACCAATCCACTTTGATATATTTCTCATTTCAGCAAATAATATATTGCTTTTGAAGACTTATTTATAAGGATAATAAATAAATTTCTCAAAAACTTTATATGCTTCAAGCATTTTGAATCCTTTAGGGATTTTCATGTAGATTTTTGTCAAGCGACACTATTCAACATTTCATGTATGACATCTACTAGTGTCTGGACTACAAACCAAATAAACACTATTCTTACCAAGATGCATCATTTCATGTCACTTGATAAATGTTTCTACGTCAGCATGATTAAATAAACATAGAATTCAAATTCCGTAATCTTGTACAGTATTGCGCCACTATTATATCACAGATATCATCGATGATATATTATTTTATATTAGTTCATAATGTTTTAAGATCTCATCACTTTATTATTTTTAGGTACCTGAACCTCTCATAAGGTTTCATGAAGTGTTATGTCCTAGGCTCTTCAAGAGCACATTGCCTTCTTATTATGATTATTTGCTCCTTATCCTTTTCAAGGATTATTTGTTTTGAGATCTTCAAGAGCACATTGCCTTCTTATTTGTTTCATGAAGTGTTTTGAGATCTACCATGCTTTACGCATGCATAGACTTTATTCTTTAGGGATAGAAAATAGGAGCACTTGCAGCTTAATATAAGATGCTTTCGAGATTTGACTTGAATTATCTTTTGAATGAAGATCTGATGATAATTCCTAACATATTTCATAGCTTTTTATAATCTCCCCCTTATGTTAGGAAAACTAACATACATCCTCCATCTTATTTGAGGAATCCATCTTTGTGCATCATGGTATATTCAATAATCGTATACTGCTATCTAAACTATTAGATAGAATAGTTGGTTCCCGACCTTGAACCAATTAAGAGGGAAGAAATAATCATAATTTATTGGTCTAATGCATACAAGTTCTATTGTATGCAACATATCATATTTCAGACCAGCATTTGAAACTTTATTCTCCTTAGTATTGGTTTAGCTATTTATCGAAGGCATTCAATGCCAAACCATCATCATCAAGATGAATTGTCTTGATTACACAATCTAAAAGTTATGCTCTTAACTCAATTTTATTGAGCAAGCAACTTTACGAATATCAAACTGCAGGTTGACAATAAATGTACAAGTAATCATCTTATATCGATGCATCTTAATAGATCACATGACTGGTGAACGAGTCCATATCACCTTTTATACTTTTTAGGTTTTGAGGGATCAAATCCCAACATTAGTTGGTCCAACCAACTTATCATGAGAACAAACGACATAAACAATTCTTGAAGAATCTTCTCGTTCTTCAATACATGTCTAATACTCAATATGCATATTTTTGAGATATCACAATCATTCATATCTAACTTATGAACTCATTTATAGTAGTAACACAAGTTACCATGAGATACATTGTTTTTTCTTTAGTAAATTTTAGATTTACTGTTACATGAATAAATTTTAGATTTACTACTTCAGAAGTAGATTTTAAAATAACTCTTCTCAATTTATTCAGACTCTTTCGGAGGTGAGTTATGATATCATCACAATCAAGTGCACATTTGTATTGAAACAATTGAAATCCTTATTCTCCAGGAATAGAATATAATCATGCCTTAAGTCTATCAAACTTTGATAGCTTATAACCTCTTTCATGAGATTGCAACTTCAAGAGTAAATCGAGGCATACATGTGATTGGAGAGAATTTTTCTCTAGCATGTATTATAATCATAATAAGCGTGTGAAAATATCATCACTTTTGATGATCATTATCATATTGTCCCTCCATGCATATATTCGTGCATTCAATCACTTGTCTTCTTTCAAACATATTATGCACTGCTACCACATTCAACTTAGAGAATGGAGCATGTTCAATAGGACAATCACTTGTTTTCTTTCAGATATATTATGCACTGCTACCACTTTCAATTCATAGAATGAAGCATGTTCAATGGGACATGTCACATGACTTTTCACCAAAAATACATTATTTTTGCCTTAGCCATTATAATATCATCAATATGGTGCACTGAGATTCAAACTCAAATACTCAATATTTTATCCACATAAAGGCGTCTTACACATAAATCGATGGGACTTAAATCCAATATCTTTATCATGGTGCATCGAAACTCTATCCTAATGTCTTATCCTTTTTAGTGATGAGATAAAACTTAAATTCATCATCATATCTTTTAGCAATATTGTTCTTCATGAACAAATTTAAAGCATAGGTGGTTTCAAACCAATTATTTTTTCTCAAATCCAATATTAATTATATTATTAGTAGCAAAAGATAAATAACATAAGGAATTACTAATCTTGAAATTACATTTAGATTTGTAATCTTATCTTGTTTGACAGAGTCTTGTTTTCACATGGTAGCAATTGGTTATAAAATTATCACATATAACAAACACAATAAATATTTTTCTGTGACACTATAGCTATATAATTTAAAAATAAAAATAATCTCATACAGTAACCTCCTATAACGTCTTCATGCAAAGGCACAATAAAGTTGAATGAAGCGAGGAAATAGGACATAGCAACGGGGACTGAGGAAAATATGGATTGATTTGAACATAATTTCTATATTGTGCTTATTTCGTTGATAGATGTGAGATTGAACTGAGTTACATCCTTAGTACTTGGTATGAACTGTATAACTATAATAACAAAAAGAAAAACGAAGGCTATTAGTTAGCCGTATTAGTATTTGACGTCACTTACTGACATAAATATAAACTCAAAGGCAAAACCTCGTGCTGATAACGTGTTATGAAATATAAAGTTAGAATAACAAGAATAAATAAAGAGAGAAGAAAGGGTTTTCTTCATTGTAAATGATCCCTCAAGAGAAATAAAGAAACCTCCTCTCTTTATTTATTTTTGTTATTCTAACTTTATATTTCATAATAATTCTAAAATAATCACAAAGCACAATAAAAATAGCAATATTTTAGTGGGTCTTTATCCTTACTTATTTTTCTTTTTTTTTCTCTCTCTTCTATCTCTAACCTTTATTTCTCTTTTTTTTTTTCTCTTTTTTTTTCGTATCCTTCTTTTCAATTTTTTTTCTCTTCTACTTTTAGCATTTATTTTAATCCTTTTTATCTTCATTAATACAAATTGTATTTGTATTTATGTTCTATTTTCGTCGATACACTTGTTTTTTAAAAAAGTTCTATTATATTTGTATTTGTAATTTGATCACATATTGTATTTGCATTTGTAATTTTATTTATTTGTATTTGAATTTGTAGTTGATTGCATCATTTTCATTTTTAAGCAATTGAATAAGAATTATTATTTTTCTTTCTATGCGCACTTGTATTTATATTTATTGATACAAATAGTATTTTGTTGATACAAATTGAACAATAAAAGTACAAATGATCATTCTTTTTTTTTTTTTTTTGAATTTTTGAAAATTAAGTCTATGTCGAGCACAAGTCATGGATGATAATGAAAATATCACAATCACTTATTGTATTTGTATTGACACCATCATTTATATTTTTGTATTCATTGATTGGAACCATCCGAATATAAATGATATCTTTTTATACAATTCTATTTTCGTTGATGCATTTGTATTTTAAAGAATCATTTTGTATTTATATTTATAATTGACTACCTATTGTATTTGTATTTTGTGATTTTATTTTAGTTGTATTTGTATTCTATTTTCATTGATGCACTTGTAAAAAATTATTTTGTATTTATATTTGTAATTTGGTGGCATATTGTATTTGTATTTGTAATTTCATTTATTTATATTTGAATTTATAATTGACTGCATCATTTGTATATTTACAACTAAAAAAAGAATTATTATTTTTCTTTCTATGAACACTTGTATTTATGTTCATTGACACGAATTGTATTTCATGGATACAAATTGAACAACATAATTACAAATGTTACATTTGTATCAAATGATTATGTTTATATAACTAGAATCATTTATATAATTAGAATCATACAAATACAAATGATACTTGTTTATTGTCACAACCCAAACCACCAAGTCATGTCGGACACTTACCTACACCTACTCTAGATAGGATAAGCCTGAATATCCCACATTCAACCAAATGTGGAAGTTACTATGATATTATACACTTTATTAGTGTGATGTCCACCGTTCGAAAATTCAATCAAGTGGAAATAAGATTTCTCATTTAATTCTTTTCAAAACTTGTTTTAATACATCAAATATGAAAAGTAAATGCAAAACATAACTATAAGTGACTCCCAAAACCTAGTCTAAATTGGTACAAGAGCACTTGAAAAAGAGTAGGAACATTCATGATGCAACATCCATGTAGAATAAAGATGATAGGAGCTGCTGTTGAGAGATTCTCGTCATAGCTATTGAAACTTCAACTGACCTGCACCAATGGCTATACCCTTGAGTGGAGGTATAGTAAGTATAGCATCAATACAACCACATGTATTGGTAAGTATCATCATCTGACCAGGGTTAGAAATAATTAGCATCAATAATAAATATGAAAAAAACATAACATCAAATAAAGTTTTGGTTCTAACCCAACTAAGGAGTCCTCAACATATCATCCTAGCATCTCTGTGACCTACCTATCATTTAATATTTTTATACATATTTGTCCTTTAACTTAATATTTTATATATCTTTGTCCGCTGACTTAATATTTTTTATATCTTTGTCCTTTGACTTAACATAATTCAACCTAACTCTTTTCTCCTTAACACCGACCCATTTTATGGTACCTATAATTCTTTAAGCTATAAGCAAGTAAGAGTATTGGTACTCACAATTAAAAACATCAAAGTACCACCTTCCTTAAATATCATAAGTTCCAGCAATCATATTATACCATAACCGATTTTTTTGAGGGACCTTAGAATCTTACATATGACCAAAGTCCGTACAAGGGACCTAATTTACATTCATAAATTCTCTTCCATCATTTACCATAACTACAAAACACATATATGTATGTATGTATGTATGTATATAAATCTATAAATAACATTCATACATATGAATTAATGCATGTATGCAAGATGTATGCATCATCTCTTACCCTTCTCAATATCATCATCATATCTATACCGATATAGTACATAATTCATATCACAATTATCATATTTGTACCAGCATGGTACTCAAACCATATCACAACAAAAACATTCGTACTAGAGTAATATCCAATCCATATCATCTCAATATATCAGTATAGTACAAATGAAATACAATGCAGTAAATGAGTTACAAGGCATGCTAGAAGGCAATCATAGATGTCAAGAGCTTAAAAGACGAGATAGTAAATAAAAAGATATTAGGATTAGCTACTTGGCATTATTTTTATATTGTCAAGATCAATGATTTACACAATTTAGAAGATAACGTGAAAATCTCAAGGTTAGGTGAACTTAGGTAATGAAAGCACATAGGGGAGCTTGGTAAGTTGTGATCTGGATATATATATGTAAAGATTAAGGTTAATGATCAAATGAGTCAGGAAATTGTTGTAGTACTTAGATTTTCTTGGCTTGTGGACTTGACATCTATGATTACCTTCTAGCATTCTCTGTGACTCATTTACTACATTGCATTTCATTGATGTGTTGGGATAATATGGGTTGGGTATCATATCAACAAAGATATGCTTATTGTGATATGGATCAAGCACCACATTGATACAAATATGATTGTTGTGATTTGATTTAGGTACTATGCCAGTATGAATATAATGATAATGTTAAGAAGGGCAAGAGATAATGCGCATATCTTGCATGCATTTATTCATTCATATGCTTGAATGTTATTCGATATTATACATATATGTTCTCATACAAGTTTTCTGGTTGTGGTAAATGATGGAAGGGAATTTTACGAATGTAAATTAGGTCCTCTGTGCAGACTGAGTTAGAGGTGAGGTATTATGATTCCCTGAAAGAATAAATTATGGTATAATAAGATGGGGGGAAACTATGTTATCTTTGAATATTAGTATAGTAGGCTTGCTTAATTGTAGCTTAAAGAATTAGAGGTACTATAAAAATGGATCGATGTGAAGGGAGAATGGGTTATGTTGGATTGTGTTAAGTCAAAGGACAAAGATATATAAAATGTTAAGTCAAAAGAAAAAAATATACAAAATGTTAAGCTAAAGAATAACGATATATGAAAATTTAAATGACAGGTAGGTCACAGAGATGCTAGGATAATATGTTGATGACTTTTTAGTTGGAGTTAGAATTGAGACTTTATTTGATGTTATAATTTTTCTGTATTTTTTATTAATGTTAAGTGTTTCTAACCTTGGTCGGCCGATGATGCTTACTAGTACGTGTGGTTCTACTGATGCTATACTTACTATACCTCCACTCAGAAGTATAGCCATTGGTGTATGTCAATTGGAGTTTCTATAGAAGCAATACCAATCTCGCAGCAACAACTCCTATAATCTCTATTTTACGTGGGTGTTGCATAGTGGATGTTCCTACTCCTTATCTAGTGCTCTTCTATCTATTTAGGTTAGGTTCTAGGGATTCACTTGTAGTTATTTTTTTGCATTTACTTTTTATATTTAAATGTATTAAAATATATTTTGCAAAGAATTAAATGAGAAATATTATTTCAATTTGATTGGATTTTTGGATAGTGGACATCACATTAACTAAGTGTATATTGTAGTAAGATTTGTATTTGATTGAATTATGGGGTATTCAGGGTTCTCCTAGTGTAGGTAGGTGTCCGGCATGACCCAGTGGGTTAGGTCATGAAAAAGATAGTATCAGATCCCAGGTTATCGATCTTTCTATGCAAGAGAAAATATTGAGTATATTCCTATGTTTGGTGTGTTAACGTCCATATCAAATCAATAGGAATCAATAATGCATCTAGGAATCTATATCACTTTTTTCTTTCCTATCGTGCCATCTTAATATTTTGTCCCCGAGTTAAGTTCAATTGGTATCTAGACGATTTCAATTGGTATCTCAATCATCACATTTGGGACTACATGGTTCTAATTGATCTTTTAATACGTAAAGGATGGAACAAGACTTTTAACCCATAGAGATTAATAAGAAACATAGGAAGTAATGCTTTGTTTGATATGGTGTTAAGTACTTGGGGTATAATAATTATGTGTTAAAAATGTACTAAGTGGATTATTGATTGTGACGTATGTAATTTATTTTTGATGCTTAATGTCTCAAACATGGTGTGTTAATAGTATGCGTGTGGTTGTGTGATGTGTAGTCAAGCAGATTGGCGGATGTAAGGATCGAGTATGATCCCAAGTGTCTTCATTTCTTCATCCTGAGCCACGACTTATCTCACCATGATTTGAAGTACTACTTGACTTCTATATAATCTCGCATAAACCATCCAAGTGACTGACTGTTAGTGTAACTCCTTTGAAGGTAGTGTATTGCGTGAGTAAGAAGGTTGATGGAAGTATAGCGCTAATTAAATTGATAAACAAAAAATGGTGTTAGTGTTGGTTCAGAAACAATAGGATTGTGAATTCAATATATATGATGTTTAAACAAGAGGTTATTATGATTCTAACACTTGCATAAAGAGGAATATTATGTAGGAAAGAAACTGATATTGGGTAAGGAATAAAAATAAAATCAAAGTCACTAGAGGCTACCGCTGCAGCGTTAAAAGTGAAATTTGGCCAGTCATTTCCTTATTTTTGCAATGTTAAAGCATTGCAAAGAAAGCCCATTTTTATGATAATAAAATAACAAACATATATTCAACATGAATTATAAGAAAGTATGATTATTCTTAAAAGGGTTGGAGAGAAAAACGTCTAAAAGGTGCAAAAAATTAAAAGGGTAATTATTTGTTACATGCCCTAAAGGGGGAAAACCTGTAGGAACCCTTGGGGGTTGCAACACACAGCGAGGGACTAGGTCTCTCAAAATCAATCACAGGAAAAGTACACAAAAATAACTAGGAAGTAAGAGACAGTGCAGGAAGAGTAAAAAACACAAGAATTTTTATGTGAAAACCCAAGAAGGGAAAAACCATGGCTTGCCCTCACAAGCACCAAAGAAATCCACTATAATCAACCTCTTGAGTATATTCTAGATTTCAGCCTACCTCTAGGTTTCTTTTGCTAGAAGAAACTCTACTACAAGCTCATCTTGGTAACTCTACCAAGGAATCTCTACGTTGACTAACTTTAATCTGCCTCACACTTAGGCAACTCTACCTAAGCACTCTCTACTCAAAGAGAAAAATACTAATTTTATAGCATGAGTATTTTAGCTACAAATCAATACTAACTCAAGAACAATTTCTCACTCTTTAAGCATGCTACAATGATCAGAACATGAGCAGTCTTGAAATAAGGTTTTTGTTGCCTTTTTTCACTCTTTGTAATTGTAAAAAAATATTTGATGAAGAGTTGTCTCTTTTATTTTATAGATAAGTGATTATTAGGTTTGAATGATCATTGGACTAGATTTCGTAATCAGTACAAAATAGCAACTTCATGTTTGTTACACAAGAGGACAAAACTCATGGCCACTAGGGCAACACTAACATGTAAAATAGTTTTTAAAGAGAGATCAGGTCAAGCACACAAATTGGAATTCATTCATTTTTTAGCAGTTAAGTACCAATACCATATACCCAAAAATCAACATATAATTGTGTTTAAAGGCCATAAGAGAATCAAAGACTAGAAATTACACACTCGAACTCAGGTAGAAGGGGGCTTAGAGGAGAGTGATATTTGCAACATGTCCATTCTAGTAGCCTCAGCAGCATGAGCATCCAACAATTGTTTGGTAAGAGTTTTAACTTTAGAATTTAACCTTTGAACCTCACCAGTTAGTTTTGCAACCTTTTTCTTTAGCCTTTAAGTTTGCATTTTTTGCTGCCAGTTCCTCAGTGGCACCTGGGCTTTAATCTTAGCTTATCTTATGAGAATCCCATGGTGTAATAAAATTCCCTTATCTCATTTTCAAAAACCATTGGTGTTGTTTCCTCAAATAGATATAACCATCCTTGATGCCTGACATATGTTATCAACTTCACCATCCCAGGTTTCTCATAAATTCTAGGATAAAAACCTCTTCCTGACAAAAATTTCTGTGTTCTAAAGTTTTTAATCCTTCTTTCTCTAGACATTTCTTTCTTTTCCTTTTCTTTTTTCTTTCTTTTGAGCTACTACTTGGCTCTTTTTTCTCATACATCCATGTTCTTATCTTTTTGGGACCGAGTCCTTTAGAGACTTTTTTTATTTTCACATCTATATGCTTCTTCTTTCTTACACCAGGACTGTCAGATTTTGAATCATAGGACCTAGTCCTTTAATCATCATGAAGTTCTAGTCTTTTCTTCCTATATGTAATAATAATATCAGAATCATTTTCCTCATTTGAAAGTAATACAAACTCCCTATTCCTTTTCAAATCATCATTTTCTTCTGCTATTTGCTCTTTCCCACTTCCAGAACTTTCCTTGGAATCATGTCCAAGTAAAAATGAATTTTTATCTACCCAATTTATGCTGCTGAATGGATCAGACTTTTATTATAGGAATTTCTTCATCAACTAGCTGGAAAAATATGGGGTTTGACTTAGAGAGGATAGGATAACTCGATTCTTGTAAATTCTCAAAAATTTCAGTACCTTTCAATTCCTTAGAAGGAACATGGATTTAAGGAGCATTAGAGGATTCTATTTTTCTGAGGAAGGGGGAATTTTCTAATATAGAATTTCCTTGTTCAATTTTTGAGTCATATTTTTGATTTAAGTCAACATCCAAAGCTAACTCAGCAAGATTTTTACCGGAGTCTAGAGTTTCAACTAGAATGGTTTCACTAAGAATCTTAGGAATTTAAGAGGAAAGACTGATGGGTAAGGTATTTTTTGACTCTTCACATTTGTCGTAGACTAGCAGCTTTTATTCAGATAGGAGAGAAAATATGAACTTTTTAAATAAGAGTTTTATGAATTTTTAAGGCACATTATTTTGGTACTAACCCGAGAGATAGGACCAGGTCCCTCTCTTTCTTGAGTGAATTCTCAACTTGTGATTGCTTTAATTGTTTTCTCCTAAAGTTGTCCCTATGGGTGCAGACCTGCAAAGGTATGGTACTGAGTTAGACAAAAATAAACCTACCTTATTAAGGATACTTGTCTCCTAAGTATAGACAATTTTGAGTGGAAACATTGGATCACAAGATAGGTCGGGTTGATTAGATCAATCCTGGTCTAGCCTTTTGCCTCTACACACCCTTCTTATTCTAGAATCTGTTCTTAATGTATATCTGAGGATCAGATCCCAGACTTGACTTTGTTCACACTATTGAAGCTTCTTCTTCTGAGATGATCTCCCTAGGGACCAGGTCCCTGAGAATCAAGAATTATATGAATCTTTCATCCTTTTGCTCATTATTTTCAACACCATCAAGGATCAATAATTTTCCTGACTAATTAGGAACTATATGCACCTCTTTCATTAATCCACAAGCTTTCTTTTCAGTTTATTCTCCTAAATATTTTTATTTATCAAATCTGAAGGCCATTCTAGGGCTTCCTTTTGAACACAAACTTTACACACCTTTTTTTTTGAAAATCAACTTTCATATGCCAAGGATTAGGTCCTTGATATCAAATTTTCATAATAAGACACTTTTATCTAAAGTGTCTTAAGAGAGATAACGCATTAGACCTTCCATCATTGAAATGTGAACCCTTTCAATCAGCGAGCTATTCCTGACTGCAATCCCCTTCCCATGCCTAGAATCATGAGCACAAGTTAGATTTAGGAATCCACTTAAGTTTGAGTTCCCAATAGGAGGATAATGATGTGATCAAATTTTTCTCAGGTCATCTAGACAGTGATAGATTCTTCTTCATATTTTTAGAGACTCGAAGCCCTTAGAATGTATATTCTCCTCCTGAATGACACTGAGAATATACATTCAGTGCCTTGCTACTTCTTGATCCTAAGGGCTTTGAGTCTCTAAAAATGGATCACATTTGGAAGATTTTAATACTAGGGATTTTTCCATTTTTTCATCATTCTTATCTATCCCTTGCTGCTTCTTGAGCTTATGGGTTTTAAAAGTTCCAATCAGTTCACCCATGGTAAGGGTATTTAGGTTTCTGGCTTCACTTATTGTATCTACTTTGCTTTTCCAGGACTTAGGAAGAACACCAAGAATTTTTCTCACTTGATTATTTAATGGAATCACTTCTCCTAAGCAGTGAAGCTCATTAGTGATAGAAATAAATCTTATATGCATTTCTTGGGTTGTTTCTCCTTCTTTTATGGTAAGGTTTCATACTGAGTAGTCAACATGTCTACTTTAGAATCCTTCACATCAGTAGTACCTTCATGTGCAGTCCTCAAGCAATCCCAAATCTCTTTGGTATTTTTACAGGCTGAGATCCTATTATATTCATCAGGCCGTATACCATAGACTAGCAATTTCCTAGCCTTGTAGTTTTTTTCAACTTTTCTTCTATCTTCATCATCATATTCTCTCCATCTTTTTAATACCATTCTTGTTATTTCTCCTTCTTTGACTTCTTTAACTGAAACATGAGGACCATCAATAATTATGTCCATAAGTTCACTATCTTCAGCCATAATAAAGCCAAATATCTTGGTTTTCCACCGCCCATAATACTGCCAATTGAATATTGGTGGTTTAGTGGTAGATTGCCTTTTTTCTAGATTAGATGGAGAAGCTATACTAATCAGGACACTCTAGGTATGAACCTTTTAGAGTGACCTTGCTCTGATACTAATTGTCAGAACCCTTGGGGGTTGCACCACACAGTGAGAGACCAGGTCCCTCAAAATCAATTACAAGAAAAATAGGCAAAAATAACCAAAAAGTAAGAGACAGTGAAGGAAGGGTAAAAACACAAGGATTTTTATGTGGAAACTCGGGATAGGAAAAACCACGACTTTCCCTCACAAGCACCAAGGAAATCCACTATAATCAACCTCCTAATTACATTCTAAATTTCAGCCTATTTCTAGGCTTCTTTCGCTAGTAGCAACTCTACTACAAGCTCATCTTGGTAACTCTACCAAGGACTCTCTACGCTGATTAAATCTAATCATCCTCACACTTAGGCAACTTTAACTAAGCACACACTACTCAAAGAGAAAAATACTACTCTTATAGCATGAGCAGTTCAGTTACAAATCAGTACTAACTCAAGAACAATTTCTCACTCCTTAAGTATACTACAATGAGCAGAACATGAGTAGTGCTTAAGCAATTTTGAAATAGTTTTTGCTGCCTCTCTTCACTCTTTTTAATTGCAAAAAACTATTTGATGAATCCTTTTATAACTGAGTAATGATTAAGGATGAAAGATCATTGGACCAGCTGTCCTAATCAGTACAAAATAGCACCTGCAAGTTTGTTACACGAGGACAAAATTGTACAGACAATGTGTGCCAGCTGTACTGTACCTTGCACATCTATGGACCTGGTCCCTTGCAGTTAGCTTCCCATCATCAAAACTACATATACCAAAACCCAAATCCAAAAACTTAAAACATAAAAATGGAGGGGGATGGGGAAACTTATAGTTGGTGGCATCGTCTTCAAGGCTTGCGACATTCGGGCCCTCCTCATCTACACCATTGAGGAAGAAGAACTCCTCAACATCTTCTGTACTCAGCATTTGGAGATCATTATCTGGAAAGGTGTATGCGAATATAACTCACAGGACCTTTCGCATCCTCACTAGCATACGGTCCCGGGAGTGGAGTTTTTTTTTTTTTTTTTTTTTTTTTTTCTTCTCCTTCTTCTTATATAGCTCCCTCGAGAGCTAAGCATAAGCTCAAGTTGGAGTAGTTTGTTGAATCCTACCGCATATTTAAGTGTATGTGGTCATGTAAATATATAGTGGCCTTTTTGTCCCTAATATTGATCCCACAGGGACTTGGTGTTTTACGAGCAATCCAATTCTAACTTTACTAATGAGATTAAATATGTGTGAGTTTGTAATAAGATTATGATCTTTGTAATTGTAACTCAGTAACAAAAATTAACAATACTATGAAATTTGAATTGTAAACAATATGCCGAGAGCTTCCAGGGTTGAGACTTACTACACATTCATGCATAACCATGGTTTCTAGCTAGTGTTGGTGTTTATTATGATTTTTCCTCTATAGGATTGATATTATAACTTGGGAATGGTCATTATCTAAGTCATACACCCAAAGTAATCTCACAACTACATTGTTGAGCTGGGATATGAGTACATTAGGTGTATTAAGCCATCTTCCTATTTCATTAACCAAGTGGGTCATTTAGGTATATCTCTATCCTAAACTTAAATCATCCTTTTAAAATTAAAGATGTAATCCACACTCCTTACATTATTTATTCCATCCCTCCACTCCTATGGCTAATTCCTTTTGGGACTTAGATTTATCCTAAAGTACATGACTC
This sequence comes from Capsicum annuum, assembly GCF_002878395.1. NCBI lineage: Eukaryota > Viridiplantae > Streptophyta > Magnoliopsida > Solanales > Solanaceae > Capsicum > Capsicum annuum. Next base: position 192,337,955 of record NC_061111.1, on the reverse strand, counting down.
TTTAGAGTAGTAAAACAAGAATGCAGGAACAATTACAAACTTTATAAACATAAACAACAACTATAAAACCATAATTATACAATCATGTTGTAAAATAAATACTAGAATTAGGGTATTTATTCACTCATATTCTTACAAAGAATTACCTTAGATGATTTCATAAAGCAAAACTAAAACAAAGTAAAGTAAAGTTAAAGAACAAAGAACCCTAGATTGTCGGTTTCCTCTCCAATTCATGTATTGATCCAAACTTGTCATGTAATTATGAATAAGTTCTCCTTTTATAGTTTTTAGATTACCCATGGGTATCCCAACATGAAATATATTCATTAAAAACATTACCTCTCACTTAATGACATAAAAATCAACTTTTGGATGTCCTGAGTGTTGCCTCGCGCTGCGAGGCCTAAAGTTGGCCTTTAGGGGTATGGATCCCACCCAAATAAAGTATAAGGCAGTGACGGGTCTACATAGGGGGTGCATCTCAAACCCCATATCCTGCCTTAGGGGTGCTCCCAAAAGTGAGATTTCACTCTGTATAAGCTCCTATCTTGTCGTACATTTACTCCTTGTTTCCCCACTTATTATGAATTTTTGTAGGATTAAATAATCTTCCTAAACACCCTAAATGGTATCCTAAAATATCATATAACAAATATAGTGCATACAACATAATAGAGCTCATTAAAGTACACTAGAACAAATATAGCTTAAGCTAGCACCACTAGTTTTATCGACTTAACTCTATTTGACATTTTGATTCTTAATTTGTTTTTAAAACACCTTAAACGCTATAAAAATTTAAATTAATACATAAATACACAATTACACCTTTAATACCTCATTAAGTACATCAAGAAGTCCTCAAAACTAAGCTAAATGTGCATAGATAGTGACACTTAGAGTATAAATACGCCTAAGAATATCACCCTACACTTAAAGTCTTGTTCGAGTAGTCTTGTTCGTACTCGAACAACTATTTTAAATCAAGAGCCATCAAGGAGAATCCAACATCACTACTCCAACTAATCCACTCAAGCTAGGACTACAAAGACTACATGAATAACAAGTTCCACAACAAGTATGTCACATCCTACCAATGGTAGACACGGGATTTAAGGATAGCAGGTGCTTAAAAAATTTTAAAACTAAACAAAAATTAAAAATCACCTTAATGAGGTTCAAACTCAGGCACCCTTTCAGGGGAGAACCATAAGGTCAACCTAAATACCAACGCACTCAACCAACTTTTTGTTATAGTGGTTGATTTTATATATTATATACCTATTTTCGTATATTTTCAATGTAATTTTACCTATTCCACGTTTAGTTTAATCAGTGTTGGACCACCTCAAAAATGAATATAGGTCCGCCCCTGCATTCCACTTAAAAAGATATGAACACTACTTCAAAACTTCGTAACCTCAAGAATTGGCTCTATTAAGTTGGCAAACTCAAGCATATTACTTAACAATTAAATCATACAAATCTCCTAACCAAAATCAAACAAGTTTTTTAATCACAAGAGAGTCACCCACATTTACTTAGAAATATGAAGTTTATCATAAGAATGGGTGTAAGCATCAAATTTCGATCACTCTCATAAGTAATTCATATGTCGTATAAGATGAACCATAAGGTTTCCCTTAGTACAGTACTCCACTAATAGCAGAATATCAAGGTTCAAGATCAAGTAGACTTAAAAGGTTGTAATGTAGGCTACGGGATGGGTAGAAACTATTCTGGAAAGTAATGTAGACTATCTTATCTAAGAATTTTAATACATCACACTTTATATTAGACTCCTCTCTAACCAATCAATTTTCACCACTTTTATCTTCCCACTTCTCTTTTGTTTTGCCCCATATCTTTAAGCTAGTTTACACATCTTAAGAAGGAATTATTTGCTATCAACACATGATTCTTTATTAATCATTTTTTCCTTCCCTTACACTAGTCCTCACCAATAATACATAAATATTTTCCACATACAAATAGCTACTATTTTAGGGCTTCCCATTCACTATTTTCCTTCTTCAATTGTACACTCCTTAACATCTCAATATTTCAACTAAAGTGCTTAGGAGTTTTGAATAAAATTATGGTTAATTGAAAGAGAGAGGATAAGCTACATATGAGGATACAAAATAAGAGGCTAAATTCGTAATAAAGCTAGGTAAGTTCATACAATAAGGGTAGATAAAGAGGGTATAGAACATGGCTATCAAATAAATACCTATATTATCTCCTAAGCCCAACCTTCTTTATTTTACTTTGCAAACACACCAGGAAAGTTCTAAAAATCACTATGCAACAAGGAACATAACAAAAAAACTCACTCACACATGGCACATGCTCAAATCAAGTAGGATTTTTGTAGACTCTCAACCATGCAATAGTAAGAATTCAAAATTAAGCTAACATCACTTAAAAGTCATATAAATGAGTCTATGTATCTCAAAAATAGTCATTTAACTCATTACACATGCTTTCATATTCAAAACCAACTTGCATAATGTAATTATACATAACACTTAGGAAGAACGTCTCATTTATTCCTAATAACAAAAAATTGAAATTACTCCTAAAAATAAAAAAGGGATACTGGGTTCAAAGGGCTCCCCCTCGAAAAAGAACAGAAAATAAAAACCAAGGGGTAGGTGAAGTGGGTTTCTACTTAATAGACCAGCAAAAACTTAAAAATAAATAAAGATTAAATTTTTTTATGATTTTTTAAATTTAGTCAAACAGTAGGAAAATAAAGAAAAATAAAAATCATGTAGCAACACTTCACCATAACCAACTGGAAGATTTCCCACACACAAATAAAAATCATGTAGCAACACTTCACCTTAACCAACTGGAAGATTTCCCACACACAAGTCTTTACTATGCTCCTTAGCTCAAATCTCTAAGACTCAGACCTTTCTTCAATCTGTTAATTCAAAAGAAAACAAAAACAAAGGTGATACTAAAGAGAAACAAGAAAAATAAAAATAACTATCTTAACTTGGGTTGTCTCCCAAGCAACACCTGATTTATTATCGTGGCACGACTCACATCATAATTTTGAATCAAAGCCTCTCATCTTTTTTCTCCTACTTGGAGCCCATCTTCTTGTTCTTTTCTAACCTCGTGAGTGCTTACTCTCAAGGTATGAAGATTTTCACACTTGCCTTTCCAGTTTCCTTTTTAAGTTTCTCAACTTCAGTCTTACTTGGTAATTTGGGAAACTCTATGAGAGAGTTCGAAGTAGTCATTGGATGTTTGCACTCCTTTACGCGATGCTCATCCACTTTTATAGCCGTGATCATGCACAAATCCTTATAGTGTGAGGGTGTATTGAGTGTTTTGTATACCTTAAAGACAACCATTTCACTATTCAACCTTATTTTTAGAGTGTCCTCTCTCGCATCAATAAGTGCTCCTCTAGTTGTCAAGAATGGGTGTCCCAATATGATTGCTACTATGTTATCTGCACCATAATCAAGAATAGTAAGTCAGTAGGAATAATAAACGTACCAACCTTGATGAGAACATCCTCTATGATTTCTTCAAAAACTACTCTTATTCTGTCTACCATTTGGAGCACAACTAAATATGGCCTCGATTTTACTAAACCCATAGTTCTAAACATTGAAAGGGGTATCAAGTTGATGTTTGACTAGAGATTACTCAAATCATGGACCACATCACTTTCACCAATTTGTATAGGGAGGCTGAAACTCCTAAGGTCCTTGAGTTTCTAGGGCATCTTGCTTATCACTACTGAATTGCACTCCTCAATAAGTTTTATCATCTCGATGTCCCATACTTTTTATAATTGGACACCACATCTTTAAGTACTCAACGTACTTTGTCATTTCCTGCAATACGCGTAACAAAGGAATATTAATGTGAAGTGTCAAAGAACTTCTTAAAACAAGAATCCCCTCTAGCCTTTTTAAGCCTCTCCAGCAACAACGCCAAAAACTTATTGCTTTCAACTGCACACGTAAGTGTACGTATTCGTGCAAGTAGTATAGTGGCTCTTTCGATCCGAATATCAATCCCAGAGGGACTTGATGTTTAGCGAGAAATCTAATTCTATCATTACTAATAAGATTAAGTAAGTGTGTGTTTGTAACAAGATTATGATCAATGTAATTATAACTAACTAACAAAATAAATAATGGTATGAAATTTGGATTGTAAACAATATGTACAGAGATTCCAAGGTTGAGACTTACTACGTATTCATGCATAACCATACTTTCTAGTAGTGTTGGTGTTTATTATTATTTTTTCTCTATGGGGTTGATATTATAAATTGGGAATGGTCATCCTCTATGTCATCTCACAACTACATTGTTGAGCGGGGATATGAGTTTTAAATTATATGTATTAAACTAGCTTCCCATTTCACTAACCAAGTGGGTGTTTAGGTATATCTCTATTCTAAGCATAAATCATCCTTTAATTATTAATATATAACAATTAAAGACATGATCCAGAATCTTTACATTCTTGATTCTGTCCCTCCACTCCTATAGTCAATTCCTTTTGGGACTTAGATTTATCCTAAAGTTTATGACGCTTTAGAATAGTAAAACAAGAATACAAGAACAATCATAAACTTAATAAATATAAAAACTAACTATAAAACCATAATTAAACAATATTGTTGTAGCCTCAATCCTAGAATGAGGGAGTTTAGCCACTCATAGTTTTACAAAGAATCACCATAGATGAGTTCATAAAGCAAAACTACAAGAAAGTAAAGTTAAAGAACAAAGAACCTAGTTTGAGCCCCTTTATTGCTTATTCCCTCTCCAATTCATTAATTGATACAAAGATGTCATGTAATTGTGAGTAAATTCTCCTTTTATAGTGTTTTAGGTCGCCCATGGGTATCCCAACACGAAATATATGCAGTGACAACATTCCCCCCACTTAAAGACATAAAAATAGCCTTTTGGACGTCCCGGGAGTTGCCTCGTGCCGCGAGGCCAAAAAATGGCTCTTGGGGGGTGAGTAACCCACCAAAAGCAAGTCTAAGGCAGTAGGGGGTCGACATAGGGGGTGCGGAGCATACACCATAGCCTGCCTTGGGGGATGCGGTGCAAGGGGTGCTCTCAAATGTTAGATTTCACTCCATTTAAGCTCATATCTTGTCGTACATTTTCTCTTTATTTTTCCACTTCTTATGAATTGTTTGTGGGATTACATTACCTTCCAAAACACCTCTAATGGTATCCTACAATATCATATATCAATCATTAGTGCATACCACAAAATAGAGATCATCAAAGTACACTAGAACCAGCATAACTTAAGCTAGAACCACTAGTTTTCTCGACTACACTCTATTTGATAATTTTTTATTCTTAAACTTTTTAAAAAGGACCTTAAACACTCTAAACATGTTACTTATGTAACGCCCCAAAAACGAGTCCCGAGACATCACACGGTGCTTAAGGCTACAAGTAGCCCTAAGCTAACCCTTTGAGCTTGTTACTACATATAATAACTTACTTCGAGATGAAATAAATGAAACACTGATGTTGCTATATCAAATGATAGGAAATACAAAGAAAATATTTGGTCCAAATGACCACAATACTGGAAATCTCAACATACTAACAATCTAATAACTAGTCAAACAAAACCTCTACTACTCCATGAACTAGAGAGCCATTGGGACAGGTCCCCAACTGACTCAAACTGAACTGAAAGCCATAATATATCTACTAAAGTGCTGAAATGTCTGAAGATAGGTTCTCGAACCATGTGGACTCACCACTGTGGAGATGTAGACAAAAGGTACTCAAAAATTATTGACGAGGCTGGGACTGAGCAGCTGAACCTACATTATAAGACAATGTAGCACATAGACGTATATGTGGATCAACACTTGGGAATGTACTGAGTATATGGAGATGTATTCATTTATGTAAAACAATATCAATACTCTTTCATCAAATCATGCATGCAGTTAGGAATGACTCACATAGCTTGAATAAGTCTAAAAATGTAAAGCTCATAAATCATGTATAATGAAGCATGTAACACAAATCTCGTGAGTCATTATACTTAAATTTAAAAAAAATCTCTACTCTCCTCTGATTCTCAATACTCGAAGGTTAAAGGGACTTTAAACAATGCTTTCAAACTCATATTTTTATCTCATGGAGGGTAAAACTTCTTCAAAACTCAAGGACTCAGGACTCTTTGAAACTTTAAGACTTGGGAACTCTGTGACTCTTGGAATTACATAATTTTGGAAACTCAGGAGTTTCTTCTAACAAACATAAACCATGTGAGCTACATGTAATCCAACGTTTTATCCTCCTAAGGAAGAAACCTCACATTGGGGAGAGGCGTCATACTTTTTCCAGGGAGTATAACCTCAACTCAGTGATCACTATCTCAGCCTCGGGCCCATAAATCTCAGTCCTACGATGGTACGTAGTTTTGGGGTATGAGACCTCATAATAATATCCAACTGGGTGCTAAATACTACTCCTACACTTAGCTCAGAACTCTTAGGAAATCCAAATCAAAACAACTCAAGGGTCTATAGTGAAGACCAAATTATAATTCTCTTAGCTTTAAATCTTAAATACTGAATAATATGGATTCCTATCTTAACTCAGGCTCAGAAATAATCTTCCTTTAAAATCAAAGTACTCATTGATTGAATCATGCTCAACAACATACTCTTCAAGAAACATCAAAAATCATACTTGTTTTAAAACTTATACTCATGCTCAAATAATCTTAGTTTCATAATAAAGCTTAAATCATGACATCAATCTTGAAACACCAAATCGATATAAGGATGTGCAACTCATAGCATAATTTCTCAACTCATGTCATACAATAGTGAAATAATTATGCAAATCAAGACTTGAACGACTCGTAATCTCATAATCTCAAAATAAAGTAATTTGGGTATAAACCCACTTGCAAGAATATGAATTTTTTGAATAAAAATCAACAATTTGGGCACAAGATTGAAAGAAGTGTTCTTGTTCAAACCCCACATACCTTGAATTAGAAGCTTTGGATGAAATCTCGCTTTTGGGACCTTATTCGTACTCTTGAATGTGGGTTCTTAAAGCCCTTGACATGAGAACCTTGAATCTTGACTCAATTTAGAAAATTTATGGTGAATCCTTGAGATTTTTAGAAGAGGATCTAGATACTTAGGGTTTTTGGTTGAGGAAAATTGTGAGAAATCTCATATGATGCTTGTAGTGGCCCTAAATTCTGTTGTTTGCACGGTTTAAGAGGCTTGGAAAAGGTTCAAAGTGCCCTTTTTGACTTCTGTACGAAGCTGGAAAAATTAAACTAGGAACTCAATTTTATGAGCCACCGCAATGCACCACTATCGCGGTGGCTCATTGGAAATTGTCAAATGGGAATCTAGGAGTCACCGCGATGCGGAGCCATCGCATTGTCCTACTGGTTGGGACTTGGAACTTTAGCATGATGCATCACAATCGTGCTAGGCAACTGAAAATTGACTATTGGGAAATTGGGGTCCTCCGCGACTCGCCACTATCATGGAGTTCCACTGGAATTTGACAATGGTCAAATAGACCCTCTCCACGATGCGCCAAGCACTAAAATGATGCTGTTTTACGACTAGGACTAAATTATCCATAACTTCTTGCCCGAATATTGAATTTTGACAAATCTTATATTGACGAAAAGATTATCAAATTTACAATGTGATAAAAAGTCAAAATTGGGGAAATTCTATATAGTTAATACAATACTAACTTAGAAGTCACTTCTCAATCTTTTAGGGTCGAAATTATGCCTCACTTGACACACGCTTAGGCTTATTCTATGAGAGAATTTTGCGGGGTCTTACAATATATTCCCCTTTAAAACATTCGTACTCGAATATCGCTAGTTAGACTAAGAACACAGGAAAAACTGAGTACACATTGCTGAAGCAATTTGCTAAATGGGCTCTATGTCTTTCTAAACTCTTGAATACTTTAGAGAATGCATGAACTTAACAAGGGTAGATGTATAGCTGAAAATTTAGATTAGAAGGGCTGAATTAACGAAGAATATTACCTTCGGCTTGATCTGAACTCGTGAAAAAGAGGTGTGGGTACTTAGATCGCATGTCTGCTTCTGCCTCCCAAGTAGCGCCCTCAACTGACTGGTTCCTCCACAAAACTTTGACCAAGGGAACCTCTTTGTTCCTCAGTCTACGGATCTAAAAATCTAGAATCTCAATAGGAATCTCATCAAATGAAACACTATACTGAATATCAGCACTCTCTGAAGGATATACTACAATGAACTCACCAATATGATTTTTAAGCATGGAGATATGAAAAATAGGATGAACGGCTAACAACTTGCGGGAAACTCAACTTCATAGGCTACTTTACCAACACGGCTCAAGACTCTATAGGGGCCTACATAACGGGGGCTAAGCTTTCCCTTTCTACCAAATATCTTCACCCCTTTCATAGGTGAAATCTTCAAGTACACCAAATCACCCACCTCAAACTCAAGATCCCTTTTCCTCACATCGGCGTATGACTTTTGACGACTCTGAGCTGTCTTCTACCTTTCTCTAATCAAATTCACCTTCTCCATAGCCTCAAATACTGCATCAGGTCTAACCAAAGTAGCTTCACCCACTTCAAACCAACCTATGGGTGATCTACATCTCCTACCATACAAAGCCTCAAATGGTGCCATGTTGATGCTAGCATAGTAACTATTGTTATATGCAAATTTAATCAGTGACAAATGCTCATCCTAACTATCTTTGAAATCTAGAGTACATTCCCTCAACATATCTTTCGAAGTTTGGATGGTCCTCTCACCCTAACCATCAGTTTGCAGATGAAACGCGGAACTCAAATGAACTTGGGTGCCAAGACTACTCTGGAAAGCTCTCCAAAACAGAGAAGTGAACGGAGTACCCCTATCTAAAATGATAGACAAGGGGACTCCATGCAACCTGACCAACTCCGGAATATACAATCTAGCATAATCCTCAGTTGTTTAAGATGTAGACACAGGCAAGAAATACGCAGACTTAGTCAGCCTGTCTACAACAACCCTAATAGAATCATGATGAAGATGTGAAAGAGGTAAACCAGTCACGAAGTCCATATTCACCTCTTCCTATTTCCAAGTGGGTATACCAAACTCTTGCATTATACCACCAGGTCTTTAGCATTTTACCTTAACCTGTTGGCATGTTGCATACCTTTTTACAAACTCAGCTATATCCATCCTCAACCACTCCACTAATAGATTTCCCGCAAGTCGCGGTACATCTTGGTAGTGCCAGGATGAATAGAATATCACGCGCCATGCGCTTCAGCCATAATTATTTACCTTAGATCATCAACACACAAAACATACAATCTACCCTGCAATATCAGCACACCATCTCCCCCCTTGGGAGAAAACCTCTACCTTTTAGTCCTTAAATGACCCCTTTAGTCTGACCAAACTATCATCTAAGTCTTGCTTCTCTTTTACTTTCGAAACTAAAGAGGATTCAGAGCTATTTTGCACCAAAGTACTTCCCTTAGCAGAATCAAGCAATCTAACACCCATTCTAGCCAGAAAATGCACATCACGAACTAACTCTTTCTTACCTTCCGCTATATGAGTAAAACAACCCATGGACAACTTGCTAAGGGTATCTGTCACTACATTGTCCTTGCTCGGGTGATACAACATACTCATATCATAGTCTTTTATCAGCTCTAACCACCTCCTCTACCTAAGATTCAACTCTCTTTGGGTAAACACATATTACAAAATTTTATGATTAGTAAACATATCAACTTGAACACCATAAAGATAGTGTCTCCATATTATCAAAGCAAAGACTACAACAGCTAACTCAAGATCATGGGTTGGATAGTTCTTTTCATGTGGCTTTAATTTCCTAGAGGCATAGGCTATAACCTTAACTCTTTGCGTTAACACACAACCCAAATCAACTCTGGAGGCATCACAATACACCATAAAACCATCTGTACCATCAGTCAAAGTCAACATAGGGCTGAAGTAAGTCGAGTCTTCAACTCCTAAAAACTCTTCTCACAGGAATCTGACCACTAGAACTTAACTTTTATTTGGGTCAATCGGGTCGTGGGAGATGCAATAGAAAAGAAACCTTCAATAAAATAGCGGTAGTAGCCAACTAGACCCAAGAAACTTCAGGCCAATTTCTTACAGCTTTTGTCTTTTGGGGATCAACTCTAATGCCTTCGGCTGAAATAATATAACCCAAAAAGGCTACTGATCTTACAAAAATTCACACTTATTGAATTTGGTGAACAACTGGTGATCTATAAGAGTTTGTAAGACAATTCTAAGATGATATGCATAGTCGTTCTCAGTACTGGAGTACATAAGGATATCATCTATGAAAACAATGACAAACATATCAAGATATTGCTTGAACACTCAATTCATGAGGTCCATAAAGGCCACTGGGACATTGGTTAGCCCAAAAGACATGACTAGAATTTCAAAGTGACCATAACGGGTTTGGAAGGCTACCTTTGGATATTACATTCCCTCACTTTAAGCTAATGATAGCCGGATCTAAGGTCTATCTTGGAGAAATAACTTGCACCTTGCAACTGGACAAACAAGTCATCAATTCTCGAAAGAGGATACTTATTTTTTACTGTGACCTTATTAAGCTGACGATAGTCAATGCACATACGCAAAGAACCATCCTTCTTTACTTGAAAATTACATAATGAAATGACACTAGCATATATTTTCTTTTCATATATTTTCCTTTCCGTTAATTAACTTTTATGGAAAGAGAATGGCAGTAGCATATAAATTGCCATCACCTCACCATGGCTGTTTGATACACATTTATATTTATATTTATATTTATATTTATATTTATATTTATATGTATGAACAGGACAGGTGCGCCCCAAGGAGAGACACTAGGCCTTATAAAACCTTTATCTAAAAGATCTTTGAGTTTCTCCTTTAACTCCTTAAGCTCTACAGGTGTCATACGGTATGACGAATAGAAATAGGTTGAGTGTCAAGAAGAAGGTCAATCCTAAATTCTATCTCTCTATCAGGAGGTACCCCTGGAAGGTCTTTCGGAAAAACATCAGGAAACTTATTAACAATGTTGACTGACTAAATAGTTAGAGCCTCGGACTTAGTTTCTTTGACTCTAACTAGGTGATAGATGCAAACTTTAGATATAAGCTTTCTGGCTTTGAGATAGGAGATGAAATGACTCTTGGGACATACTGAACTCACAGACCACTCGAAAACTGGTTCATCAGGAAATTGAAACTTGACTACACGGTACGACACTCTATAGCCGTATAACAAGAATAAAGCCAGTCCATACCCAGAATAAGGTCAAAATCCACCATGTCCAATTCTATCAAGTCAACAAATATGACTCTATGAAGAACAGTAATAGGACAATCTTTATACACTTGCTTAGCAACAACTGACTCCCCTACTGGAGTGAAAACTAAGAAAGGCTCAGGAATCATTTCAAAATTCACAGCTACTAATGGGGTTATATAAGAGAAAATTAACCCGGGGTCTAACAACACAAAAACATCAAAGCAAAAGACACAGAGCATACTAGTAACTAGATCAGGAGAGTCCTCCTACTCTTGATGGGATGGTAAGGCATAGAATCTGTTCTGGCACTGACTGCCAGCAGTGCTAGATGAAGAGCCCTGAGCAGGGACGGGATAGGCTACAGGAGCTGGTGTACTAGTAGTCTGTGTCTGAGGTCGAACATCTCTGTTCCCTTGCCTAGCATGCGAACAATCTCTAAGTCTGTGGCCTAGCTTGCCAAAACCAAAACAACCCCTCTGATAGCTAAGCACTCACCAGGATGGTCCCTATCATACTTAGTACACAAAGGACTACTAGGTCTATTACTCACACTATTCTGCGATCTAGACATAGAAGGTCTATTCCCCTGCTCCTACCTACCTCTAGGTGTAGGAGCACTAACTGATGATGGTGCAGGCATAGACAGATGGCCCTGGAACGTTGGGCGATTCCTTCTGTGGGACCTAGCCTGACTATACTCATGCTGCTTAGACCTAGCCCTCTTGTTACCCCTCATTCTATCTCTCTCCCTTATTTTGTTTGCCTCTATCATCTTTGCTTGTATCATCAACTTAGACAGATCTATATCCCTATTCAACATTGTAGTCCTACACTCTTTAAGTACCAAATCAGAAATACCTGTCATGAACTTGCTCATACTAGCTCGGGTATCAGCAATCAAATCAGGAGCATACTTAGCTAACTGGTTGAACTTCAAGCAGTACTCCTTAACAGTCATGGATCCTTTCCTTAAGTTCATAAACTCCTCAATCTTTGCTTTTCTCATCTTAAGTAGAAAGAATTGTCCAAGAATGCATCTTGGAACACCTGCCAAGTCAGAGGAGTAGAATCCTCACCTCTATCCTTACTCCATGATACAATCCAATCATAAGCAATGTCTTTCAACCTGTAAGATGCTAGCTTAAGACATTCTTCCTCAAAAACATGCATCACCTGTGTGATCTTTCTCACCTCCTAAAGGTATAACTGTGGGTCCTCACCTGCCTTAGACCCATAAAACTCTGGTGGATTCATCCGCATGAAATCATGAATCCTAGAAATAGCTAAATCACCTCCCTGCTGATTTAGAACTGCGGCCTGGTTATTAGCCTGAACATTGCCGGTGACTACTTGGGCTAACACCTGAAAGGCCGCCCGAAACTCAGAATAAGACACGGTCTCATTCAAGGGATCAATAGGCTAGTGTTGCTTATTATTATTTCTGTAGGCATTCACTCTTCGGGGAGGCATTTTATGAAATAGGAGAGCATAAATTATTAGATGAGAGGGAAAACTGTAGGCATGATAGAATCTAAAAGAAAGAAACAACTTTTTCCTAAAATATTTCGTAGCCTCTTGTTTATAAATGTGGCGCGCTACACACCGATGATCAAGACTATACATAATGTGACTTGTCAAACTCCCTAGGATTTCTTAAACCTTAGGCTTTGATACCAAGTTTGTAACAGCTCAAAAATGGTTCCCGAGACGTCACCCGGTGCTTAAAGCTACAAGTAGCCCCAAGCTAACCCTTTGAGCCTGTTACTACATATAATAACTTACTTTGAGATGAAATAAATAAAACACTAATGTTGTCATATCAAATGATAGGAAATATAAGGAAAATATTTGGTCCAAACGACCACAATACTGGAAATCTTAACATACTAACAATCTGATAACTAGTCTGACAAAGTCTCTACTACTCCATGAACTAGAGAGCCATTGGGACAGGTCCCTAACTGACTCAAACTGAGCTGAAAGCCATAATATATCTACTAAAGTACTGAAAAGTCTAAAGATAGGTCCTCGAACCATGAGGAATCACCACTATGAAGATGTAGACAAAAGGTACTCAAAAATTACTGACGAGGCTTGGAATGAGCACCTAAACCTAGATTATAAGAAAATATAGCACATAGACGTATACGTGGATCAGCACTTGGGAATGTACTGAGTATATGGGGGTGTATACATTTATGTAAAATAATATCAATACTCTTTCATCAAATCACACATACAATTAGGAATGACACACATAGCTTGAATAAGTCTAAAAATGTAAAGCTCATAAATCATGTATAATAAAGCATGTAACACAAATCTCGCGATTCATTATGCTTGACTTTTAAAAAAATCTCTACTCTACTCTTATTCTTAATACTTGAAGGTTAAAGGGACTTTAAACAATGCTTTCAAACTTATACTTTTATCTTATAGAGAGTAAAACTTCTTCAAAACTCAAGGACTCAGGACTCTTTGAAACTTTAAGACTTGGGAACTCTGTGACTCTTGGAATTACTTTACTTTGGAAACTCGGGAGTTTCTTCTAACCGACATAAACCATGTGAGCTATATGGAGTCCAATGTCTTGTCCTCCTAAGGAAGAAATCTCACGTTGGGGAGAGGCATCATACTCTTTCCAGGGAGTATAACCTCAACTCAGTGATCACTATCTCAGCCTTGAGCCTATAAATCTCAGTCCTATGATTGCATATAGTTCTGGGGTATTAGACCTCAGAATTATACCCAACTCGGTGCTAAATACTACTCCTATACTCAGCCCAGAACTCTTAGAAAATCCATCTCTAAACAACTCAAGGGTCTATAGTGAAGACCAAATTATAATTCGCGTAGCTTTAAATCATAAAGGCTGAATAATGTGGATTACTGTCTTAACTCAGGCTAAAAAATAATCTTCCTTTAAAATCAAAGTACACGTTGATTGAATCATACTCAACAACATACTCTTCAAGAAACATCAAAACTCATACTTGTTTTAAAACTTATACTTATGCTCAAATAATCTTAGTTTCATAATAAAGCTTAAATCATGACATCAATCTTGAAACACAAAATCGATATAAGGATGTGCAACTCATAGCATAATTTCTCAACTCATGTCATACAATAGTGAAATAATTATGCAAATCAAGACTTGAACGACTCGTAATCTCATAATCTCAAAATAAAGTAATTTGGGTATAAACCCACTTGCAAGAATATGAATTTTTTTAATAAAAATCAATAATTTAGGCACAAGAACGAAAGGAGTGTTCTTGTTCAAATCCCACATACCTTGAATTAGAAGCTTTGGATGAACTCTCGCTTTTGGGACTCTATTCGTACTCTTAATGTGGGTTCTTGAAGCCCTTGACTTGAGAACCTTGAATCTTGACTCAATTTAGAAAATCTATGGTGAATCCTTGAGATTTTTAGAAGAGGATCTAGATACTTAGGGTTTTTGGTTGAGGGAAATTGTGAGAAAATCTCATATGATGCTTGTAGTGGCCCTAAATTCTGATGTTTGCACGGTTTAAGAGGCTTGGAAAAGGTTCAAAGTGCCCTTTTTGACTTCTGTACGAAGCTGGAAAAATTAAACTGGGAACTCAATTTTATGGGCCACCGCGATGCACCACATCACGGTGGCTCACTAGAAATTGACAAATGGGAATCTAGGAGTCACCGCGATGCGGAGCCATCGCGTTGTCCTACTAGTTGGGACTTGGAACTTTCACGCGATGCGTCACAATCATGCTAGGCCACTGGAAATTGACTATTGGGAAATTGGGGTCCTCCACGACTCGTCACTATCGTGGAGTTCCACTGGAATTTGACAATGGTCAAATAGACCCTCTCCACGATGCGCCAAGCACTAAAATGACGTTGTTTTATGACTAGGACTTAAATTATCCATAACTTCTTGCTCGGGTATCGAATTTGGATAAATCTTATATCGATGGAAAGATTATCAAATTTACCATGTGATAAAAAGTCAAAATTAGGGAAATTCTATATAGTTAATACAAAAATAACTTAGGAAGTCACTTCCCAATCTTTTAAGGCCGAAATTACGCCTCACTTGACATGCTCTAAGGCTCATTCTATAAGAGAATTTTGCAGGGTCTTACAACTTAACACATAAATAAATAATTAAACCCTTAATACATCACTAAGCACATCAAGAAGTCCTCAAAACTAAGCTAAACATGCATAGATAATGTAGTTGGGAGTATAAATACGCCTAAGATCATAGGGGTCAAAGAATCCAAACCTGGTTAGGGCATTTGATTCATTTCCATGCATCCTCGCATAGCAGCAAGACTAGCCACCCAATCATAAGGAGGAACGGGTCTCTTAGAATGGGGAGCCCCTCCAATTCTACCAGCTCTGATTCTCTCACTCTTCTATCCCATCTTTATTTTCTTCAAGCTTCTACCTTAGGTACTCCATTATCTAAGGGGTTTGTACAGTATGTTGCAATTCTCCCAAACATCATGGACTATCTGGGCAACACTCACCTGGTTACACATCTTCGTAATCAAGAAAGTAAAGAAAGATCTCTTAGAGACCTCTCCCTAGCATAGAAAAACTGCCACTCATCCATAATCTAAGTCCCCACATTTATATTGATCCCAACCATAGAAAATGCCACCACCATAGCCTAGTAGAACACTACGTCCATAATATTTCCCAAAGAATGGATCCTTTGGGACACCAATAACAACCAAATCTTAGCCTCAAGTGAAAACTATGCACTATTAGTCCCCTTCTGATTGGACCATTTCACTTTAATAAACTTAACCTCGGGCGCTAACTACTGAGCTACCCACCTCAAATTTTTACTCTTGAATTTTGGCCTCAAAGTTTGTATTAAAGGGGTTAGGAACCCTTAAGATCTCATTGATAGTAGTGATGTCAACGGGCACATTCTTTTCTGGAATGAGAATGGTAGGGAAATGTACTATACACTCCACTATAGGAAGTATTCCATAAAATTTCTAGACCAAGCCAGGGAACACTATGGGACCAGCTCGATTAGGAACTCCTGCCCAAATGTTTTAGTTGATCGCTGAATTCAAGCAACCCATCCTCTACCTCGTCTATCACAAATTCTCGCTCACGAAAGAAGTTCTTATTAAGCTACCCCGCTTCATACCAGGTGTGGCTAGTAACGTCGAAAAATCTATAGTAGATAGATTGTTATGCCATTATGATTATAGAAATACCACAGAAACCAGTTAGAACCATGTTTAAACACTAAGAAAGGGAAATAAAATTCAAAGTTTTCTAGAAAAATGCAGAACTGGGGCCACACTACCTATTAACACTGCAGTGGTATTGCAATAGTGGTATTTACTACTACAGTGATACCGCTGTAGTGGTAAACTTACTGCTACAATAATTCATCATGTTCAACCTGCCAACCTCCTCTCCCATGATGGATTTTTAATTTTTCTTCAAACTTTTAAAAATTAAGCATAGATCGAGCTTGAAAAAGTGTAAGTGAACCTTTTTAACTTAAATTGGTGTGTGAAATACTCGAAATCAAACCCAAATAGAAAAAAAGTATTAGAAAAGATGACCCTTCATCTTTTATCCCTTCCATGGTCGAAATCTACCATGAACTAAGTTAATCTTACATCCTAAATGTTGTAGGAGCGTTGAAAATGTAAGGGGACTTAGCATGCCAACTACTATGTTTAAAAACACCATAAAAAACAACTTTAAAATGTTACACTCAAACCCATTTAGCTCTCTCTTTTCTAACATAATTTTATGATTCTATAATGAGAACTATATAAAATAAGTAGAAAAGACAAAGAAGTTACCTTAAATTCATGATGGAGGAATATTTTTACTGAGAGAGTTGATAGAGTTGTGAGTGAAAAATGGGGAAATAAAGTTTTTCCCCTACTTAACTGTCGCGAACCACTGCTGTTGTTGGTTACGAGTGCAGCGGTAAAATTTTTTGAAACCAACTTTATTTCAACTTCCATGGTTTAAGATAACATACGATGTTTGGGTAGTCATTCCAATAATTGATGTGTGCTCCTTCTCGGGGAAGGATGTAGGGATAACTGTTGGGCCTAGATTAGGCAGTGTTTTAATAGTTGCCTATTAAGGAACATGGACATATAATGAGCAAACATATGTTAATTAATCCTCCTAGTAACTTATCATATTTAAATATCCATCGAATGCTCATGAAAATGATTTTCATAAGGTCTTGTTGTGTTAAGTTTCGTCGAGCACTCGTGCAATTGTTTAGACCTTACCTTTAGGATGTTCGATGATGAACACTAGATAAATTAGTATCTAGTGTAATGACCCAAATCATTGTTATGTGTGAAATGTCCTAAAAATAATTTATAATAATTAGGCTTCAAATGGATTGGGAAAAATTTAAATTGAGGAGAAAATAGGAGCCTAAGGCAATTGATCCAAAAGGCCCAATAACGGACTTGGTCAGACTGCTGGTAACCACTGCAATGGTCTATTAATTGTTGTAGCGGTATATTTATTGCTGCAGCGGTAAAAAATAGTGTTCCAGTTGAGGGATTTTTAAAAACCTTTTTTATTTTCCTAAGTCTCCCCCACCCTCCAAAAATGCCCTGAAAAATCCTATCTTTCCAACCATGAGATTTTAAAGATCAAGGTTCATGAAAGCGATTTTGAGACTCACCCAGATGAAACCTAAGATGAGAATATGTCTAGCACATGTGGGACAACTTACTCCTCTCCGTATCAGTGTATTTCATCTAAGAGGTAAGCTAAGGTTATTTTGTAGCAACTAGACTTAGACTATATGCATTTAACATAAATGATAATGTCAGGAGTATCATGGACTAGGACTTTAAGCAAGAAGTTGGATGGATGGACATGTTTAAAATCCGAATAGACTATGTTGAATTATGGTATCTTAAGTTAATGTTTGATTTGGGATAAGCGATGAATAATACTATAGTGAAGGTATATAGTTTATCATTTTACAGGGTTCAAATATAGAAGATGGTTGAACGAGATTGTGTGAAATGGTAAAAAGAGCGAATAAAAGTGACTTGACTAAAACGCAAGTACTAAAAAATCTAAATTGCATTAGTAAAACTTGTATAATTCTTATGTCTTGTTGATCATGATTGACGTCTTCCAGTATAATTCTAATATTTTTTTGATCATGATTGATGCCTTCCAGAGCTTAAAAGAAGAAATACAGAGTAAAAAATATTGTTATTAGCCGATTTATAATGTTGGCATGATTTTTATATTGTCGAGATCAATGTTTTTGTAGAGTGTAGAAAATAACATGAAAATATCAAGGTTGGGGTACAAATTAAGGGAAAACTCGTAATAATATGAACTTGGATAGCGCCAATCCATAGGAGTTCTTGGTGAGTTGTAAGTTGGATATGTATATATGTAAATATTAAGCTTAATCATAAACGAGTTAGACGATTATTGTACTACTTAGACTTTCTTGGTATATGCTTAGTTTACGGACTTAACATCTAATATTGCTTTCTAGCATGCCTTGTGACTTATTTACTGAATTGCATTTCATTTGCACTATATTGATGTGTTGAGATGATATGGATCGGGTACCATGCCATTACAAATGTGCTTGTTGTGATATAGATTGAGTACCACATCGGGTAAGAGATGATGCGATCATCTTGCATACATGCATTCATTCATATGTTTGAATGTTATTGTATATTACTCCCTCTGTTTTTTTATTTGCTTCCTTCGTTTTCTGTGGTCAATTTGACTATGAGTGTGTTTGGTATGAAGGAAAATATTTTTTGGAAAATAGTTTCCAATTTTCTCATGTTTGGTTGGGTTAAATATTTTGAAAAATATTTTCAAAATCAACTTATTTTCCTGAAATGTAAGAATAATGACTTTCCTTCAAAAAGTAAGGAAAACATTATCTATAACTCACTTCAACCTCACTCTCAAGTTCCAACCTATCCCAACCCCCAATCCCATACCACCCCCATCCAAAATTTTCTTTTTGAATTTTTACCCCCATCCCCTACCCCAACCCCGACCCCTATCAATCACCCCCTCCCCATCCAAAAAATAATTATTTTTTTTTAAAAAAAAATCAAATTTTTTTTCTTACCTCCACCCCCCCCAAAATAAAAAATTAAATTTTTAAAATTTGTGTTTTAAAACAATTAAACTTTTTTTACCCCCACCTCACTCCCCCTACCCAACTAGCTTTCCCCCTCCCCCCTCTAAAAATAAATTAATTTGTTTTTGTAAAAAAGCTTTAAAACTTTTTTCTAACCCCACCCCTACAATCTATCCTAACACCTTCCCACCCCACCCCACACACCTATCGGCGTTCCCTCCCCTCAAAAAATATTTTTTTTTAATTTGATTTTTAAAAAGTTTCAAAACTTTTTTCTTAATCCATCCTTCTTATCCTATTCATTTTCATTATTTTTTTGTTAAATATATACAAATATTTTTAAAAAATATTTTCTTCTTGCATAACGAACCCAAGAATATAAGTAAGAAATAACTTATTTTTTAAAAAAATATTTTCCTCCTCCATAGAGAACACACCCTGATAAAAAATATTTTCTGGGGTCAAAAATTATTTTTTAAAAAGTATTTTCTACTCTTTAGCTAAACACTATCATGTATCTTTTGAAAAATATTTTTTTATTATCCAATCACACACTAAAAAATATTTTCTAGAAAATATTTTCCACTCACCAATCAAACATAACAAAATAAGTAAGAAACCAACTTATTTTTCATATAAATATTTTTTAGTTTTTTCCTTTATACCAAAAACACCCTAAGTTTCAAAGCTAAGTTATATTAGAGTAATTTCATTTTTTAGAATTAAAACTTTTATATCCAAAACTATTTAAAAAGTACTTTAATTGAAAAGTACACACACACATACATACATACATACATACATATATACATACGTACATACATACGTACGTACATACATATGTTGTCGTACGTGTTTTCTGGTTGTGATAAATAATGAATGAGAATTTACGAATGCAAATTAGGTCCTTTATGCAGACCTAGTTAAAGTGAGATTGTACGATCTCCTGAAAGAACCATTTATGGTATAATATGATGGGTGAAACTTATGATATTTACGGAAGGTGATAATTTGATGTCTTTGATTACGAGTACCGATAGGCTTACTTGATTGTAGCTTAAGGAATTGTAGGTATCGTAAGAATTGGTCGATTTGAAGGGAGAAAGGTTAAGTTGGATTATGTTAAGTCAAAGGACAAAGATATACAAAATGTTAAGTTAACAGTCAAAGATATAAAAAATGTTAAGTCAAAGAATAAAGATGTACAAAATGTTAAGTTAAAGAACAAAGATATACAAAAATATTAAATGACATGTAGGTCAAAAAGATGCTAGGATGATATGTTGATGACTCCTTAGTTGTGTTTAGAATTGAAACTTTATTTGATGTTATAATTTTTTCATATTTATTATTGATGTTAATTGATTCTAAACCTGGTCGATTGATGATGCTTACCAATACATATGGTTGTATTGATGCTACACTTACTATATCTTCACTCAGGGATATAGCTATTAGTGCAGGTCAGTTGGAGTTTCTACAGCAGCTGCGCCGATCTCTCAACAACAGCTCCTATCATCTTTATTCTACATGGATGTTGTGTCGTGGATGTTGCTACTCCTTGTGTAGTATTGTTGTACCAATTTAGGCTAGGTTCTGAGGAGTCACTTATAGTTATTTTCCGCATTTACTTTTCATATTTGATGTATTAAAATAAGTTTTGGGAAGAATTAAATGATAAATCTTATTTCAACTTGATTTGATTTTCAAATGGTCGACATCACATTAACTAAGTGTATTACATAGTAACTTCCGCAATTAATTGAATGGTGGGATATTCAGGATTCTCCTATCTGGGGTAGGTGTAGGTAGGTGCCCGACACGACTTAGTGGGTTGGATCATGACATTTATATATAATACAAATGATAAATTTTATATGAAAATATTAACAATACATTTGTATTAGGTGATTCGTTGCATATTTATATATTTAGACTAAAGAAAATACAATTAAATTCATATGTTTATTGTATACAAATAGAAATGATAAATTGTCCATATTCACGATTAAACTATCCTAGTGCAAATAATAGATTTATTTGAAATATTTGATTTGATACTAATAAATATACAATATGAAAAACATATAAAATATAAAATAAAACAAAAAATAAAAAAGAACAAGAAAACAAGATTAATAAAATTACAAAAATAATGAAAAAAGAAAAAAAGAAACAAAGAGAAAAAAAAACAAAAAAAGATGAAAAAATGGAAAAGAAAAAAGAAAGATTAAAAAGTAGGAAAAAAGAAACGAAAAAAGAAAAAAAATGGTAAAGAAAAAAAGACAAGAAAGAGAATAGAAAATAGAGCTAGAGAGAAAATTAAGGTAGAAAGTAAAGAAGAGAGTTGATATGAGATGTAATTATGTAAATGTTGTTATAAATGGCTCGATGGACCCCTATATTATGTCGATTTTGTAAGTTGGACACTTCTACTTATATGTTTGTTATTTGAACCCCTGAACCCACTAAAAAGCAATATTTCAAACCCTTTGACCGTTGACCAGGCCTATGTGACATTAAAAGCGTTGACTAGGCTGAGGCGCGTGTAGGCACGCGCCTAGGGTGCGAGTGCGTCAATTTTTTATTAATTTTATATTAATATAATTTTTTAAAAAATTAAAAATAATATTAAAATTAAAAAAAAATTAAAAGGTCTTTTTTTTCCTCCATTTTTTTAATTTAAAAATATTTTTAAAAATAATAAATTTAAAAAAAAATTAAAAACCCTTTCCCAACCCCTCTCCCCACCCCACCCACTCCAACCCTTATCCAGCCCCTCCCCACCCACCCAGCCCCTTCCAGGCCCCCCATCCAACCCCAGCCCCCGTCTAACACCCCCCATTCCTCCAGCCCCAGCCTTCTCCCCCGCTGCCCCCCACCACCATTTTCCTAGCCTCCTTCCCCAAGCCCCTCTCCCTCATCCCACCCCCAGCCCCTCTCCCCCACTGCCCCACTAGTTTCCCAGCAACAAAGAAACCTCCATTCACAAAGAAACCAATTTACAAAATTCACTCAATTAAAGAATTTTCAACTTTCTTGAATTACCCAAATCACAAAAAATCCATAAAAATTGAGTTTTTACATTGAATTTCAAGAATTTCAAACTTTCTTGAATTACCCAAATCACAAAAAGTCTAAAGAAAGCATAAAAATTGAGTCTTTACATTGAATTTCAAGTTTCTTAAATTACTCAAATCACAAAAATTTCAAAGAAAGCACAAAAATTGAATTTTTACATTAAATTTCAAGTTTCTCGAATTACCCAAATCACAAAAAATTCAAAGAAATCATAAAAGTTGAGTCTTTACATTGAATTTCAAGTTTCTTGAATCACCACCACCAACAACAAACCCAGTGTATTCCCACCTAGTGGGGTCTGGGGGGGGGGGGGTAAGATGTACGCAGTCCATACCTCTACCTCTGAAGAAGTAGAAAGGCTGTTTCCGATAGACCCCCGGCTCAAGGCACGAGATACCACACAAACACATAGTAAAGCACAGAAGCAGATTACATAACATAAATACGGCACCCATAAGTAATATAAAATAGAGGAGAGCAGAGGAAAGCACACAGATTCATAATGAAACATGGAACACGGAACACGGAATCATAACAGGAATAAAACCCCCACCAAGTAATTCCCTACACTAGCGACCCAAACTGGCCCTAGTCCTCTGCCGTAATTCGCGTCCTCCACACCTTCCTATCTAGGGTCATGTCCTCGGTGAGCTATAACTGTTCCATGTCCCGCCTAATCACCTCACCCCAGTACTTCTTCAGCCTACCCCTACCCCGCCTAAAACCATCCAACGCTAGCCTCTCACACCTACGGACCGGGGCATCCATGCCCCTCCTCTTCACGTGTCCGAACCATCTCAATCGTGCTTCCCGCATCTTGCACTCCACTGAAGTCACACCAACCTTCTCCCGGATAGTCTCATTCCAAACTCTATCCCCTCTAGTCAGCCCACACATCCAGCGCAATATCCGTATTTCTGCCACCTTCATTTTTTGGATATGGGAGTTCTTAACTGGCCAACACTCCGCTCCATACAACAAGGCCGGACGGACTACCACCCTGTAGAATTTGCCTTTAAGCTTGGGCGGCACCTTCTTATCACACAGCACCCCCGACGCGAGCTTCCACTTCATCCATCCCACCCCAATACGGTGCGAGACATCCTCGTCAATCTCACCGTTACTCTGGATCACGGACCCAAGATACTTGAAATTATCCCTCTTACATACCTCCTGTGCTTCCAGCTTTACTACTACCTCATTCTTCTACCTCACGTCATTAAACTTGCATTCCACATACTCTGTCTTGCTTCTACTCACCCTGAACCCTTTAGACTCAAGAGTTTGCCTCCACACCTCTAATTTGTCATTCACACCCCCTCGAGTCTCATCTATCAGAACTACATCGTATGCAAAAAGCATACACCACGGCACCTCCCCTTGAATACGCCGCGTCAACATATCCATCACCAACGCAAACAAAAAGGGACTAAGAGTAGATCCTTGATGCAATCCTGTCAGGACAGTGAAATGCTCTGAGTCTCCTCCCGCCGTCCTCACCTGGGTTTTCGCTCCATCATACATATCCTTAATTGCTCTGATATATGCCAGCGGTACTTCACTCACCTCCAAGCATCTCCAAAGCACCTCCTTGGGGACTTTGTCGTAAGCCTTCTCCAGGTCGATAAACACCATGTGCAGCAAATCACAAAATCTCCAAAAATTCCATCTTTCCATACTTCTTAAATTTTTCGGCCCTCACTTTTAAGTTTTTTCGTAGAGCAAGAAGAATAAGAAGATAAAGATAATAAAGGAAAAGAAGAATGAGAAGAGGAGGAAGAAGAATAAGAAAAAGAAGAATTAGAAGAAATAGAGAAAGAAAGAACGGGTAAAGAAAGAAAAAGGGGAAGAAAGAGAGGGGGGTTGTTTATTTATTTTAATATTTAATATTTTATATATAAAAATGACGTGGAAGATGACGTGGCAGATGTGACAGCTGACGTGGGGCGAGTGTGTTACACTCATCGAAAAAGTATTTAAATGTTGTTTTTTAACGGGTTCAGGGGTCCAGATGACAAAAGTAGAAGTGTCTAACTTACACAATCGACATATTTCAGGGGTCCATCGAACCATTTTGCTTTTTTTTTTAGTTAAGTTTTATGATTTGCTATTTTTGAAATTTCCTGTTAAAATCATTGAAACTGATAGTATAAAGCTGGATATTAAATTTGGAGTTGATTTGAATCAATTTTGAAGAAAAAATATGTTGTTGAAATTCCTACCCAACTAAGTATGATGATCGTCAGGATTTTGGGTTAAATCTTGAGAATCAAAAAGATTTTCAGCCACATGCTGAAAAAACTTGAAAATTCACCAAAATTTATGATCGAAATTTGGATGATCACCATAAGTTGGTGTTAAGGCAAGTCTTGTGAGTTGTGATTAAAATCCTAGCGATTTGCTAGGCTTTGTTACCATAATCTCGATGCTGACCATAAATTATCGTTAAGAAAGTGTTTCCCAATATGAAATAAAAAATATGGCAACCCGCTAATTCTTTGCCCCCACTTTGGGGAAAATAGTTATCTTTACATTATTTTTTAAACGAGGTCAAATTTTAAATAGTGGCGCCCAAAAATCCTTTTTGTGCAAATCACTCTATTAATTTATTTTTTTATTTGTCCATTTTAAAAAATCAAGAGAGAATTAATTAATTTTTCTATAAGTAACCATTTTTTAAAATTATTGAAGTATTAGTACCAAATTTTAAGTTCAACATCTAATTAATAAGATCAACTTAATAACATAAAAACTAAATGATTTCTTTAGAAGTATGAGCTTCTTACCAAACAAATTAAAGATTTATTATGGTGGATGAAAAATGCCATTAAATTACAGTGGTACAATGTACTACCAGTGAAACGTTTATAATGTTTTGTACATCTTATATGGTCGTAAGTTCTTGTACAGCACTCCAATTATGTGTTGAATATGGCAATGTATAATGGGATGTCTGAAACAAAAGTGGAGGAGTGAGGTCAATTCATCATGTTTTGTCAATAAGATGGAAAGAGAAGGCTGCAATTTGGAGAGTAGCAAGTGACTGCTGACATGTATTATCTCTACTTTTGCCTTGTTTTTCCAAAGGGAATGCCGACAATGGGGCCTCAATACATAATCTTGACACAAAACAAAATCTTCAGTATAAGATCTTTAAAAAAAGTGACTATAGTTTCGTCAATGTTTCAAGGGTGAATTCAAGGGTCAATTTAATGAGGTAATCTTACCAAGTATGCTTTTGAAAGTGATTTTCCTATGTTCAAATGCAATTAATTAAATGACTATTTTTTAAAACAAAACTCCTCCTTATTTATCGAAGCTTGAGTCTTGGAAAAATAATTTTTAAAATTGGTCTCAGAAATTCTTTATTTTCTTTGTATAATTATAAGTTGATTCAGTTTTGTTTAACGAATCGCATGATGATGGTTCTTATGCTACTATTTCTAATGCTACTACTGTTGGTACTAGCATCGTTCTTGTTGTTGGTGATGCTAAAAATTAAATTTGAAAGAAACAATAAAACTGTAAAAGGACATTTGCTGAATCCACATAGCTAATTGTTATTTGATTTATTTGTTATTTATAAATCTGTTAAGCAAATATGAAAAGGTCTTGAAAAAGAAATATGATGCTAATAATGAAGTATGTTATCGAAATTGGAGCCAAAAAATTTACCTTTTAAGCTAAAATTTCAAAAAGGACAATATAATTTTATTCTGACCAAAACGAATAAAATGCTGCAGGTGCAACGACAAACAGATTGTTTTGGCTTTGACAGACTATTTCAAAAAAAATTCTTTTAATTTGCTTCCTAGTCCTGCAGTGTCACACGACAAATTTGGCTTTAACTGTTTTCGTGCATTATTTATTGCAAGCATGTGATTTTTCTGTAGATTCTTGCAATTTCTTGTCTTGACTAGGCGATCAGTTTTCTGTATTTGTATAGTTATAGATTTCTGATTTTTACTCCCTCCGTCTGAAAATAAATCATGTTTTTATTTATTAAAATTTATTTTAAGATAATTACTTTATGTTGGGTTCATAATAATGAAAGTGTGTTGAATAGAAAATGGAGAAATCAAGTGGAAGAGAAAAATTGAGTTAACACCAAAAATGGATAGTGTACTCAATTTTGGCAACTTTACTCTTTCTCCCACATTGGTGGAAGAAGAGAACTTGAGAGTGTTTATAATAAGAAACACTTACTCTTCATGGTAAGTGATGCAAGGAAATAGAGATGCCTCGCGCCGTTGTCGCTCCCTCGGCTTGGCTTTGGATTTGGAAAATGATCGATGAGATCTTTCTTTTTGAACAAATTTTATTTGACAAAATATGAACAATGATGAAAAATGCAGGAAATATTTCTGAGTTTTAATCCTCCATTTACATGCAGTAAAAGTGACGCGATGTTGCTATTTTACGTGAACAGTGACGCAAAACAGTTGCACTGCTTTGGAAATGTTGCATTACTTCAGAACTGGTGCACTGGTTTCTGTTATTTAATTGAACTGATGCACTGGTTGAATAAACAGATGCAACCATTCAGCAAAAGACACACTGATTCATGAAAAGATATGACTGTTCATGAAAGGATGAAATCTTTGATGAACAGGTATGAATTTATAGCAAAAGTGCAACCTTTCGAGTGAACCATTGCCTCCTTTCTAAAGAGGCATCATTTGGCTATAAATAACCTGGTTTTCATCCACAGGTTAGAGATAGAAAACATAGAATTTTTCAGATTACAAAACATTCTTCTTGTCTTAAAAATACTCTAAGTGTGATCATTCAAACCGTGAGTGTGTTTGAAGAATTCGCCTATTTGAGGTACCGCTATTGTCGGATTGAAGGCCATTTTATCCTGGGAGGAAGATTCCATAACCTCGGGTATAGTGAGGGGAATTATTCCTTAAGAAAAGTTCATGAATTCAGACGACTTGGCCTTAATCATTTCTGTTTCATCTTTATTTTCTGAAAAATAAATACACCTCTTGGAAAGGTCTTTTTTGATCTTGTGTTGAGGGTGTTTAATACTTCATTGTGTTCTTGTTCATACTTGAACTCAAGTTGAAGTTGTTGTTCTGTGATACAGATTCTACGTACCCGTATTGTAATAGATAACAATCTTAAGGAATAAGTCTACAAAATCTGTATTGCTTGTTTTTGGAGATTAAAGCTTAGGCTTTCTGCTCTGCTTGAATTTAACTAGTGATTTGAAGTAATAAAAACTTCATCGTTAACTAGAAACAAGAAGAAGAGTTTCAAGTTATTTAACTTTATAAATAGTATTCTGAAAAATACTAAGTTTTCTGTCTTGTGGTGACAGGAAAAAATGACAACTAAAAGTCAAATGATGGATGCGACAACGTCTGTGGGGATAAATAATATTGCCACATCAAGTCGCACAAATGCTCCGCTAATGATGGCACCAGCAGAGAAGCCTAAAATTTTTTCTGGCATTTACTTCAAGTGATGGCAACAAAAGATGTTCTTTTACCTCACCACGTTATGTCTACAACGGTTCAATAGCGAAGACGCTCCTGAGGTGCCCGAGGGAACCTCGGACAAAGACCGCTTCGTTATTGTAAAAGCTTGGAAACATTTGGATTTCCTTTGCAGGAACTATATTCTGAGTGGTCTCCAAGACGACCTCTATAATACCTATAGTGAAATCAAGACATCAAAGGAACTGTGGGGGGCACTTGAACGGAAATATAAAATGGAGGATGCGGGAATTAAGAATTCCTTGTTGCACGGTTCCTGGACTTCAAAATGATTGACAGCAAATCTGTTGTCTCTCAAGTACAGGAGTTGCAAGTCACCATACATGATCTCCTAGCAGAAGGTATATTTTTGAAAAATACCTTAGTTGAACAAATTAAAAATGTTCTTAATACTCACATAAACTATTTTGTAGGTTTAATTGTGAATGATGATTTTCAAGTAGCAGCGATAGTTGAAAAGCTACCACCTTTGTGGAAAGACTTCAAAAACTACTTAAAGCATAAACGCAAGGAGATGACCGTTGAAGATCTTATTGTCCGACTCCGTATTGAAGAGGACAATAAAGTTGCCGAAAGAAGGTCAAAGGGGAGTTCTACAATTAATGGAGCACATATTGTAGAAGATGGCCAAAACAACTCGAAGAAAAGAAAGAAAGTTGAACATGGAAGCAATCAACCCAAGAAAAAGTTCAAGGGAAAATGCTTCAATTGTGGCAAAATTGGCCATAAGTCCACAGATTGTCAAGCCTCGAAGAAAGGTAAGAAAAAGGACCAAGCGAACATGATTGAGTCCAACAAAGAATATTATGATCTGTGTGCTATGTTCACGGAATGCAACTTGGTGGGAAATCCACGCGAATGGTGGATGGATTCTGGTGCCACACGCCATATTTGCACAAAACAAAGAGTTGTTCTCGTCATTTGCTCCAGCTCAAGTAGAAGAAATACTTTACATGGCCAATTCCGCTACTTCTAAGGTGGAGGGAACAGGAAAAATTTGCTTAAAGATGACTTCCGGCAAGGTCTTGACACTGAACAATGTATTACATGTTCCGGAGTTACGTAAGAATTTAATTTCTGTTTCACTCCTAGATAAGAACGGATTCAAATGTGTAACCGTTTCTGAAAAAATTGTAATTAGTAAAGGAGAAATGTATGTAGGGAAAGACTATCTGACCGAAGGACTTTATAAAATGAATGTAATGACTGTTAAAATAAATAAAAGTTCAAATTCTTATTATTTGCTTGAGTCTTATGATTTATGGCATGAACGTTTAGGCTATGTTAATTACAAAACGTAATACAAATTGATTAACTTAGAAGTTTTGTCAAACTTTGAGTGCAATAAATCTAAGTGTCAAACGTGTGTGGAATCAAAGTATGCAAATCATCCTTGTAAGTCCGTTGAAAGGAATTTCAATCCCTTAGACTTAATATATACTGACATTTGTGATATGAAGTCAACACCATCACGTGGTAGGTAAAAGTATTTCATAACTTTTATTGACGATTGCACTAGATATTGTTATGTCTACTTGCTAAATAGTAAGGATGAAGCAATAGATGCATTTAGGCAATATAAAACTGAAGTTGAAAATTAGTTAGACAAAAAGATCAAAATGATAAGAAGTGATAGGGGCGGAGAATATGAATCTCCCTTTGCGCAAATATGTGTAGAGAATGGAATAATTCATCAAACTACGGCCCCATATTCACCTCAATCTAATGGAATTGCGGAAAGAAAAAACCAAATTTTGAAGGAAATGATGAATGCCTTACTTATAAGTTCTGGTTTACCGCAAAACTTATGGGGGAGGCTATCCTTACGGCCAACCATATACTCAATAGAGTTCCCCATAGTAAGACACAATCAATTCCTTATGAAAAAAGGAAAGGAAGGAAACCAAACTTGAAATATTTCAAAGCGTGGGGGTGTCTAGCGAAGGTTCAAGTTTCTAGACCTAAAAGGGTTGAGATAGGACCTAAAATGGTGGACTGCATGTTCATAGGATATGCTAAAAGTAGTAAAGCATGTCGATTTTTGGTTCATAAAACCAAACATCCAGATATTAATGAAAATACAGTATTTGAATCAGACAATGTTAATCGCTACATGGTTATGTAGCTCTTATGGGATTCAAACCCATGATACAAGAAGGTTGTATATAGATCTAGCAAATCAGTGTCTTAAGCCCACCCGGATTCTTTGAAAACATTTATCCGTATAAAATTAGAAACGAACAATCTAGCGGAGGATCTAAACGACCTCGAGATAAACCAAGTGAGAATGTACAATGAAGAAAATCCAAGACATAGTACATGTCAAAGAATGTCAACTTCGTTTGGATCGGATTTTGTAATATTTCTCTTAGAAAATGAGTCTCAAACATTTAAAGAAGCGATGTCGTCGTCAGACTCATCCTTTTTGAAAGAGGCAGTCAATAATGAGATAAATTCAATCTTAAGCAACCATACATGGGAATCGGTTGACCTTCCTCCCAGAAATAAACCTTTAGGTTCTAAATGGATCTTCAAAAAGAAAATGAAGGCGGATGGTACTATTGACAAATACAAGGTAAGAGTTGTAGTAAAAGGCTTCAAACAGAAGGAAGGCCTTGATTACTTTGATACATAATCGCCAGTAACAAGGATAACATCGATTCGAATATTAATTGCCTTGGCGGCGGTATATGATCTTCAAATCCATCAAATGGATGTGAAAACCACATTCCTAAATGGATATTTAGAGGAAGAAATATACATGGAACAACCTGAAGGTTTTGTGATTCCAGGAAAGGAAAACAAGATGTATAGACTTATTAAGTCATTGTATGGACTAAAGTAAGCACCTAAACAATGACATGCAAAGTTTGACCAAACCATGTTGGCAAACGAATTCAAAATAAATGAATGTGATAAATGTGGTTATATTAAAGACACTCTAAATCACCAAGTCATTGTATGTTTATATGTGGATGATATATTGATCATCAGTAGAGACATTTCTAACATAAATGCAACAAAACGAATGTTAGAGAGTAAGTTTGATATGAAGGACCTTAGAGTTGCAGATATGATCTTAGGTATAAGAATCAATCGAACTCCACAAGGGTTGGCATTTGTCACAGTCTTATTATATTGAAAATGTACTTGATAAGTTCAAGTTTATGGAATTTGGTATTGCCAAGACTCTATTGGATGTGAGCTTTGTACTTCAAAAGAATGAAGGTGAAAGTGACTCGTAATTGGAGTATGCAAGAGTATTGGGATGTTTAATGTATATAATGAACTATACACAACCATACATAGTATGCGCTATCAGTAAATTGAGTCGGTACACGAGTAATCCCAATAAAACTCACTGGATGGCAATGAAAAGAGTTTTGGGGTATCTTAAATACACTCAAAATTATCCTTTGCATTATAATAAATATCCTGCAGTACTTGAAGGATATAGTGATGCAAATTGGATCATCGGATTGAACAAAGTAAAATCCACAAGTGGCTATGTATTTACTATCGGTGGAGGAGCAGTTTCTTGAAAATCATCCAAACAGACTTGTATCGCTCGCTCTACAATGGAATCTGAATTTATTGAATTAGATAAAGCCAGTGAAGAAGCAGAATAGCTCTGGAATTTCTTGGAAGATATTTCGTATTGACCCACGCCAGTGGCACCAATATGTATACACTGTGATAGCCAAGCGGCAGTAGGTAGGTCAGGGAGCATGAAGTATAACGGTAAATCTCGTCATATAAGACAAAGACATAATACCGTTAGAGAATTTCTCTCTACTGGAATTATCACTGTAAACTATGTAAAGTCAAAGGATAATGTGTATTCATTTACAAAAGGCCTATCTAGAGATGGAGTAGAAAGAATATCCAAGGGAATGGGTTTAAGGCCTAGGACAAGTCAGCATGGTGGTAACTCTACCCAGCAGACTGGAGATCCCAAGAGCTAGGTTCCAGGAGATCAAACAAAGTTGTGTCTGGAAGGTTCAACATTATCAATTACCCAACCCATTCTTATGATGTAGACAATGGTTAGTAAACAAGGATAAGAATTAAGGCGAAAAGTCTTTTAATGATTATCTAAATTTGGTAGATTTGACCAAATAGTTTAATCTATAGTATTGAACATTTAGAAATCACCTATGTTTGGGCGAAGTGGAAGCCGCTTCAAAGAGAATGTTAGTAAAGGCCTATTCTCTACGCTCTCATAAAAACTGGGTCATGTTCATGGCTGAAAAGTATAAAACCGTAAGAACCATAAAACGATAAAAGGTTGGTTGTGTGACATGTGTTATCTAGGTGTACATTAAAGCTCGACGGTTCAAAGATATCAAATCTACCAATTGACCGAGTGCATCCGATGCATGTTCACTACGGAAATTTCAAAGGGAAACCCACTTATTCAGATACAATCAGTCTTTGCTTGATGATCACATACTTGTCCGTAAAAGTTTTATGAAAAATATCCATTCCCCATTTATGTGGGGGATTGTTGGGTTCATAGTAATGAAAGTTTGTTGAATGGAAAATGGAGAAATCAAGTGGAAGAGAAAAATTGAGTTAACACGAAAAATGGAAAGTGTACTCAATTTTGGCAAGTTTACTCTTTCTCCCAGATTGATGGAAGAAGAGAACTTGAGAGTGTTTATAATGAGAAACACTTACTCCACATGGTAAGTGAGGCAAGGAAATAAATATGCCTCGCGCCGTCATTGTTGCTCGCTCGGCTCGGCTTCGGATTTGGATTTGTCAAATGATCGATCGATAAGATCTTTCTTTTTGAACAAATTTTATTTGACAAAATCTGAACAATGATGAAAAATGCAGGAAATATTTTTGAGTTTTAATCCTCCATTTACATGCAGTAACAGTGATGCGATGCAACTATTTTACGTGAATAGTAATGCATGAACAGTGACGCAGAACAGTTGCACTGCTTCGAAAATGTTGCATTGCTT
Source organism: Capsicum annuum (assembly GCF_002878395.1). Taxonomy (NCBI): domain Eukaryota; kingdom Viridiplantae; phylum Streptophyta; class Magnoliopsida; order Solanales; family Solanaceae; genus Capsicum; species Capsicum annuum. The sequence continues at coordinate 192,304,881 of NC_061111.1, read as the reverse complement.
CAGAACTGGTGCACTGGTTTTTATTATTTAATTGAACTGATGCACTGGTTGAATAAATAGATGCAACCATTCAGTAAAAGACACATTGATTCATGGAAAGATATGACTGTTCATGAAAGGATGGAATCTTTGATGAACAGACATGAATTTATAGCAAAGGTGCAATCTTTGGAGTGAACCATTGCCTCCTTTCTAAAGAGGCATCATTTGGCTATAAATAACCTGGTTTTCATCCACAGGTTAGATATAGAAAACATAGAAATTTTTAGATTACAAAACATTCTTCTTGTCTTAAAAATACTCTAAGTGTGATCATTCAAACCGTGAGTGTTTTCGAAGAATCCGCCTATTTGAGGTACCGCTATAGTCAGATTGAAGACCATTTTATCCTGGGAGGAAGATTCCATAACCTCGGTTACAGTGAGGGGAATTATTCCTTAAGGAAAGTTCGTGAATTCGGATGACTTGGCCTTAATCATTTCTGTTTCATCTTTATTTTCTGAAAAATAAATACACCTCTTGGAAAGGTCTTTTTTGATCTTGTGTTGAGGGTGTTTAATACTTCATTGTGTTCTTGTTCATACTTGAACTCAAGTTAAAGTTGTTGTTCTGTGATACAGATTCTACGTACCCGTATTGTGGAAAATAACACTTTATTTGTTCACTTTTACTAGCTAGTTAAGTTTCAGTAAAATTATGTAGATTTTGATCAATATTTTAAAATATAATATTAATATGAGAAGGATCACAATTTAAATTTAAATAATTAATTTATATAATTAATTTATCTTTGAAGATTAGTCATATTGACTCTAATGAAATAAAATGTGACAAATAAAAGTGAATGAATGAAGTAATATTTTATACAATTAAGAAGAATTAAATTTTTTCTTCTAAAATTATCTCTGGTTTAATAAATCGTTTTACACTATTAAAATCCACATTTTCCTCAAAACATTTGATTAAGGCTAAGAGGGTTTTTGGATTGCCTTATTTTAACTAGCTTTTGGCGTTTAAGCTCTTTTATTATTTTTGAAGTGTTTGGGAAAGATAAAAAATATTTTCTTGCACCTTCTTGGGCTGAATAAGTATAAAAAGAAGTTAAAATCCCAAAGTTGGGCATTCCCAACTTATGTCTTTTAGCTTTTTTGGCTTATAAGCTACTTAAAAAAATCAATCCAAACATCTTGTAAGATAGTAAATCACTTATATTGTAGGAGTTTGTAATTTTGTTAAGGAATGTATTCAAAACTAAAACATTACTTTTAAATGTATTTTTTTGGATTTAATTTATATGCAGTTTTTTAAAAGTATTTCAACTATATTTATGGTAAAGGTTTGTGTTTTTTTAATCAGATAATTGAAAACTGAGACATAAAATTTGAATAGTAGAAAATGAAACACATACCAAAAAAGTTGAAAAGTGAAAAAAAATAAATAGAATCAAAAAAGTGTAATGATGCATGATTGAAAAAAATAATTAAAATCGAATTTCTCGTGTGACATAGAAGGATTAGCAAATTAATTGAAATTTCTATGAAAGAGTCTATCAAAGTCAAAGAAATCTGTTTGTCCCTGAACTTACAGTGTTTTATTTGTTTGTTGCGCTTGCAGCGTTTTTTCTGTTTTGATCAAAATTAAATTCAATTTTTGAAATTTTAGCTTCAAAATATAGCATTTTAGGCTCCGAACTCAAAATTTGACTATTAGTGTGCTCAATGAGGACATAAAGATGTAAAATTTTTCAACCTAATGTGCTACTTTACAATATTTCCACTGTCTTGGAGTGATGACAGATGCCAACTGAAATATAAGAAAAAGAATTCGACTCTCTAGAAACTGATCAATCACATGAGGTTTGAAAAGTTTACCCATCTCAAAGATAAAAGATAAAGTTCTCTTTCTTAATTCTTCTAAAGTTGGCCTTGTGGAATTTTCTGATACTGTTGTAAAAGACATGTTTAAAGGAAAAGAGATGAAAATTCTAAAAAAAATGACGTGAAGAAGAACAATCACTTCAGCAAAACCAAATTCAAAAATCAAAGGATTTTGTTTCATCTGTTAAAAACTTAGTCACATAATTGACTAGTACTATCAATGAAACATCCTAGGTGTTGATCTCTAAGAAATTTCTGAAATCTTATCCTCACTGTCCTAACTATGACTTACCCTACGAATCGTAGGGATTCTTGAAGGGTCGTTGGACCCAAATCGTAGCCTGACTAGTGTGTATGACTAAGTTTTCTTCTCTAAGTATGAGTGGCTCGCTCGAGTCATAAGGACCCATTATGAGTCGTCGTGTGCAAATCATAGGATGTCTAGTGTATACCCAAAAAGTTTCTGTGTTGATTACAATTGGACCCTACGAGGCGTAGGTTCTCATTGTGACCCATGGTATACGATTCATAAGGCCAACAGTGTATGTATGTGCCTGGTGGCACTGTCTTGACAACGAATCATGGAGATAAGTCATAATGTGACCTTTAACGACTGGCGATTTATTTTTCAGATTTTTAATAGGGGTATTTTAGACATTTTCCTTTTATCCCAATAATAACCCACGACCTATAAGCATACTTGAGCCATATTTTTCATCAAGAATACACTCCAAATATTCTTTTTTCTTTCTCAAGCATGCATACTTAAGTTTACAAAATAAGGGTCAAAGAGAGCTTCAAGGGTTGAATTCTCTCCATAATCTTGGGTATTTTAGGCATGTTACTATTTCTTAATTGCTACTTTATTAGAAGCATATGAATTAAAGTATTATCCATATTATTTTGATGATGGTTTTGAAACATGAGTTGAAGGTTTTGAATGTTTGTGTTTGAACAATATTTCCTATGGTTTACATATGATCGTTCATGCATTAATTATGATTTTGAACTTGTGGGGTGCATGGTTATGGTAAATAAACTAGAAAACTGTGATTTCTCCTAATTTATGAATATTGACAATTGAAGTGGCAATGACCTCAACCCCATATTGTGAAATTGGTTTTGTATATGAAAAGTATGCACATTGAACTACTCTTGAACTATTGCATAATATGAAAAACTAATGAAGCATAATGATTTTTTAAATTGAACCAAGGGGGTTGTGAATTCCCCCAAGTGATGATAATTGATTTGGCATGTGATGTTACCATGCAGGTGTAATTGGTATAACGATACCAACAACATATGACTAAATGTGTATCATGGTTCAATGAATAGGAATATGTGTTAAATATTTTAATTTGGCTTTAATGAGGATTGTGTAGCTGAGTCATGAAAGTGGAGGCCCCAAGAGACCAATACTGGAAACCGTAGTTGCCGACGCAGGGGTCTACATGACCGGGTGGTTCGAGTCTCCCTTACTATTATCATGTGAATGGGAGGTTCAAGACCCCCATATTACATTATATGATTGGGTGATCAGTCACCTTAGTATGCCGGGTGATTCAAGTCCCCATGGTGCATATGTACATCCCCCAGTTCATGAGGCTACACGTACTAGGGCCCTTCCAGTTGGTGGAGAGATGGGCCCATATAGCACGTGGGTGGCTTCTTATGTTATGACGATTGAGCTACATAATCCAAGCTAAAGTTTTAATGTCCATGCTAAGACTTGTTCCCTATCTCAGCATATTATTTGTATATGTATTATGCTGTGGTTCATATGGTATTTGAAATGGTTAGACTTGTCATTATTTTGTCTCCTATTCCTGGGTTTTATGCTAGTGTTCACCCTATTAACCGTCTTCGAATGTTGTATCCCCACGCGATATAGGTACTGTAGGTACTTCTACTTTTTCTGCACAAAGTTAGGTGGATTAGCTCGGTTCATCGATTCGTTGTGGTGAGGTGGTGAGTTTTCATTCTCGAAAAGACTTAGACATTTTAACAGTTCCTTTCTTAGACTAGATTTGAGAGTTTACATTATCATTGTCATTGTCAGAGTCGAAGACAAGTCCCGACCAAGACTAGTTTTTGGTTCTTTTGCATAGAGACTTTGTTGGATTACTATGGACTTGGGTGGTGATGTTGTTTGGTTGTGTTTAGTTGATTATCAGTTATCAGTTATAGACATATCTTAAATTTCCTTGAGCTTATCTTATGCTATCTTGTTATATATTCAAAATTCATCTATTATTGTACAGTGTGTGGTGGTTTGGTTAGGTATAAGGGGTGGTCTCTGGTCCACGGTGGACTTGAGATACCCATCACGGCCAAACCCTGGTGCGGGTCATGAAAAAATTGGTATCGGAGACTAGGTTTGGTGTCATTGAGTATCCACAAATTTATGTCAAGTAGAGTCTCTTTTATGGGTGTGTAGCATGCCACACTTATAAGGGAGAGGCTACTAGTCATTTAAGAATATTTTCCTTTCTTATTGTTCTATTTCGGGCTATAGAGTCTAAGATCTCAAAATCTCATCTAATCTTTGTATGTTCGCTTTTCAAATCATGCCCCCCAGAAGATTTGATGCTCGCAGAAACTCTTTTGTCTCGTCTGGGGACAATATGGATGGAGCTCTTCCTAATCAAGGAGTTCAGACTTGGTCTAGGGTCACTGCTTCTGATTACCCTAGTGGATTTCTATCGGTTCCCTCTAGACCACCTCGGACACTCAAGCTGGCATGTCTAATGCTAAGTTTTGCTAGTCAATCCATTTGCTTACCCAGTTGGTAGCCTCTAAGACTGAGTGTGTTTCTTCTATTGCTTTACCCTCTGAGGTTACTAGAGTTGACCAATTTATGAGGTTTAGTCCTCATACTTTTACTGGTTCTAGGATGAGGAATATCCTCAAATTTCATTGATGAGATGGGAATTTTTTTTATGTGATATATGCTACTTATGTAGAGGGTGTGGAGTTTACTGTTTATCAGTTGAAAGATGTGACATATTAGTGGTATGAGGAATGGGATTAGTCTAAGTGTGATGATGCTGAGTCCACTCTGTAGGATGACTTCTCTAGTGCTTTTTCTTGATTTTTTTCCCCACGAGTTGAGGGAGGCAAAAGTTGAGGAATTTGTTAATTTGAAGCAAGGCAGGATGACAGTAAATGAGTATGCCTTAAAGTTTTACCAGCTATCGCGATATGCTCCAGAATTAGTGTCTTGCATGAGGGCTAGAATGAGAAAGTTTTCTTCTGGGTTGTCCTATGAATTGATCTTGAAAATCAAGATCCCCTTGTTGAACAAAGATATGGACATATCTACACTTGTGGTGTACATGCAACAAGTGCAGGAGGAAAAGAAGAAGTAAGTGGTGATACAACTAAATGGCCGCGTTAGCTTTTGATGACATCATTCAAAGTCACTATGTGAAAAATCAAGATTTCGTCCCATGGAGGACACGGGATCATACTTGTAGGGGTTATTTTAAGTATGCCATCAAACAAACCCATATGTGGACGATTGCTTGGAGCCTTGAAGACTAGAGGACTCACGGGTTTAGACCACATTTGATGGTTCACGGTTTTGGTCCCTTTTATTAAGGTCATTTTGGTCACTTAGACTCAAGGTCATTTTGGTCTTTTAGCCTTTTCTAAATAACACTCCATTGCAACCCACCTCATTAAGGGCATTGTAGTTATTTTATCTTTTTTTATGTAATATACTATACATAGTCTATTAGGTTATTTCTCTTTAGTTAATGAATTATGAACATTTGAAAGACTTATTCTCTCTTTAGAGAGTGCAACACCTTAGTATAGTTCTTAGTTAGGGCTTGGAAAAGTCATCCTTAGTATAGGGATTGGAAAAGACAATATTGTTCTTTGCTTGAAACGGTGGATCTTGAGGTAAGTGATTCCCTTGGTGGTCACCGTAAGAGTGTGTTGTTGTTGTTACATTAATTAGGGGTTTAGTGTTTGAATCACACTTTGTTCCTAAGTCTTGTAACAAATCTATATCTCACTATCTATTCTTTTATTCTTGTAATCTTGTTATTATTTGTAGTGGACTATTTTTGTGTCTTGTTGAATCCAAAAATTTGTGTTCTTGTTGTCATCTTGTTCTTCACAATTTGTGGCTGTTTTGGGTGTCAAATACACCTTTGTTTCTTGTATTCTCGTTGTATTTGTCGAATTTGAGTGAGGTCTCCATTTGATCCACGATTTGTTATGATTTGTGGACTGTTTTAGAGGGTATTGGACTATTTTTGTGGATGTTTCGTGTTCCTCTTGTTTGTATTATATCATTTTGTATCAAAGCATGGCTTGATCTTGTTCCTACAAGATCAATCTTGGGCTTGGTAGTTGAAAAAATACAAAAAAAAAAGTTATGTCCTTGGCCAAGAAGTTGGATTTCTTGTTGTTGTTGTCCTGGCTGAAAAGTTGAGTCTAGATCTAGGTGTTCTTTTGTTTGATTTTTTGTTTCTAGTGTTATCTTTATTCTTCTCTAACATTCTTGAGTCTAGATCTAAAAATGAGCTTGAATTGTTGAGATGGTAGTTGTGAACAAGTTAATGGCCGTGTATTGATGTTGTTGTTCTTGGCCGTATGGTGACCTTTCTTGTGGACTTGGGCTGGATGTTTTTGGTGTTTTTATTGTTCTTGAAAATTTGTTGTGTTCTTGTTGTTCATCCCAATCTTCACCCCTTGTTAAGACCTAAACACCATACTAAAGGACTTGGTCGTTTGTTGGAAGTTTTTAGTTGACCTTTTTGTTGCGAAATTGTTGTTGTTCTTGGGAGATTGTTGTTGATTTTCTTCGTGATTGTTGAAGTGTTCTTGATGTTCTTCCAAACCTTCATACCTTGTTAAATAAAGTGAAAGATCCAAAAAGGTGAAGAAAAAAGTGTGAGAACTTTGTTAGTCTTGAAAGACTTACCTTAACTCACCAATAATTCAATCACATCTCAATCACTTTTCCAAAAAAACAAGGGTCCATATTTTAAGGAAAAGTACTACAAAATTCAAGTCTTGAAATTTGAAACATGAAAAAATAAAGGCTCAAGACTTATTCTTCCCTCCTTAAAATAAATTCCAACCATCCAAATTAAAATTGGTCAAGACTTGGGCTTTGGAAAATAAAAATTGTAGAAACTGCAACCAATACCTGGCTGCCACATCATCAAGTTACTGTTCATGCATCGAATTTCAGCTCAAATTTTAGATTATTAGTTTCAATGTATTGTTTCCTTAGTTTTCTGTCTGGATTCTAGAATTAATTAACAACTAGTAATCACCTATTTAGTTGTAGATTAATTGTTGAATCTGTTCCTTTTGTGTCTTTGTTATTTGTGTGCTTTTTCTCGTTTTTAACTCATAGTAACTTCTTTGTTTCAAGCTCGTAAGTAAATTTTATTTTTGTGTCTTGAGTTGATCAAACAAAAATCTATTCCGACCGCCAAGTAGAATTGACATCCTATTGACTACCAGAGTATAAGCAACTTTCAATATTCCCTGCTCCAATTATGATAATCACAAAGGTGAGTGTATACGAGTGTTAGTGAGACGCTTTACTACTAAACTTGTTTGTTCATTCTATAGGTACAAAGGTGATATAAGGGGAACATGTCTTCGATAGCCGGGGATTATTGTGACTACAACATAGGAGACTATGATTGTAGTAAGGGGTTTTATGGCTACGAAGTTGAGGGAGATTGTGGGGGCTATGAAAATAGCCATGATCAAAACTTGGGCAGATTTGAGGGTCTCGGGTTTAGGGGAGAAAATAAGGGGAATGATGTGCCTAGTGATTATGGTGAATTTGGAGATGATGTAGGACCTCGTGATGGTTCTTATGATGAAGTTGGGGTATGTGAGGAGTCTTATACTTCCCACTCTGAACCTACATTTGGTGTTAGGTATAACCCTTTCATTCGTAAAGCTTATAAGAGCTATGATGAGAGTATGCGTGTGGAGTATGAAAAATCATATTCTTCACCTTGTAGTACTTCTTATCAAGTTCAACATGGTCTGATTGGTTATACTAGCTATAGTAGAGGTTGTCCCATGAGAAGAAGAGGGCAAGCATCTCGAAAACCGACGGGTACTCGTGTGCCTTACAATGTTGATCCAAGGAGGAGTGTACACTCCGGAAAGGTGACTATTTGTGGGATACCGGGCTGCCTTAGGGTGTTGAATGATAGGTACTATGGAAACTACATTCTTCCATCCATGGTTGACTACTTGGGGTTATTTCGAGAGCCTTTACTTGTTCCATACTACTTGGGCGAGTTCAAGGTTACCGAGAGGCTAAAAGTTGTCTTCTCCAAATTTAATTACCATGAGGAGGTGTGGTGCAATGTTTTTTCCTTAACCTACGGTCATATAATCTTGGGTGCAGATTGGTTTGCATGACATCAAGTTCCTATCGTGCAAAATTGGCCTAATGTGTAAGAGACCAATGGGGAAATCGCCTCATAATGTACTTGCTACCCAAATTGCAAAGAAAAATGTTTACCTACTCCAATCTGATTTATGATGAGAGACAAAAGATTGAAAGGAGTAAGAGAGTGCAAGGTGGTAATCTAAGAGTGGAAAAAAGAGAGGATATGTGGAGCGAAGTGAGGGGATTGCCACCAAACCATGCTAACATTGGTTGTCCCTCTATTTCTAAGGGCATTTGTGTAGGTACCAACATGGAAAGCAAAGGCAAACAATGCGAAAAGGAAGTTGCTGCCCAAGATTGTGGAGGACCTTCACCTCACGGCAAGGAAGAGTCTACTCAAGATCTTAAAGGTAAAATAGATAACTCTTACACTTTAGTGCATGTGAATGACAATTGTGTGACTAGTAAGCCATTGAGTGTGAGTAGTAGCTTACTTATTTGTGAGTCTAATGATTCCTTGCCTCTTCTTGATGATTTACATATTGTGAGTTTGGATACACTAGTTGATCCTATTGATGATGAAATTGACTCTTCTTGTAAGATCAATTTATGTCCACCTAGTGTTGAATCCTATATGTTGAACGGAAGTACATCGTCTTGTGTAATTGGTGTTGATCAACTTGTTTGTGAAAATTGTTCCCCACTTGAGTATGTGTGTGATGTGCTTAATAGAACTCAAGTGAGTAAAGTATTTGAAAATGTTGGTCAACAAAGTGGGAGTGAACCCGAGATCTCTTCTTGGGGTAATCTTATGTTTGGAACATCCTTGAAACTTCATATTGATCATTTAGAGTGTGAGGAACTTGCCAAATCTGTACGTAAGGTAGATCACACTCTCTTTAGGTGTAATGTCTTGTTTGAAGATGATTTAAACACTTCTAATAAAGCTAGCGGTGAAAATGATAGTATAGCTTGCCTTGGAACCTATAGCCTATATGCTAACCCACTTTGGGGTGACAACATTCCTCCTAAAGATGGAAATCTCTTCTTGGAAGACGAGAGTACTCTTAGGGGTAAGGAATGTGTAGTTGCGGAAGCTACTTCTTCTTTTACTTTGTGTGACTTTATTATTGAGAGTACTCATGGTTATGATTGGAAAACTAGTAGGGAGTACACACATGAGGGCACCTTGGTAGAAGTCGATTTGAGTGATACCTTTCTCTACTCTCTATTTGCTTTAGATGATATGTATACTATTAGACAGAGTATGTCATTTAGTTTGGGAGTAGACCATGGGAAAGGGGAGTGTTGTCTAGACCCATGTCTATGGCCACTTTTCCCATTTGACCCCGGTGCCAAATATAGAAATGGTGATGTTGGTGCACCCAACTTATTGCTTAGTCTACATGACAAGCAAAGTATCACTCTTGGTGTATCCCATAACCAAATCCTTCGTACATCTTTCATTGAGTTTTTAATACTCACTTCAAAGGATTCTTGGTTATACTTCAAGTATGTTCCCCCTTGGTGTGATGGTGTTTATTATTGTGCTCACCCTAACCCTCATGCCATGAGTATGCTGTGCTTGTTTGTCCTTTCTCTTGTTTTGCAAGGTACGGATTCGAGGTCGAATCCTTTTAAAGAAGGGGAAGATGATATAAGTGAAATGGACACCTTAGATTTTGATGGCATCATTCAAATTCACTACGTAAAAAATCAAGATTTCGTCCCATAGAGGGCACGGGATCATACTTGTAGGGGTTATTTTGAGCATGCCATCAAACAAACTCATGTGTGGAAGATTGCTTGGAACCTTGAAGACTAGAGGACTCACGGGTTTGGACCACATTTGATGGTTCACGGTTTTGGCCCCTTTTATTAAGGTCATTTTGGTCACTTAGCCTCAAGGTCATTTTGGTCTTTTAGCCTTGTCTAAGTGACACTCCATTGCCACCCACCTCATTAAGGGCATTGGAGTCATTTTATCTTTCTTTTGTAATAGACTATATATAGTCTATTTTAGGTCATTTCTCTTTAGTTAATGAATGATGAACATTTGAAAGACTTATTCTCTCTTTGGCTTTGGAGAGTGCAACACCTTAGTATAGTTCTTAGTTAGGGCTTGGAAAAGTCACCCTTAGTATAGGACTTGAAAAAGCCAATATTGTTCTTTTCTTGGAAACAGTGGATCTTGAGGTAAGTGATTCCCTTGGTGGTCACCGTAAGAGTGTGGTGTTGTTGTTACATTAATTAGGGGTTTAGTTTTTGAATCACACTTTGTTCCTAAGTCTTGTAACAAATCTATATCTCACTATCTATCCTTTTATTCTTGTAATCTAGTTATTGCTTGTAGTGGACTATTTTTGTGTCTTGTTGAATCCAAAAATTTGTGTTCTTGTTGTCATCTTGTTCTTCATGATTTTTGGATGTTTTGGGTGTCAAATACACCTTTGTTTCTTGTCTTCTTATTGTATTTGTCGAATTTGAGTGAGGTCTCCATTTGGTCTACGATTCTTTTGTGATTTGTGGACTATTTTAGAGGTTGTATTGGACTATTTTTGTGGCTGTTTCATGTTCCTCTTGTTTGTCTTGTATCAAGCAGAGATGAGTAAAAAGCCCCGAGACTACCCTTGGACGTCACACAGTGCTCAGAACCACAAGTGATCCCAAGCTAACCCTTGTACTGGCAAAACTCATGAGCAACTTAAACAAATATATAAGTCTGAAAGAATAATGTGAAGATAAATTTTTTCTGACCATGATCAATACAAAACTATATTGAAATGATTACAACTCTTATTATACAAAACAAAACTAGAATCAAATACATTAACTCTACTGACTATCTATGAAGCCTCTACTAGTATTGACTATAGGAAGCCAGGACATGACCCCAGCAATCCCAAATCAATACAACTGAATAAAGAAAACAAAATGCTACTCAAACTATGACTGACTCAAATCCTTGAATCAAAAGGGCTCATCACATGCTGATTGGAAGCTGCAACTGTCTGATTATGATGTGCACGCTATAACTTGTACCTATATTATTAAACAATGCATCACATAAATGTATATATGGATCGGTACTTTTGGAATGTACTGAGCATATGGGGGTGAATGCATGAGTAAAACAATATCTCAATGTTTATACAAACTTGTAAAAGGATTCATGCTAAGTGTAAATGACTCACATTGGCTTGTATAACTGAAAGCTGAAAAACATAACTCATGAATAATAAAGCATACTGTATAAATATTGTGAGCTATAACACTTAGTTCTAAAAGTTGTACTTTTACTCTTTCTATTAGTGGAATGAGTAGGACTGAAGTTAAGTTTGTTTTCAAATCATGCAAGCTAAGTGTAAAAAGGGCTCAACTTTATATCTGTAAACTGAAAGCTAAAATCTCATAACGAATGTCTTATGTAAAATAATATCTAAAATATATTGTGAGCCTTTACACTTAGTTTCTAAAACCTATATTGTTATTCTATCTTAGGACCTAGGGAGTTTCTTCTACAAGATTTTTTGTTATTTTTTTTTATTAAGAAGGTTCTTCTAACAGACATAAACCATTCGAGCTATCATAGAGTCCAAAGTCTAGTTCTCCTAAGGGGAAAACCTCATGTTGGGGAGAGGTATCATACTCTTGCCCGGGAGTATAACCTAAGCTAACTGATCACAATCTGTATCTGCATCCATATAGATAGGAATAATATGATAATTTGAACCTATGCTGGCTCATAATTCTGGGGCATGTGAACTAGGACACATACCCAACTCGGTGCTAAATATTACTCCCTTTAATCTGTATGCTCATTCTGTAGGAAATCCACTTTAAAACTAGCATAAAGGCTTATAATGAAAACCAATTATGCATCTGTTTACTTTAAACTGTAATTAAAACTGTAAAGTGGATTCCATATCTTAGCCGAGGATAAAAAAATTAAATCTTGCTAAAAATCTGAATACACACTTATCAAAGAATGCTTAAACATCATCTTTCTTGAAATATCAAGATTTAAACTTGGGGCTTCAAACCCATTCTTAAAACTCATGTCAAATCACAATAAAATTCATGCTCAATAACAATAATCTTGAAATATTTTAACAATTATAATCAAGATAAGGAAATTCAATTCTCAATATATGAAATTAAATCACACGCATGAATTTGTGAAAGTATTCATGCAATTCAACACTTAAATCACTTTTAACATCATAAACTTTAAACAATGATAATTGGGTATGAATCCCTAAATTGAAACTCATGTAAATTCATGTAAATTCAACTTTAAAAACTAGTTTTGGGCACAAGGATGGAAGAAGTATCCTCGTTCATAACCCCACATACCTTATTTGGTTTGATTTTGAAATTGAAAGCTTTGACTTGGAAGCCTTGGAAATGTTATTGAATGCTTTTCTTGAATTTCTTAGATTAGGAACCTTAAGTTCTTGATTTTTCTTGAAAAGAAGGTGATGGAATGGATGATTTTGAAGGGGATTGATTAGGGTTTATTCTTGAGAGTAGAATAGGAGAATGAGGGCAAATAATGCCCTAATGGATGCTTAAAATTGTGTTTTTACGACCTGGCTTGAGGTGAGAAAAGAACCAATTGCCCTTCACTCATTTAGACCAACAATTCGTAATCTAGATTGTGATTTGAAGGCTTACCACGATGTGGTGTAATCGTGGTGGCTTACAGTCTCACACAAAAATGCCATAACTTTTCACTCTGGTATCAAATTAAGGCTAAATTAGTATTGTTGGAATCTAATTCAATTATCTACAATTTCGTAGGTCTTGAGCTGAAAAATTTTACATACATCAAAATTTATACACTTTCAAAGTTGATCCCTATAGAATCAAACATCAAACTTAGGATGAATCTAAGGTTCTTTGCTCAACTTAGCTCTAAGTGATTTCTATGAACATTCTTCACCTAATAAGAACTTCACACACTAGAATAAATATCACGACACATGAATTCAAATTATGAATCAAGAACATGATGAATATACCTTCCCCACGATGCGGTACTTGGGTCACCACTATTGCTGGCGCGACGCGGTGGAATCACGTTGAGATACTGGAATTGAAATTCAAACGTGACCTAATCCTCGTTCAAAAAATTTAAAACTTACCCGACATATGATCCTTACACCTTTGAACATGAATCAACTCAAAAACCACTATTTCGGAGTCCGGAAGGTCAACTTAAAATTGCCCGAAGTTAGAAGGTCTTAAAAATGGCTAAGTCCTTAACACATAGCTAAATTTTTAGGCTTTTAGACTCTTATACAAGCACTAGGAGCTGAACTAAACTAAGAAAAGTATGGGGTATTACATCATCATTTCCAAAATAGTGTGGGTCCAAGGCTACAGGGTGCCCATCCTCAGGCTAGTGGGGTTCAGTCAGCTCCATCATATCCCTTTTTTAGATTTTGTGCTTAGGTGAATCATGGTGTTTGTTAAGAGCGGAGGAATAAATACTTTAAATGTGTTCAGATTGGTCACATGCAGAGGGATTTTCCTACTAGGGTTGCTTCTAGGGAAAATAAGATTCATGTTACTACTTTATCTCTTGTACTAAAGGGTGATACTTCAGCTTCCTACTCTGGTACTGGTCAAAACCGTCTATACGCTCTTACCACCTAGTAGGATTATGAGGCATCCCCTAATATTATCACTGGAAGGTTAAAACTCTTCTCTCGTGGCGTGTATTGCTTACTTGATCTGGGTCTACCCTCTTTTATGCGACCCCATTTATGGATATGCATTTTGGTTTTGGTCTCGAGCATATTTCGAACCCTTTTTAAGTATCCACCTTGATGGGTGACTCCATTGATGCTACAAGGGTCTATAGGGGCTATGTGTTATCGATTGGTGGTAGGGAAACTTTTATGGATTTAATTGAATTAGACATGCTAGATTTTAATATCATTTTGGGGATATACTGATTTCATTCGTGCTATATCTCTTTAGATTGTCGGACCCATAAGGTCATTTTTAAATTTCCTAATGAGCCAACTATAGAGTAGGAATATAGTTCCTTGGTGCCTAAGGAGAGGTTCATTTCATATCTTAGATCCCAGAAATTAATTTTCAAGGGGTGTCTCTACCATTTAGTGCATGTTAAGGATTCTAGATTTGAAGGTCCTTCATTTTAATTTGCCCCTGTGGTCTGTGAGTTCCTCGAGGCATTTCCTAATGATCTTTCTAGTGTTCCTCCCGATAGAGAAATTGATTTTGAGATTGATCTTCTTTTGGACACTCGTTCTATTTTTATCCCTTCTTATAGAATGGCTCCGACTGAGTTAAAAGAACTTAAGGAGCAGTTGAAAAATTTTCTGGATAAGAGTTTTATCTTTCCTAGATTTCTCCTTGGGATGCTCTGGTTCTATTCGTGCATAAGAAAGATGGGTCCCTTCGAAAGTGTATAGATTACTGCTAATTGAATAAATTAATCATGAAGGATAAGTATCCACTTCTGATGATTGATGATCTCTTTGATCAGCTTCTGGGTGCTAAGTTCTTTTCCAAAATTAATCTTTGATACAGGTACCATCAGTTGAAAATTAGGGAGGCAGATATCCCTAAGATGACTTTTCAAACCCAGTATGATTATCTTGAGTTTTTGGTGATATCCTTTGGTTTGACTAATGCCCCGACAACATTTATGGATCTTATTAACCGGGTCTTTCATCAGTTCTGGGATTAATTTATAATTGTATTTATTGTTGATATTTTGGTGTACTCTAATAGTGAGGTGGATCATGTCAATCATCTCTACGTTATGTTGCAAACCTTGAAAGTTTAGCGGTTGTATGCAAAGTTCTCAAAGTGTAAGTTCTGGTTAAATTATGTAGCTTATTTAGTTCATGTTTTTTCTAGTGACGAGATCATGATAGATTCACAATAAGTTATGGTGGTTAAGAATCAACATAGACCCATGACTCCAACAGACATTTGGAGTTTTTTGGGTTTAGCCAGTTATTATAGAAGGTTTGTGGAAAGGTTTTCTTCTATTGTTGCCCCATTGACTAATTTGACTCAGAAGAAGGTAAAGTTCTTGTGGTCTGATGCTTGTGAGGGTAGATTCGAGAAGTTGAAGGATAAGTTCATTTCGGCTCTAGTATTGACTCTACCTGAGGGTACTGATGGTTTTGTTGTCTATTGTAATACGTCCTGGGTGGGACTAAGTTGTGTGTTGATACAGCATGGCAAGGTGGTTTCACATTCTTCTAGACAGTTGAAGGTTCATAACAAAATTATTCGGCTTATAATTTTGAATTATTTGTTATGGTATTTGCATGGAAGATCTGGTGACATTATTTGTATGGGGTCCATGTAGATATTTATTCTAACCATAAGAGCCTGTAATACGTGTTCACTCAGAAGAGCTAATTCTTAGGAAAAGGAGATGACTTAAGTTGCTAAAGGACTGTGACATGAGTCTCCACTATCACCCAAATAAAGCTAACGTGGTTGTTGATGCTCTTAGCAAGTTATCCATGGGGAGCTTATCTCATGTAGATGAGGAGAAACGAGATTTGGCGAAGGATATTCACCATTTGGCTAATCTTAGAGACCATTAGTTAGATTATAAGGATGGTGATGTGATCTTTTAAGAGGTGGAAAAGTCATCTCTTAAGGAGAAACACGTGTTAGACCCTATCTTGATGCAAATTAAGAAGGATGTAGGTAGGCAGAAAGTGATGGGTTTAGAGATTGGTGGTGATGGTATTTTGAGGTACCAAGATAGATTATGTGTTCCCAATGTTGATGGACTGCGAGAAAGAATTTCTGATAAAGCTTATGAGTCATGTTATAATGTTCATTCTGGTTCAGTAAAAATATCTCATAATCTTAAGGAGATATACTAGTGGAATAACATAAAGAGGGATGTGGCCAATTTTGTGGCTAAGTGCATGGTGTGTCAGCAAGTAAAGGAGGAGCACTTAAGGCCCGGTGGATAGTTTCAAGAAATTGAGTTGCTTATGTGAAAATGGGAAATATTTAATATGGATTTCATTACTAGTCTTTCGTGGCCTCGCCATCTATTTGATTCTATTTGGGTCATCATGGATAGGATGACTAAGTTCGCTCACTTTTTGCCAGTAAAGACTAATTATTCGGCGAAGGATTTTTGGACTTTAGAAAAAATTCCTGAAATTTTGGTCTCTGGACCCAATACGACTTATGGGTACGAGCCGTATATTGGAGTATGAATGGTATGGTCCAGTCGTATGCTGACCAATGTTTGTTGGTGAGATGGATTTTGGTCGCTGGAATGGGTACGACTTGAATGGTACGAGTCATATGGCTGGATATGAATCATTTGGTTTCCTCACTTTACCTTAGACTTGGTAACCTAGGTTGGATTTGAGTACGAGTGGCTCACTGTGAGTCATAATCCAGGGTACAAGTCGTACCCAGGATTCGTATGGTGGACAGTGCGTAATCCTCTTAGGGCTCGATTCTGCCAGGGATACGGGTGAAGGTTATAGATCATATATTTGGATATGACTTGATTTGGATGAGTCATACCTTGGATAGCGTTGGGTCCAAGGGTACAAGTGGTAGGTACCACTCATACAGGAAGGATACAACTCGTAAGGGTCAGTCGTATCCCTGTAATGGTATTTTTGTGCAACTTCAGTGAGGGCAATCTGGACATTTCCCCATGTATCCTAATAAATTCCCATGACATATTCCTATTGGGAGTTTATTTACCCTATTATTCTATTCATTAACACTTAGAAACCCTTCCTAAACACACAATAATTATCTCAAGAGCTTTTGGGCAAGAAAGCTAGGGTTTCAACTAGAGGACTAATTTGGGGATCTTGTTGGTGGTTTCTCTCTATCTACTTTGTCAATTAAGGCATGTTCTCTTCCCTCATTGTTAGTTCCAACTAAAGGCATGGCTTTATACAATGGTTTCATGACTTGAATGTTGTCTGATTTTGGGTTTTCCAATATGTTTTGGGGGTTTCAGTTATAAATGCTTGGATATGATTTTTCCATGTTTTAATTATACTTTTATATGCATTAATGGTGGTTTTGGATAATTGATTGCATGGGAATGGTTCTTTGGTAATGGACATTTGTTTTGGAAATACTATGCCCCCAATGTGTTTGATAAAATGCCTTTAACAATGTTTTTATTATAATATTTGTTTTTCAATGGAACTTATGCAAGGTTTAAACTTGGTAATGGAATCCTAAATGGTATGAATTATTTAAATGGTTTTAAATGGATTGGAAAGGCCTTGGTGGCCATAATTTTGGTTAATCGAAAATTATGTGGGGTGTATGGAATCCCCTAAGGTTTGGCTAAGGATAATACTTACAAGTTATTGTTGGTATGACGATACCACTACTAATAGCGTCGGCTCATAATAATGAAATAATGGTTTGGATGAAAAATGGTTTTAATTAGGCTTAAAGGAGTGAGGTATAGCAAAGTCGTGGAAGGGGGTGGTCCTGGGGAGATCTAAACTGGAAACTCATATTTGTCGATGTGAGGTTTGGTCCAAGTGACCGTGTGGATGATGTCACTATATTTTGGGGGATGTACTAGTCATCCCAGGTTTTAATCCCTAGTCATGTGGCTTTACGCAATAAGGCCCTTTCAGCAGAGGAGTTGAAGCCATAAAGACTGTGGGTGGTCTAGGACGGCAAACTACATAACCCATGTAAAGATTTTAATAGCATGCCAAAACCCAGTCCCCTTTCCCGACATGGTTATATATGTATATGTATGGTTGTGTGCATATGGATGGTTTTACTTGGTTTTATAAATGACATTACTTTATCCTTATCCTGAGTTCATGCTAGTGATCACTCGCTAACCCATCTTTGGGCGGCTATTTACCCACGCTATGCAGGATTCGACCATTTTAGTCCTCCTACATAGTGATTGACTCGGGGACAACTGTTGGATTGATGTGGTAAGCTTCCATCTTTCCGGAAGGCTCTATTTCATATTATAGATATTTTTAGACATTTTGATTTATTTGTGGATATTGGTTTTGGCTATGGTTTGGGGCATGTCCCAATCGGATATTCTAACTCTTTTGGTTAAAGGTTTGTGGTACTGCTATGGGTTGGAATGGGCGAGATCGGTATTGGTGTTAGCCTTACTATTGACATTGGTATTAAGGCTAATATCATTTGACATAATTTCTCACTGTTCCATCGTATTTCATTTTGGGATTAATCATATTATGTTATGGAACTTATTTAGTTATGGCCCTTGTTTCGGTATTAGTATGTTTGGACGGTTGGTATGGGATGGTTGGACTCGGTTGGGTTGGTCACGGTTGTGATCCTATCCTAGAGTCTCCATGTGAGCTATTACAATATCTTGTTGTATGCTCAAAATTCATCCAACTCAAGGAAGATGGCTGGAGGTTGGGTTGGGTAACGGGGTAGTCTCCGATCCCGGTCAGACTTAGGATGCCCATTACGATAATGCCCCCGGTTGGATCATGTCAAGTTGGAATCAAATATTTAGGTTCATGGTCAATTGGGAGTCCATAAAGCCGTGTCTGGTAGAATCTCTTTTAAGGGTGTGTAGCGCGCCACACTCATAAGAGAGAGGCGACGAGGCATTTAGGAATGTTCACTTTCTTGGTAATCTATTTTAAAGCTTGGATTCTAAGTCCTAGAATTCTTCTCTAATCCTTAGTTGTTCATTTTTCATATCATGCCTCGATGATCTAGAACACAAGGAAACTCTTTAGTCCCATCTGGGGACAATGTCGATGGGGTACGTCCTACATCTTGAGTTCGTCTTCGATCTCAAGGTCCTATCCGTAATAGTTTTAGAGTTCCTCCGATTGCTACTAGTCCTCCTCTGGGTGAGGTAACTAATGTGGAATTTCATCATTCTAGTCATACTATTACTCAATTAGTTGCTGCTCAAGCTGAGCAGGATGCGTCTGGTGGGTTGTCTGTTGTGGCCACAAGGGTTGGCCAGTTTATGATACTAAATCCTCCTACTTTTACTCGTGTAAAGGTGGAGGATGATCCTTAGGGTTTCTTGGATGAAATGGAGAAGATATTTAGGGTGATGCAGGTCACTAATGTGGAAGGTGTAAACTTTGCAGCTTATCAACTCAAGGATGTTGCGTACCAATGGTACGAGGAGTGGGATAAGGATAGAGGAGGTGTGGAGGAGTCATCCTTATGGAATGTTTTTTATGGAGCTTTTCTGGATCATTTCTTTCCTCAAGAGCTGAGGGAAACAAAGATGGAGGAGTTTGTAAATTTTAAGGAAAGAAAAATATCTATCAAGGAATATGCCTTGAAGTTTCATTAACTGTCAAGATATGCTTCTAATTTGGTGACTGACATGAGAGCGAGGATGATAAAGTTCGTTTCTCGATTAAATTGTGATTTGATCTTGGAAAGCAAGACTGCTTTGCTGATCAAGGATATGGACATTTCAAAATTAGTTGGCCACATGCAGCAAGTGGAGGATGAAAAGAGAAAATAGGTGGAGTTTGGAGATAGGCAGGGTCAGAGGAGCAGGTTTTCTGATCAGGAAGGTGCTCAGTTGCAAAGTGGTTGGAATAGAGGTAAATGGATGAAAAAAAGTAAAGGAGTTCAGGTTCCTTCTCCACTGCTAGCGCTCCTTACTCGAGGCAGTTGGATGATAGGCGTCAGTAGGATGGTGATAATTTTTGGATAAAGAGTGCCCAATCTGAGGAGAGTGGGGGTCAGTCGATTTGTTCATGCCCCTCTTGTTGGTTCTGTGGTCTTCTTTATCAAGGTTATTGTGACAAAGAAAGGTACAAGTATTTTAAATGTGGCCAGCCAAGCCATATGCTCAAGAATTATTCGATTGGTAAGAGAGTGTCGGGAGCGGTCAGAGCTCCGGGTTCTTCATCTTTTGCTCTTGTGCCTAGTGGTGCGGCTTTGGTATCTACTCCTGCTTTTAGTACCGGTACTATCCAAAATAGGTTGTATGCTCTTGCATCTCGGCAGGAATTTGAGGCATCGCCTGATGTCCTTATTGGTATATTACAACTCTTTTCTCGTGAAGTGTATTGTCGGATTGATCTGGAGTTCACTCTTTTCTATATTACCCCATTTGTGGCTGTATGTATTGGTTTTGATCCTGAGGTTATTTCAAATCCTTTTCCTGTTTCTACCCCAGCAGGTGACTCAGTTATTGCTGAGAGAGTCTATAGGAGGGTGTGGTGTCTGTTGGTGATAGGCAGGCTTTGGTGGATTTGTTTGATCTTGATATGGTGGATTTTGATGTTATTCTGGGGATGGATTGGTTAAACTTTTGTTACCCATCCTTGGATTGTTAGATCCATAAGGTTGTTTTTAGGTTCTCTGATGAACGGATTGTAGAATGGGAGGGTGGTTCCCTAGCCCCTAGAGGAGGTTTATTTCTTATCTTAGAGCTTGGAGGTTAATCTCTAAAGGTTGTCTTTATCACTTGTAATACCCTAAGTTTGTACTCCAGACGCTACACGGTGCTTACGACCCCAAAGGACCACAAGCTAATCCATGACTGATATCTATTGTGAGCACTGAATAATAATACTAAAATAAATGCGGAATTAGGCTGAATTTCCATAAGGTTCAAAATCTAAATACTAATAAATAATAACATAAAAAAATTTGAAAACTAAACACTGTCTGAACTGGTCTAGTCTGAAAGCCTCTAACTGAACTGTCTCAATATGGAGTTGATGGGACAAGCCCCCAACTAATTCTAACTACTGAACTACTGATAAACTAAAATACTGAAATAAAAGCACATCCTCGATAGATGAGGACTCACTACTAAATCTGCAACTTCTGACTGGATCTATCTAAGCGCGGTCGGGATCCTGAGAATCCGAACCTATGATATGAGACATCATAACGCAAAAAAAAGAGTATGTGTCAGTACATGGAATGTACAGGTATGCTAAATGAGGTAAGGCTGAATGCAGGGATTCATATGCATGAACAATAACTGACTGAATGATATAGAATATCTTAATATAAGAGTACGTGGATAACTAATACTACAAAAATCACTGAGTATGCAATACTATACATATACATATAGATTGTAATTGATTTTTTCTGAAGCTAAGTACTGAGTTTTGATAACTGAGTAATTAATATCTGAAGTTGCTGAAAACTGATTTACTAATATTAATTGACTAGGTCTAACAGTCCTAATTCTGTAGAACTGAACTGAGTTATATTCTGAAGACTAAAACTGAAATTGTGGGAGGTAATCATCTAACCGACATGCCCCAAATAAGAAAGATAACTGAGTTTGGGGTCCAATCTGTAACCCCAATTGGAAGGGTGCTTATACCATGCCATGGGTACTAACATCTTCTATGGAGTCAGTCCTAACTAACGGGTGACCCCTGAGATCAGTCCTAAACTAGTGGGTGATCCCTAAGTATCTCAGTCCTATCTAACTGATGACATCTCGTAAACTAAGCTGGCTACATAGTTCTGGAACTTAGGGATTTCTTCTAGGGACCCAGTCCTAACTAACGGGTGAGTCCCCATCCCTAGGATCGCTCGGTGCTGAATCCTATTCCCAACTAAAGAGACACTGAACGGATTATACTGAACTGGACTGGACTGGACTGATACTAAGTTTACTGAGTTTTCCTAAGTTCTATAACTAATTGAGTTCTACTAATCGTGACATAACTGATACTATTCTGTAACTGATACTGGCTCTAGGTAAATAGCTAGATTGTTGGGTATTAAATACCTTCAGACTCGATAGCATGAAAAGTAAAACATAGCATGATCAGAAAGGCATAACAATACTTGCTTGCTAACAACGCACTCATTTAGACATTCTGCCAAACACTTGATATACATGATTTTGTGTATGAATGGAATCACATATTAACGTGTCATGTTTTCACTAGTTAAGTCACATAAGCATTTTATCAATCACTTGTAATGCATTAACTTGTACGTGGATGGGGAATACACGTTAGCATACTATAGTGGCATTATCTCATTCTTATAGTCAATTTATCAAACACATGGGAAACATATATGGTTCATTAAATCATAAACACTTAGGGTTAACATGGTTACAACAATCAACTCACAAATTGAAGGGTTTGTCATGAATATCATGTAATTCAACACATATTAGGATCAATTCTTGGAACTTATAATTTAAATCATGGATTAAAACCCAACAATAACATGAACATGAATTCAATTCAACTAAATCACGAAAATTCATAAATACACAATCTTTGTACTTTGAAAAAGGGTTCTTGGAATTCATGGGTGAAAGGAACCTATGAATTAACACCTAACATACCTTAGAAGATTCTGTAATGAAGGTTTTTGGAGGAAATTCTTAGGCTTGTTCTTGATTTCTTGAACTTGGGTTTTTTTGCCTCTTTGAGAGAGAATGTTTTATTCTTGAGAGAAAGTGAGCAAATAATGAGGCAATAGGTTATTTAGGGGTTTAATTTCGCGTTTAGACTGATTAAGGTCATGGAAAAAGACCCAATTACCCTTGGAAAAGATATAAAAATACATACTAAAATACCCGATTTGGGCACCTGGTGCGATACGACGCTATCGCACCATGTCACTGGAATTTGACAATTGGGAACTGGGGGCTTGGCGCGACGTGGTAGAATCGCAGAGCCCCTTTGATTTTGAATTTTGGACTCAACGCGATGCGGTGGAATCATGCTGGAACACTGGAATCGGACAATTATTAAATTAGCCGGTAGTGCGATGTGCCATGATCGTGATGCCTCACTGGATTTGACAATTTCCATTTGGTCCAGCTCCGTGACGCGCTGCATTGCCAGTTGGTACACTGTTTCACTAAAATGACTCTAACTCTTCGCCCGGGTATCAGATTTGGGTAAGTTTTATATCATTGGAAACCTGACTGAATTTCCTACACATTAGCAAGCTCTGAACTGAAAAATATTGAGTATTTAGAAAATTTATATGGAATAACTCGTGTACTAAGAGTTAAAATGAGCTTAGGAAATACAGCGCATTAAATATCTCCCCATTGGGAACATTCGTCCTTAAATGAGACTGATTAAGTTGGGCAACACTAATAGACTGAGTTTACATATTGAACATGCATGACTGAAGTCTAACTAAAATATTGAAACTACTGGTACACTGAGTTTACATACTGACCCTGCATATCTGATGCATGAAATACATGACTGAAACTACTAATAAGATGGGTTTTTTTCACACTTAACATACATATATGATGCATGAGTACATGGCTGAACTAATTCGTGAGTGCCTGACTAAAATTGCACTGGTAAAGAATACCAAGTTTATAACTGTAACTGAATTATGAAACTAAGTAAATCTAAAGAAGGATGTTACCTTAGGTTGAGAATCCTGATGACCCTGAGGTCATTTACTGAACATGCATGAACGGGAACATGATAACATGACTGAGTCTAAAATATGATACATAGATTGACTATCATGAACGGAACTGAGCCCTTGAATACATGCCATGACTTAGGAATGGTCATACGGCTAAGATTAGAAGAGAGGGTCAACTTATGAGTACCCATTACTCCAAACTAGATTCATTAAGTAAAGAGAAACTGAAAGGTTTAGGACATGAAAGCTCGGGGGTTGTAGTGCATCCCCCCCTTAGGACATAATATCCCTCGAAGAATGTTGACTTGGCTGAGATACTGATAAAAAGTTGAGATGATGCACAGGGCACCTAAGAACTGAATCATGACTGAATATTTGGGATCTGAAACTAAGTCATGATACATGAACTGGGCTGAACTCACAACTACCTGGTTTCCCCATCTTGGAATGGGAATATTCGTGAGACTTTGGATAGGGCGACTGGGAAGAAAGATAGGAAATTGTACGAACTTGTCCGCCTGACTGCTAAACTAAATTCCTAGATTTATGGACTAAATCATACTGAACACTTATAGTATTTCTTGATACTCTTTCTATAAGGTTCTACTGACTTTAGGAAGCAAGGAAATCTTGGCATGACCCGAATAAGACATCCGAATAAGGAATCACAACATGGCTCTAATTTTGTAATTTGAAGCAACGTCTATGAAATGTTGTCTAAGACAGAGTTACGAAGCCTTAAGCACTGAAACTACTAGAGTGCCATCCTAGACACATTCCTCAACTACTCCCTCAACTATAATTTCTACTTCAACAACGTATTTTGTTTGGGGCTACTAAAAATATTCGCTTGGGTACTGAGCACGAATGCGTAAACATGCTAACTTATTTGATTAACTGGATGACTGGTAGTTGAATACTAGTCATGTAATATTGAACTGTACTTAATCTAAATAACTGGACTGAAACTATAGACTACTATGCATATGAGGTAAGGACGGGTTGGGCATCAACCTCTCCTACTGCTTTTCTACCCGTACTGACATTACTACTAAAATCTGAAAGTTTGACTTGGTTACTTGTTCTACTATCTCCCTCTTGGATTAAATATGCTATTCTAAAGCTGCGAACCACTTAATTAACAAATCTAAACTAAAATGTCACCACTTTACTCTAGAGTCTGAGGGAGACACTGAGGAGGGTTCTGCTAATATTTCTGGTCTAACAAGACATAAACATAAAGATGATAGACTCATAATGTACCCATAACTATATTAGGAGAAATTATCTGATCACGATGAGACTGGAGTGCATAAAATCTGTTCTAGCGTTCACCACCAGTGGTACTGGATGTGGCGCCCTGATGAGTTGGGTGACCGAATAGGACTAGATGATGGTTGAACTGACCCTGTTGATGTAAATATTTTCCCCTCTGAGCCATTAATCTACACTCTCACATACTATGGCCTATCTTACCACATCTAAAACACAAATCACTGCCAGATCTACACACACCTAGGTTATTTCAACCATATTTCTTGCAAAACGGATGGGTACAACCACTGCTCACACTACCCTGGGTTTTGAAGCCTGGCGCCCTATCATGATTGTCATTTCTAAACTTTGGTACTGGTGCACTAGCTGATGATAGAGCTGGAACTAAATATTTTGGATGAATTGGGAACGGTTACCGCCCTCTGACTTAGGCTGATTAAAATTAAAACTACCTATTCCTCCCTTTTTATTCTTCTTCTTAGGCTTCTAATCCACAATCTGTTGAGTGTGGACCATAATCTTGGATATGTCCATCTCCTTAATTAGCATTATTCTTCTGTACTCTTTAACCACACTATCTGACACCCCAAATATGAACTTGCACATTGTGGACCTATTGTCTGCTACTACATGGGGAGTATACCTGGCTAAATGAGTAAACTTAAGGGAATACTCTTTCACACTCATACTGCCTTACCTGAGATTGATGAACTCTAACACCTTAGCTTCTCTCAATTCTAAGGGAAAGAATCTATCTAGGAAAGCAGTAGAAAACTCTTCCCACTATATGGGATCTGCATCTGTGCCCTTGTCTACCTTCCACTGCTTAAACCACATATAAGCTATATCTTATAGATGATAGGCAGCTAACTCAGCTCTCTCACTGGAAGTTCACCCATAATATCTATGACTCTCTAAACCTGATCGAGGAACTTCTGCGGATCCTCTTCTAACTTAGATCCTAAGAATAGGTGAGGATTCATTCTTGTGAAGTCCCGAATCCTGGGTGCAGTAGTATTGGCTGTTGGGTTGGCCTGAATAGCAGCTGGCCATTCATTTTGAGCTATTATAGAATTGGCTAGAGTAGTGAATACAACTCTGAATTATGCATGAGAGACATTCTCGTCTAGGGGTTCTGCTTGAACGGGCTGAAATGCTGACTGATTTCTGATTCTCTTTTCGTTTGTCCTTTTAAGAGGTAAATTCTGTAACCAAAAGGAAGAAAAAGATTAGACTGAGAATTTAACTTCAGCTCATGCTTACTCGCACAACATGAATACTAAAAGAAGGGAAAATTTTCCTAAAATATCACATAGCCTTCTGTCCATAAGTGTAGTAGCTACACACCCATACACAAGACTCTACTTGATGCGACTTTCAGAATCCTCAGGACTCTGTTGAACCTTAGGCTCTGATACCAAATTTGTAACGCCCCAAGTCTGTACTCCGGATGCTACATGGTGCTTATGACCCCGAAGGACCACAAGCTAATCCACAACTGATATCTGTTGTGAGCATTGAATAATAATACTAAAATAAATTTGGAATTAGGATGAATTTCCATAAGGTTCAAAATTTAAATATTGATAAATAATAACATAATAAAACATTGAAAACTAAACACTGTTTGAACTGGTCTAGTCTGAAAGCCTCTAACTGAATTGTCTAAATATGGAGTTGATGGGACAAGCCTCCAACTAAATCCAAATACTAAACTTTTGAACTAATTATAAACTTAAATACTAAAATAAAAGAACATCTTCGATAGATGAGAACACACAACTAAATCTGCGACTAAAGACTGGTCTGTCTAAGCACAGTCAGGATCCTGAGCGTCCAAAACTATGATATGAGATATCATAGCGCAAATAAAGAGTATGTGTCAGTACATAGAATGTACTGGTATGCTAAATGAGGTAAGGATAAATATAGGGGTTCGTATGAATGAACAATAACTGACTGAATGATTTAGAGTAACTGAATATAAGAGTACGTGGATAACTAATACTACAAAAATCACTGAGTATGCAATACTATACATATACACATAGACTGTAACTGAGTTTTTTTGAAGCTAAGCACTAAGTTTTGATAACTGAGTAACTGATATCTGAAGTTACTGATAATTGATTTACTAATACGGATTGACTGTGTCTGACAGTCCTAATTTTGTAGAATTGAGTTCTATTCTGAAGACTGAAACTAAAATTATGGGAGGTAATCATATAACCGACATGCCCCAAATAAGATAAGATAGCTGAGTTTGGGGTTCAATCTGTAACCCCAATTGGAAGGGTGCTAATACCATGCCACGGGTACTAACATCTACTATAGAGCCAGTCTTAAATAACTGGTGACCCCTGAGATCAGTCCTAAACTAGAGGGTGATCTCAGAGTATGTCAGTTCTATCTAACGGGTGATATCTCATAACCTACACTAGCTACGTAGTTCTATAACTTAGGGATTACTTCTAGGGACCCAGTCCTAACTAACGGGTGAGCCCCCATCTCTAGACTTGCTCGGTGCTGAATCCTACTCCCAAATGAATAGACACTGAACTGATTATACTAAACTGGACTGGACTGATCTGAGTTTATTGAGTTTTCCTGAGTTTTGTAACTAACTGAGTTCTACTGAACTTGATATAACTGGTACTATTCTGTAACTGATACTGGCTCTAGGTAAACAGATAGATTATCAGGTATTAAATACCTCCAGGACTTGATAGCATGAAAAGTAAAACATAGCATGATCAAAAAGGCATAACAATACTTGCTTGCTAAGAATGCACTCATTTAGACATTCTCCCAAAAACTTGATATACATAATCTTGTGCATGAATGGAATCACATATTAACATGTCATGTTTTCACTAGTCCAGTCACATAAGCATTTTATCAAACACTTGTAATGCATTAACTTGTACATGGATGGGGAATACACGTTAGCATGCTATAATAGAATTATCTCATTCTTATAGATAATTTATCAAACACATAGAAAGCATATTTGGTTCATTAAATCATAAACACTTAGGGTTAACATGGTTACAATAATCAACTTACAAATTGAAGGGTTTATCATGAATATCATGTAATTCAACACATATTAGGATCAATTCTTGGAACTTATAATTTAAATCATGGATTAAAATCCAACAATAACATGAGCATGAATTCAATTCAACTAAATCATGGAAATTCATATATACACAATCTTTGTATTTTGAAAAAGGGTTCTTAGACTTCATGGGTTAAAGGAATCCATGAATGAACACCTAACATAACTTAGAAGATTCTTTCTTTAAGGTTCTTGGAGGAAATTCTTAGGCTTGTTCTTGATTTCTTGAACTTGGGTTTTTTTGCCTCTTTGATAAAGAATGTTTTATTCTTGAGAGAAAGTGAGGAAATAATGAGGCAATAGGTTATTTAGGGGTTTAATTTTGTGTTTAGACTAATTAGGGTCGTGGAAAAAGACCCAATTACCCCTGGAAAAGATATAAAAATTTATACTGAAAAATTTGATTTAGTCACCTGGCACGACACGGTGCTATCACATCGTGTCACTATAATTTGACAATTGGTAACTGGGGGTTTGGCACGACAAGGTGGAATCGCAGAGTGCCTTTGATTATGAATTTTGGACTTAACGCGATGCACTAGAATTGCGTTGGAACACTGAAATTGGACAATTATGAAATTAGCTAGTGGTGCAGCACTTCATGATCAGCACTTCATGATCATGATGCCTCACTGGATTTGACAATTGTCATTTGGTCCAGCTCCGCGATGTGCTGCACTGCCAGTTGGTACACTGTTTTATTAAAATAACTTTAAATCTTTGCCCGGGTATCAGATTTGGGAGAATTTTACATCGTTAGAAGCTGACTGAATTTCCTATGTATTGGCAACCTCTAAACTAAAAAATACTGAGTATTTAGAAATATTTATATGGATAACTCATATACTAAGAGTTAAAATGAGCTTAGGAAATACGAGGTATTATAGTTGAGTAAGTAAAGTAGAAATTGGTGAAGGATATTCACCGTTTGGAAAATCTTAGAGTTTGTCTTATAGGTTTTGAGGATGGTGGGGTGATGCTACAGGAGGTGTTTTGGTCGTCTCTTGGAGTAGAGATTAAGGAGAAGCAAATGCTAAATTCTATCTTGATGAAAATCAAGAGTAATGTGGGTACGCAAAAGGTAATGGTGTTTGAGATTAGTGGTGATGGTACTTTACGGTACCGAGTGAGGTTATGCATTTCTGATTCGGTAGGTTACGATTAAGTATTTTGGCTTAGGCGCATGAATCACGCTACATTGTACTTCCCATCTTGACAAAGATGTATCATGATCTCAAGGAGATGTTTCAGTGGAGTGGTATGAAAAATGACGTGGCTGATTTTTTGGCCAAGTGCTTAGTATGTCAATAAGTTAAAGTTGAGCACATGAGACCTAATGGGTTGTATCAAGAGATTGTTTTGCCAAAATGGAAATGGGAGGTAATCATTTGGACTTCGTTACTGGTCTTCCTTGATCTCGAAATTAATATAATTCAAATTGGGTCATCATGGATAGGATGACAAAGTCTGCTCACTTCTTTCCAGTGAGAACTACCTTCTCGGAGGAGGATTATGCAAAGTTATATCTTTAGGAGATTTTGAAGATGCATGAAGTACCTATTTTAATTATCTCTGATTGTGGTACGCAGTTCCCATCCCATTTCTGGTGATCTTTTTAGAAGGGATTGGGTGCTAAGGTAAACCTCGGTACTGCTTTTCATCCACAGCTAGATAGGCGAGAAAAAAAAACTATTTAGACATTGAAGGATATGCTTCAGGAATGTGTGGTTTATTATGTTGGTAGTTGGGTTAAGTATCTACCTTTGGTGGAGTTTACTTACAATAATAGTTATCATTCTTATATTAGCATGGTAACTTTTAAGGCATTGTATGGTAGGAGGTGTAGATCTCCTATTGGTTGGTTCAAGCTTGGTGAAGCGTATATATTCAGTCCAAATTTGGTCTATAAGGCTATGGAAAAGGTAAAGGTGATTCGGGATAGACTCAAGGTTGCCCAAAGTTGTCAAAATTCCTATGTGGATGTAAGGTGTAGAGACTTGGAGTTTGAGGTTGGAGATAAATTATTCCTCAAGGTATCCCCTATAAAGGGAGTAATGCGGTTTGGCATAAGGGAAAGTTTGGTCCCTAGTATATTGGTCCTTACGTGGTTTTATGGAGGGTTGGAAACATTGCTTACAAATTGGAGTTGCCTTCTAGTTCTAACTTCATTCATCCTGTATTTCATGTTTCCATATTAAGGAAGTGCCTTGGTGATCCTTCTTCGATTGTTCCTTTAGAAGGGTTGGGTATCTCATACTCTCTATCTTATGAAAAGGTCCCAATTGAGATCTTGGATAGGTAGGTTCATTGGTTGCGAACCACGGATATAGCCTTTGTTAAGGTTCTGTGGCAGAACCATAAGGTGGAAGAAGCTACATGGGAAACGAAGAGGACATGAAGTCCAAGTGTCCGCTTATGGGATTCATATGGAAGGTATATGTCTTTAATACATCTTTATTTTTTGAGTGTTTTAAAGGAAAAATTTATATCTTTTCCTTTTTGTTTTCAAACTTTGGTAAAGATTGGAAATATATTTGATAATGTAAATGACTCGTGTGTATGGGTACCCCTACCTTGTCCATCATTTAGGGATGAATGTTCCTAGTGAGGGAGACTAAAATGCCCTAGTTTCTGGACCTTAGAAAAATTTAGTAGAATTTTGGTCTCTAGACCCAATATGAATCATGAGTATGATCCATATGTTTGGGTATGAACAATATGGTCTAGTCGTATGCTGACCGATGTTGGTTGGTGGGATGGATTTGGGTCACTGGAATGGGAGCGACTGAATGGTACAAGTCGTATTATTGGATAAAGATCGCTTGGCTACTTCACTTAACCTTAAACTTGGTAACCTAGGTTGGATCTAAGTATGAGAAACTCACCGTGAGCCGTAAGCTAGGGTACAAGTCATACCCATGACTCGTGTGGTGGACAGTGTTCAATCCTTTTAGGATTTTATTCTATCAGGGATACGGGTAAAGGTTATGGATCATATATTTGGATACGAATTGAATTGAATAAGTCATACCTTTAACAGTGTTGGGTCAAAGAGGGAGGCCAAGGGTACGAGTGGTGGGTACCACTAGTACAGAGAGGATACAACTCGTAGGGGTCAGTCGTATCCCTGTGATAGAATTTTTGTGCAACTTAAGTGGGGGTAATCTGGACATTTTCCTACTTATCCTAGTAAAGTCCCACGACATATATTTCCATTGGGAGGTTATTTACCCTATTATTCTATTCATTAACACTTAGAAACTCTTCCTAAACACTCTATAATCCTCTCAAGAGCTTTTGGGAAAGAAAGCTAGAGTTTCAACTAGAGGGATAATTTGGGGATCTTGTTGGTGGTTTCTCTCTGTCTACATTGTCAATTAAGGAATGTTCTGTTCTCTCATTGTTAAGTTCCAACTAAAGGCATGGTTTATACAATGTTTTCATGACTTTAATGTTGTATGATTTTGGGTTTTCCAATATGTTTTGGGGTTCTAGTTATAAATGCTTGGTCATGGTTTTTCCATGTTTTAATTATTCTTTTATATGCATTAACGGTAGTTTTGGATAATTGGTTGCATGTGAATGGTTCTTTGGTAATGGACTTTGGTTTTGGAAATACTATGCCCCCAATGTGTTTGATAAAATGCCTTTAACAATATTTTCATTATAATATTATTTTTTTAATGGAACTTATGCAGGGTTTAATCTTGGTAATGGAACCCTAAATGGTAGGAAAGTTCTAAATGGTTTTAAATGGATTGAAAAGGCCTTGGTGGCCATGGTTTTGGTTAATTGGAAATCATTTGGGGTACATGGAATCCTCTAAGGTTTGGCTAAGGATAATACTTGCAAGTTATTATTGGTATGACGATACCAATACTAATAGCCTCTATTAATAATAGTGGAATAATGGTTTGGATGAAAAAGGGTTTTAATTGGGCTTAAAGGAGGGAGGTTTAGCAAAGTCGTAGAAGGTGGTGGTCCCAGGGGAATCTAAACTGGAAACTCATATTTGTTTATGTGAGGTTTGGTCCAAGTGACCGTGTGGATGATGTCATACTATATTTTAGGGGATGTACTAGTCATCCCAAGTTTTCTTCCCTGGCCGTGCCGCTTTATGCACTGGGGCCTTTCAGCAGGGAGAGCTTAACCGAATAGCCCATGGGTGGTTTAGGACAGCAAAGCTACACAACCCAGGTAAGGGTTTTCATGGCATACTAAACCTAGTCCCCTTTCTTAGCATGGTTATATATATATATGTATGGTTATGTGCATATGGATGGTTTTACTTGATTTTATAAATGGCATTATTTTATCCTTATCCCAATTTCATGCTAGCGATTACTTGCTAACCCATATTCGGGCGGTTGTATACCCATGCTGTGCAGGAACTGGCTGTTCTACTTTCCCTACATAGTGATTGACTCGGGGACAACTGTTGGATTAAAGTGGTAAGATTCCATCTTTCTGGAAGGCCTCATTTCATATTATGGATATTTTTAAACATTCTAATTTATTTATGGATGTTGGTTTTGGCTATGGTTGGGGCCATGTCCCAATCGAATATTCTTACTCTTTTAGTTAGAGGCTTTGTGGTACTTCTATGAGTTGGAATAGGCGGGATCAGTACAGGTGTCGGCCTTAATATTGGCATTGGTATTGAGGCTGACATTATTGGACATAATTTCTCACTATTCCCTCGTATTTAATTTTGGGATTAATCATATTATGTTTTGGAACTAATTTAGTTATGGCCTAGTTTATGGCCCTTATTTTGGTATTGGTTTGGTTTGTTATGGTCGGACGATTGGTATAGGATGATTGGACTCAGTTGGGTCGGTCACGATTATGATCCTATCCCAGAGTCTTCTTATGGGCTATTACACTATCCTGTTATATGATCAAAATTCAGCCAACTCAGGGCAGGCAACTAGAGGTTGGGTTGGGTAACAGGGGTGATCTCTAGTCTCGTTTGAACTTGGAACACCCATTATGAAAAGGCCTCTGATCGGTTCATGTCACCCAGTTTCCATCATATCTGATAGAGGTACTCAATTTTCATCTCACTTTTAGAGTTTCTCTCGGAGAGGTTTAGGGACTAAGGTGAGCCTTAGTACTATTTTCCACATGCAGGGATGAGCAAGTGGAGAGGACTATTCAGACATTGGAGGATATGTTCAAATCTTATGTGATTGACTTTTGTGATAGTTGGGTTAACCACTTGCCTCTCATAGAATTTTCTACAACAATAGCTATCACTCTAGCATTGGTATGGCTCCGTTTGAGGCCTTGTATGGTAGTAGGTGTAGGTTTTCTATTGGGTGGTTTGAGGTTGGTGAAAATATGTTATTTGTCCCTGAATTTTTCCACCAAGCCATGGAAAAGGTGAAGATGATTCGAGATAGTCTTAAGACTTCCCAAAGTCACAAAAAGTCCTACACAGATGTAAGATAAAGGGAGTTGGAGTTTAATGTTGGTGACTGGGTGTTCTTAAAGGTTTCTCCCATGAAGGGCATGATGCAGTTTAGAAAGACGGAGAATCTCATCCCCATTATATTGGTCTGTATTGGGTTTTGAATAGGGTTGGCAATGTTGCATATGAATTGGAGTTTCCTTCTAGCTTAAGCTCCATTCATCCTATCTTCCAAGTCTCAATGTTGAAGAAGTATGTGGGTGATCCTTCGTTGGTTGTTTTTTCAAAGGGTGTGAGAATTTCGAATTCCTTGCCTTATGAGAAAGTTTTGATGGAGATCTTAGATCGACAAGTCCATCGGTTGTGAACGAAGGACGTAGCTTCGATAAAGATTCTTTGGAGGAACCAAAAGTTTGAGAAAGCTGCTTGGGAAGCCAAGGAGGACATGAAGTCCAAGTATATGTTCCTATTCTCTATTACCGAAAATCATGCTTAAGGTATGTGTGATCATAACATCTTTTCTTTCCGTCTTTGTTAAAGGCAAGTGTGGGTCTGTTTTTGTGTTAAATCTTGCTAAGGGATGCCTTGACCTATCATTCGAGGATGAATGATCCTAAAGAGGGAGAATGAAACACCCAGGTGTTGATCTCCAAGAAATTTATGAAATTTTATCCTCATTGTCCTGACCATGACTTACCTACAAGTCGTAGGGAGTCTTGATGGATCGTAAGACTAACTAGTATGTGTGGATAAGTTTTCTGCTCTGAGTATAAGTGGCTCACTACAATTCGTATGGACTCATTATGAGTCATCGTATGCAAATCGTAGGATGTCCAGTGTATACCCAAATGGTTTCTGTATTGATTACGACTGAACCCTACGAGTCGTAGGTTCTCATTATGAGCCATGGTATATGAGTCATATGGTCAACAGTGTATGTGTTCCTAGTGACACTGTCTAGACAATGACTCATAGAGAAGAGTCGTAATGAGCAATGATGAGTCGTTATGTGACCCGTAATGACTGATGATTTATTTTTCAGCTCTTTAATAGGGGTATTTAAGACATTTCCCTTTTATCTCGGTAAAATAACCCATGACCTATAATCATACTTGGGGCCCTATTTTTCATCAAGAACATATTCCAAATATTTTTTTCTTCTCTCTCAAGTCTATCAAGCAACCATACTTACGATTTCCAAAAAAAGGGTCAAGGAGAGCTTCAAGGGTTGAATTCTCTCCATAATCTTAGGTATTTCAGGCATGTTAGTCTTCCCTAATCGCTACTTTGTTAGAATCATGTGATTTAAAGTATTATCCATATGGTCTCGATGTTGGTTTTAAAACATGGGTCAAGGGTTTTGTATGCTTGTATTTGAACAACGTTTCCCATGGTTTACATATGACTGTTCATGCTTTAATTATGGTTTTGAACTTGTGAGGTGTATGGGTATGATAAATAAACTAGGGAATTATGATTTCTCCTAATTTGTGAAAATTGACAATTCAAGTGGCAATGACCTCAACCCCATATTATGAAATTCGCTTTGTATATAAAAAGTATACACATTGAACTACTCTTGACCTATTGCATAATCTGAAAAATTAATGAAGCATATTGATTTTTTAAATTGAACCAAGGAGATTGTGAATTTCCCAAGTGATGATAATTGGTTTGGCATGTGATGTTACTTAGCAAGTATAGTTGGTATGATGATACCAACCATGTATGCCTAAATGTGTATCATGGTTCAATGAATGAAAATGCATGTTAAATATTTTAATGGTACTTTAATGAGGGTTGTTTAACTAAGTCGTGAAAGTGGAGGTCCCAAGGGACCAGTACTGGAAACCGTAATTGCCGATGCAGTGGTCTACATGATTGAGTGGTTCGAGTCCCCCTTATTATTATCAAGTGAATGGGAGGCTCGAGTCCCCTCATATTACATTACATGATTGGGTGCTTTAGTCACCTTGGTATACCAGGTGGTTTGAGTCCCTTATGGTTCATATGTACATCCTCTGGTTCGTGTGGCTACACGCACTGGGCCCCTTTATGCTGGGGGAGAGCTGGGCCCATATAGCCTATGGGTACCTCCTTATGTTATGACGGTTGAGCTACACAATCCAGGCTAAAGTTTTAAAGTGCATGCTAAGCCTTATTCCCTATCCCAACATACTATTTATTTATGTATTATTATGTGTTTCATATGGTATTTGAAATGGTTAGACTTGACATTATTTTATCCCCTATCCCTGAGTTTCATACTAGTGTTCACGTTACTAACTATCTCCGGGCATTGTATCTCTATGTGAGGCAAGCACCGGAGATACTTCTACTTTTCCTTCATAGAGTTAAGTGGATCAGCTTTGTTCATCGATTCGTTGTTGTGAAATGGTGAGCTTCCATTCTTCCAAAAACTTAGAGATTTTATCAGTTTTTTCATAGGCTAGACTTGAGAGTTTATATTATCATTGCCATTGTCATTGTCAGAGTCGGGGAAGACTATTTTTTGGTTCTTTTGCATAAAGTCTTTGTTGGATTACTGTGGACTTGGATGGTGATAATGGTTGGTTGTGTTTGGTCGATTATCAGTTATCGGTTATAGACATATCTTAAATTCGTTTGAGCTTATCTTATGTTATCTTATTATATGTTTAAAATTCAGCCATTGTTGGGTAGTGTGTGATGGTATGGTTAGGTATAAGGGGTGATCTCCGATCCATGGTGGACTTGACATACTCATCACGTCCAGGCCCTAGTACAGGTCATGACGATGGCAAAACTCAAAACTAGAAGGATAAGGTGTTGTCCAAGCTTACCTTGTTCAGGGTAATGAAGTGGCTATTATAGTAATCATCGAGATAAACCCAGTGGCTAACATAATTGATTGGGTATTACATCAAGGCATTTTTGTGCCAACAAAAAGTTATTCTATGACATTGAGGAATACTCTGATGGCGATGTTGTCTATATGGGTAGCTCCTTTACTGCTAGAGTTATTAGTTAAAGAAACTTAACTTCTGAAAAAATTTAACTTGAACAATGCTCTGTGCGTTCCTTATTTCTATAGAAACTTAGATTTTGAATAACTTCTCAGCAAAGCAATTCTAAACTTGGTTTCAAAGCTGATAAAATAACTATTTCCTATATGTCAAATAAAATGGCCTACTTTATTTTTAATCTGTTTCAAAAATATTGGCCCATTTTTTGGCACACTTTACTTTCAAATTTTAACATGTCGTGTTTGAGACTAAAAGATTAAAGAACATTTTTGTAATTTCAGACAACTTGAACTTAAGACCACAAGATTCAAAAGTTTTCTTTATTTTTTTTAAATTTCGTGCCAAGTCAAAGAGGTCATTCTTTTTTAAACGAAGGGAGTATTTCTCATGAAGGAGACATTGTTAACACAGGATATATCTGAGCTAGGGATTATTTATATTGAATATTATTCAAGAAATTGTCAATAATACAAGTATTTCAATTATAATTGGGTATGCTAATTTATGACATGGTAGATTAATATTGCTTTTACTAAAAAGACTTTGAAATTGAAATTAATTTTGGCAATAAAATTGATGATTTTTTGGTGTGTCCTATTTCTATAGATTGGTTGACTAAGTGGTTTATTGTCATTTTTAAGATGGTGAAATGTCTGACGAACGGAGGTGGCATACAATGGTTCTAATGTATAAGAACAAAGGTGATATCGCAACTTGTACCAAAAATTAATTAAGGGTGACAAAAAAGTTTAAAATCTAAAAAAAAGTGACACAAGTCTTAAATATTGAGTAGAGGTAACAATTTAAAGATTAGTGTTAATGTCATTAATTTTAAAACCCTCAAGTTTTATTATTTATACAAAGATCCCTACACCATCACCACCACTCCCCCTCCACACCCTTTTTGTTGCCGTTGCCGCTGTCACCTCCTTTTCCTCCACTATCACTATCACTATCATTGGCACCTCTTCCAGATTCACCATTATTTCCTCCCTTTACATAACTAATACCTATTTTTCTTCTTTCTCCTCCACTACTGTTGTTATCAACACCCCAACAAATGCCATCTTCTCATTTGGTGTCACCACCAGCACCACCGCCTTCCTTTAACCCTAAATATCACTTTTCGTGGGCTCCTACTCCAACCACATCTTTTTTCAGAAATTAAGTATCGAAGTTGCTGCAGCAATAGTCGAAATTGTTGCAGCAACTTCGATAATTGATGCAGCAACTTCGATAATTGCTGTAACACAACAACTAATAGTAGTTGTTGTAGCAATTACCATAAATATTGTAGCAACTATGGTAATTGCTGAAGCAACTCTCGTAGTTGAAGAATTTGCTGAATTATTTCTTCATTCATTTTTAAAAGAAATCAAAAATTTTCTTTTCAAACTTCTCAATTTTTTTTTACAAAAATAGTCCATGAAGATTAAAAAAAGAAGAAGAACGAAATAAAAAGAGCAAAACAAAAAAAAGAGAAGATGAAAGAAGAGGAAAATCTAGAGAGAGAGAGGAAAAAATAGGAAGAAGAAGATGGGGAGAAAGAAATTTAGAGAGAGAAAGAAAAAAAAAAAGATTGAAAGATAAGAAAAAAGGGAAAATTCTAAAATTTGAAATTTGGAGTTGGAGGATTTTTTAAAAATTTAAAAAGTTTTAAAAAATTATTTGGAGTTGGAGGACTTTTTAAAAATTTAAAAAGTTTTAATAGCTGGTCAAAATTGTCACCATTTTTAAATTAAAGACTTTTTGGTCACCTCCCACCTAATTTTCTCAAGTATAGGGGTATCAAGCTGCTAAGCAACACTATAAAAATTTGGAAAAGTTAGTGAAGATGAGGGCCCAGATGTGTGTGTCCATATTAAAGTACCAGTTTGAATTCATATCGCGGTGGTCTACTACAGAAGCAATTCTTCTTTTGAGGATACTGGTGGAGAAATATAGGAAACGGAAGAAAGATTTGCATATGGCGTTCATTGACCTTGAAAATGTCTATGGCAAAATCTCGAAGGAAGTCCTTTGAAGATACATGTAGGCTAAAAAGGTATCAATAGCTTACATTTGGGCCATGAAGGACATATATGATGGAACCAAGACTAGAGTTAGAATAGTGCAAGGAGACTTGGAACACTTCTCATTCGATGTGGGGTCAAATTAGGGATCATCACTTAGCCCATTTCTGTTTGTCATTGCAATGGATGAATTGGGTGGAATACTCAAGATGAGGTGTCATGGCATATATATTATTTTTTGATCACATAGTTGTGATTGATTAGACATGCAATGGAATTAATACTAGGTTGGAGGCATAGAGAAAGACACTTGAATTTAAAGACTTCAGATTGAGCAGACTGAAAACAAAATACTTTGAGTGTAAATTTGGTGATGAAATACATAAGGCAACACTATTCCTTATGAGGCTTATTTGGTCTGAAATCAAAATATCTATTTTTAATGGAAGAAATAAATAAAATGAAACATAAAGAGGGGCACATAATTTGGTCAAGTACATACAACATATTCGGATTTATTTGTACACACAACATATACTGATTTTAGAATGATTAACCAAATAGATGATAACAAATGACATAATCCATTGATCATTAATGTATTATTTAACTTAACAAAACTCTATATCAAAATGTGTAGTCCATAGAACCAAACGACAATGTAATGTTATTTAAGTCCAATCAATTAATTATTTCATGTGTCTGAAATCTGGATTGATTATGCTAAATGAATGTAGTAATCTAATTGGATTTTTCAGTATTTGACATTTTAAGATACTTCATGATCGATATCTTTATTATGGATACTACAATCTATTACTTTCTCTCTTCATTATTTTAAAAACAGAAAAGTTGCGAATATACTCCTGAACTTTAACAAATGGCATTGATATACCTTCCATCATAATTTAGGTATAAAACTATAAATATACGTTTGTCGTTAATGAAAAGGTACATATATACCCCTGAACTTTAATAAATGGTAAAGATATACACTCTGTCATACTTTAGGTATAAATATATTCTTACAGTTAATGAAAATGTACATATATACCCTGAACTTTGATAAATAGTACAGATATACCCTCCGTCATAATTTAGGTACCAATATACCCTTGCCGTTAATGAAAAGGTACATATAACCCTTCTCACTAACGAGAGGACACATGTCACAATTTTGTTTATTTGCCCTTTTTAAAAATTTAATTTATCCCCATCCTACTCGAAAATAATTCTAATTTAGCCCAACATTCCAACAGTACAAAAAAAAAGAGAAAAATCGATCACTTGTGGTCGGTTTTCCTCAAATTCCAACCACAAAACCGATCAAAGTGCGTGGTCGGTAAAATTGTGGTAGCTTTTTAAAAACCGACCACATGTGGTCGGTTTTTTTAAATATATAAATATATATATATATATATATATATATATATATATATATTAAAATTCATTATTATTTTATTAAAATAGAAAAAATTAATTTAAAAATAAAAAAATGCAAAATAAACCGACCACTAGTGGTCGGTTTTTATTTAAAATTAAGTAATTAATTTTAGTAAAACAGACCACTAGTGGTCGGTTTTATGCAAAAAAATTTTAAAAAACTGATCACTTGTGGTCGGATTTTCTGGAAATTATTTTAAAAAAATAAAAGCAACAAATGAAATACCATACAATCCACCACCACCACCACCACCAACAAAAACAACAACAAATCAAAGTACAATAAAATGTCCAAATCCATACAACAACAACAAACCAAAGTGTAAAAACTACAACAATACATACAAAAATGTAAAAACTACAACAAACTGTCCAATTCCAAAGCACAACCCATACACAAATCAATAAACTAATACTCATCATCATCATCGTCGTCTTCGTCTTCCGCATCTTCATTTGTGCTGATATCATCGAGTGAGCGTACACCTTTTGCAGCCCAAACTGCATCACCAGGACATAGAGGAATAATCCTTGCAGTCTGAATAAAAGATCTGAACTGCTTCTGCAGCATCCTGATTTGTGATGATGTTTTCTCCTCCTTCTTCTCCGCCCTCTCTCTTTGTTCAACAAGCTCTTCAGTGAGTTTAGAAACCGTATTTTTTAGTGATTCAATCATTTTTACTACCAAGTCACCTTTAAAGTCTCTACACTTAATCATTTTCAACTTACCAAGTCACCAAGCATAACCACTTTCAAAACAAAAAATTCACCTTTAAAGTCCCTACACTTAATCATTTTCAACCTATCAAGTCACCAAACACAACCACTTTCAAAATAAAAAAAATACCTTTAAAGTCTCTACACTTAATCATTTTCAACCTACCAAGTCACCAAGCATAACAACATTCAAAACAAAAAATTCACCTTTAAAGTCCCTACACTTAATCATTTTGAACCTACCAATTCACCAAGAATAACCACATTCAAAACAAAAAAATTCACCTTTAAAGTCCCTACACTTAATCATTTTCAACCTACCAAGTCACCAAGCATAACCTTTCAGAACAAAAAATTCACCTTTAAAGTCCCTACACTTAATCATTTTCAACCTACCAAGTCACCAAGCATAACCACATCCAAAATAAAAAAAATACCTTTAAAGTCCCTACACTTAATCATTTTCAACCTACCAACACATTCAAAATAAAAAATTCACCTTTAAAGTCCCTACACTAAATCATTTTCAACCTACCAAGTCACCAAGCATAACCACATTAAAAAAACAAAATCACCTTTAAAGTCCCTATACTTAATGATTTTCAACTTACCAAGTCACCAAGTATAACCACATTCAAAATAAAAAATTCACCTTTAAAGTCCCTACACTTGATCATTTTCAACCTACCAAGTCACCAATCTGATTGTAACGACCCATTTCGTTGTTACTAAATTATTCATAATAAATTCATAAAAATTCTTAATCTTCATTCCTCAATATTAACTTGGGTAAAAAAATAAATAATATTTATTTATTATGACACCTCAAATTTTTTGGTGAAGATTTTCGCCTTCGAATATGTCTAGATAGACTCAAGCTTGATGAATTTTAATTATTCGTGAGTTCTAATATCAATAACTTAGTTTGAATTTATTTATCTAATAATTAAGGTCATACAATATCTCTAACACAAAGTTAAGTTTAAAACTTTCTTTCCGATACAGTTTCGATATGGGTTTTTATTAGGGTCAACTTCAAACGATCATATCTCATAGAATATAAGGATTTAGGGGTACCATTACCTATTAAATAAAATATATCTAAGTCCTTTTTCCAACGAAATAAACCATTCCTCAATCCAAATTCAGAGTAAAAAGTTATAACTGTTTTACTGAGCATTGTCCGGGCTGAAATGGGATTTCGCTGTAGCGAAAATTCTGATTGTATTTAAATTAACTTCAGCCGTTTTTGAGGCGTAAAAACCCCAAACTTCATTCCTCAACCCTAAGAGATGATTTTCCAAAGACTAAGGTGAAATTCCTTCATTGAGGTAAGTTTGTTTCATTATTTTCTTCGTCTTTTAATCCTTTAACATCTTACAATCCTTAGAAAGACCTTCAATGGTGGAATCCTTTTGATAAATACCCATGGGTAGTTTTAAAATGTCCTAGATTTGATTCTATACTATAAATTAAAGATTCCTAACATGAATTTCATAAACTAGATTATGAATTTTGATGGTTAGAAACCTTAAATTCCGTAAAGATGAGACCTTTAGCATAAAATCCCATTAATGGAGATGGGTTAAGCTTGAAAGAGATAATTGGATAACTGACATTGGGGAATGATATAGACCTGGAATTAAGGATAGCACTAGTGATTTTGACTCCCCAAGATATTTGTTTAAAGAGTAAT
This sequence comes from Capsicum annuum, assembly GCF_002878395.1. Lineage (NCBI taxonomy): Eukaryota > Viridiplantae > Streptophyta > Magnoliopsida > Solanales > Solanaceae > Capsicum > Capsicum annuum. The sequence goes on along the minus strand of NC_061111.1, from coordinate 192,262,550 downwards.
TATTTAATTACTCTTATTATTGCTTGATTTTTAGATGGTTGATTATTCCAAGGCATGAAGGAAAAGAAATAACATTCTTATTGCGGCTTGCTTCATTCAAAAGCTTGGCGTCCAGATAGGCTAGGCTTAATGAGTAGAAGATCATGTTATTTCATAGTTTCATAATTTAGAATTGATGGGAGAAAGCATGTCTAGGATTGCGGGCATGAAGTTGAGGCGGATAAAGACACGAGTACTTAACTTTAATCCCAAAAATTATATTATTGATTGATTATGTGATATTTATGATATTATATGTTATGTGCCCGAAAGAAGATTGTTGTAAATGTGATATATGAACATGATGGCTTTTTTGTTGTTCTAGTTATGAACCTAGTTGAGTTGTAATGGTATTAAATTGTATGTATTGTGTAATAATATGATGAGGGGAATTATGATAAGATCGAATATTGATGAGCATAGTAATATCTAAGGGATAGATGACTTGAATCGGTGTGATGATTGTATTATGTGGAAAGAGGTAGAAGATAATGATACACGTGAACGTTCTAGTTATAAGTGGTGATGTTAGAATCCAAATTGTGGTATTTAAGAAGATAATGATATTTTTAATAATTAATGAGTAATTAAGTCTCCAATAGTGACTTGAATACGTAAGAATTAAATTGTGATTTATTTTATGATATTCTTATTTTGATATTGATAAAAATACTATATATATTGGATGCCCATGAGAGGCTAAATTGGTGATAATGGTGGTTTATTAATTGTGCCTATGAGAGACTTGTTTGATAATGATAACTCCTTAGAGTAATGCTATGAATACTTTTTGATTGGTATTCAGACATGCTTGAAATTGTTGATGTTTGGATTGTTGATGCATGTATAAATGATTATTGAAAATTTACTTGATGAAATTGTCTTATGACTTTAAGTGTACTTGTAAACTTGGTACAATGTGTTGTATGTTGTGAGGTTGTGTAAATTTGATATTGATAATACTTATTTATGTTGGATCGGGTACCACGTCAGTACGGATATGTATATGTTGGATCGGGTACCACTCCGATATGAATATGTGTATTTTGGATCAGGTACCACGCCGGTACGGATTTGTATATATTAGATCGGGCACCACATCGGTACGGATATGTATATGTTGGATCGGGTACCACGCCGATACGGATATGTATATTTTGGATTGGGTACCACGCCGGTACGGATGTGTATATTTTGGATCGGGTACCACGCTGGTACGGATGTGTATATTTTGGATCGAGTACCACACCGGTATGAATGTGTATATTTTGGATCGGGTACTAAGCTAGTATGGATATGTATATGTTGGATCGGGTACCACGCCGGTACGGATATATATATATTGGATCGGGTACCATGCCGGTATGGATATGTATATGTTGGATCGGGTAACACACCGATACGGATATGTATATGTTGGATTGGGTACCACGTCAGTACGGAAATGTATATGTTGGATCCGGTACTACGTCGGTATGGTACATGAACATAGATTATTCCCTGCAGGTCATGACTATTTGGGAAAAATTAAGTTCCATAGCATGTGTGTACATATTTGTGTTGAGTCTGTGGATATTTACAGTATGGTTGATACTCTTGATGGTTATGTGGCTTGTTTGTGAGAACTGTTTGACTTGTTATTGTTGTATTGTTGATTCATTGGGTATTTGATTGTGTGATATGTATTTGAAAAAGTGAAAATTTGTACTTACTTATATGTTGGTTGACTTGCTTAATTTAAATGTGTTCTAATCGTAGTTTACCAGAATGGCTAGTTATCATTCTTTAATATTATAATAGAGCATTTGGTTGTTACCCTGAGAGTTTAGTGTGGGTTGTCTATGATTATGGCTTTGTTCCTGTGAATATGAGTAATGAAAAAGATAAGGTGAATAAAGAGGAATAGTGATGTAAGATAAGGCGAATAAAGAGGAATAGTGATGTATTAGCGTTGGATTGTGGTTGATAGTGTGAACTAATGAGGCTAGAGTATGTTAGTAGCGAATGTAATATTGATGGAGTTGGAAGAGTAGTTGGATGTTGTAACTTATATAGGTAAAGTAATAATATTATTACAACCTTAGTTGAATTATATTTCATTAAAGATGTCATGAATTATTTTTCTTAATTCAATTTTATGATTACATGAACTAACATGGTCGGCCGATGATGCCTACCAGTACGTGTGGTTGTACTGACCCTACTTTTTTACATTCCTTCTTAGAGTGTAGACTAGATGCAGGTTAGTTCCAGTTACTAGATGGATGACGATATTCAACACTAACTTCTGCACTTTTTTCCTGGTAGATGTTAGAGTCTTTGTATTATTTATTTTATTGTCAGTCTATGTTGTAATAGGTAGCTCTTGTACATGTGTGGCCAAGTTTTGGGATAGTGAAGGACATTTACAAGAAGTATTTGTAAAAAGTTTGTTTATTAGTATTTAATTTACTTTGTATTTCCTTAAAAACTTTTAGTTGGGTAGTAAGGGTTCTCCTAGCTACTTAGAATAGCATAGGTAGTCGTACGATCCGTTAATCTGGGTAGTGACACAAGCATAACTACTTTCAAAATTAAAAAATACCTTTAAAGTCCCTACACTTAATCATTTTCAACCTACCAAGTCACCAAGCATAACCACTTTCAAAACAAAAAAACACCTTTAAAGTCCCTACACTTAATCATTTTCAACCTACCAAGTCACCAA
>NC_061111.1:192247232-192256804 GCF_002878395.1 Capsicum annuum | reverse complement strand
ATATATATATACGCATATTCATTATACAAAGATTATGCATGTTTAACGTCATTTAACGTATATACAAAGGAAAATATTTATTTTGTATATTGAAACATAAGTAAAAGATAAAGATTATGTTTAACGTAATTTGTTTATTTTATTTAAAATATTTTTTAGTGTAATTCATTCACAAAATTTAAGAATGATTGATTTTTATTATTATTATACTAGTTATCGACTACGTGTGATCAGTGTAATTTTAAAATTATATATACATATATATATATATATATATATTAGATTATATATATAATTATTTTTAATGAAAAGAATATATATATTTGATTGCATATATATAATTAGGTGTTACTAAAAATTGTTTACTTTTTAATTTTTTTTTTGTTCAAAAACCAATCACAAGTGGCCGGTTTTCTTTAAATTATTATTTTGGGATTGAGATAAATAAAATTAAAAAAGGCCAAATGAACAGAATTATGACACGTGTCCTACCGTTAGTGAGAAGGGTATATATGTATCTTTTCATTAACGATAAGGGTACATTTATATCTAAAGTATGATGGAGAGTATATATCTGTATCATTTATCAAAGTTCAGGGGTATATATGTACATTTTCATTAGCGGCAAGGATATATTTGTATCTAAAATATGACGAAGGATATATTTGTATCATTTATCAAAGTTCAAAGATATATTTGTACTTTTTCTATTTTAATAATAAATTTTCACTTTTAATACATCAACGAATTTTTTTTTTTTTTGATGTTTTACTCTTACTTTCTTCATTTCTAAAGTTTTTTCTTTTGACTTGATTACACTCTTTTTAACAAACTATTCACTATAAAAATAAACGTAATTTTACCTTACCCTTAATTAATTTTTTTTTAACTTGATATTAATTACTATATTTAAACTCAAAGACGTATTAGAAAGATTATGATCAAAATATTTTTGAAGGCCTAACATACATTTCTTTAAAAATAAAATCACAATCTAAAAGGAACATTCATAAAGAAATGGAGTGAATAATATTAATTATCACTTTTCAAGCCATTTTTGAAGATATAATATTAAATTATACAATAAAATAATTATCTCAATTATCATTTTTTAATGATTGTGTCAGATGTAAATGTTACGTGTAAAAATAGTGAAGTGAATAGCAAACAGGAAAGATTCCAAGGGATTACCACCGTATGAATCTTGGTAAGAATCTTTGTCGTCTAATTAGAGCACAACTAACTCTACCTTGTCGACATAAAATAAACCCAACTTTAATTAATTTGTTTGACCCAAATTAAAGTGCAATCAACATTGGGAACGCAAAAAGATAAATATGCCCCATCTTTATTATTTCACGTCTTGGTTTCAACTACATAGTGCAACCCTAACTATATTATTCTGTTAGGTTTATTTTAGTTGACCTTTATTAATATCACTTATTTCTTTAAAAAGTTTAATTTTTTAATAATTTTATTAATTATATTTTAGAATTTTAAATTTGACCATTATTGCTTATGTTGTTATTCTTTTCATTCTTTTTTATTTGTTCTATTTGAATTGAACACACTCTCTAATAAATTCATTAGCTTTATAAAATTAAAAATAATTTTACTAATATATCACTAAATAAATTGTATATCTCTTTTCAAATTAATAATGATTACATTTATTGAATAAGGACATAATAAAAAAATTCTGTTTAAACTATTCTTGAGAAATTAAATGACCCAAGTATTTAGGAATATAAGTTCAACCCAAATGAAGCAAATAAAAAGGAATGGAGGGAGTAGTTAATACCAATGGTAAAGAGAAAAAATATAACAAACTCCTCTTGATTTCATAAATTAGACAAATAATTTGAAATAATTATTTTTAGCATAGTAACCAAGCACAACAAAACTAATACATATTAAAATAATGAAATTGAGGGTACAAACTGATGGATTTAGTCGATTTTAGAACAAGAACTACGCATCTTGGTTTGGACCTCGGTCGATTCTATGATATAGATAAAATCAATTGAAAATTGACGGAGTCCATTGTTTTCAATAAATTAAAAAGACATAACACATAAACATATTCTTTAACAAATATTTATATTCTCCAACTTTGAGTGTGCACAACTAGTCAGTTAAACTATCATAAAGTTGGACCAGTAGACACATGTATCTACATGACAAATATCAAGCGATTTGACATGTAGATGCATGCATCTCACACGATTTGCCAAGTAGGTTATGTGTGTGTCTACTTATTCAACTTTGTGATTGTTTACGTGTGTGCTTGTACATACACAGAGTTGGAGGGCGTAAGTCAACTTAAATGATAATTTTATGGTATAACAATTAAAATCAACCTAGATATTTTTTAGAAAAATATTGGGCTTTCAATTTTTCAGTAATACACATAAAAGATGTAGATACTTGAAATCAAACTCAAGTATTTACTATGATAATGGACAGTTATATCTGAAATATTTTCATTATTTATCTATAATCTCCAATTATAATTTTGCAGTTAAAAAATTAATGGAACTCGTCAATTTTCGTAAAAAAAATAAAATAAAAAAATTCCAAGGACTCCATCTATTTTTTATTAAGAAAAATTTATATAGTTCTTGCACATTTTTTGTGGTAAAAAAAAGAGTCGAACATCCGTTGATTTTCTTAAAGTCCATCAATTTTCTTTTAAAATAACTTAAAAGTTTCTTTTTGAAAAAATGACGGAGTAGGCCGGTGTCACGATTCAAAATAGTCACTTGATGATACTTGTCACACCCTACAGACAAATAACCCTAACCCAACCCAAAAAATAAAATTAAAGTGAATCAAAAGCGAAAACAAAGGACAAGAAGAATTTAAAGTATTTTAAATGCGGATAAGCATAAGATAAATAAAGAGAGATCCGGAGAAGCTTGGACTCCACCAAAAATACCTCAATATCCATACCGTCAAAAATGGAAGAAACAATCTATAAGCTGCTACTCAGTCTAATACCTGCACGGAATACAGAAAACAAGAAAAAGAAAAGAAAAGTAAGAGTGAATATGGAGCCACATGTACTCAACAAGCATCGTCGATAACCGATCCTAATTCAAATCGATGGAGAGTAACACCACTCCAACTACCCAAGGTATCTCAAACAACCTATACCCTCTCAAAATTATAGTACTTTATCCTATTAGGGTAATCCAATAGAACGCTCAACAGATATATCAAATACAGGGTAGAGACACTAATTTAGGTGAGTTAATACTATTCATTTATATTCAACAACTAGGAAAGTTATTTATGAAGAAGACTCACAAATACGATATAACAGGCTTAATCAATGATCATTAATCAGTACTATGGGATAGCAACAGGGAGAGTGTATATATATTTATAAGGATGTATCTCATGCTACCAAAAGGTGTTACCCATCTATCTTTCAATCAAGCTACCATTATACCCCACATCTTATAATATCTAAACCTCCCAACCAATATAAGATAAAATAAGATAATGTAATAAAGTGAAATGAATGTTCAAATACAATATCATAAACAAGGTTCACGGTAACACAACACAAGAGTAAATACTAACACAATACTAAACTATATCAAGAAATGTAAATGCAATGTAAATGATGCAATGTAATGTAGTGATGGTGATGTGATGATGATGAAAGGTGAAAGTCATCACATGACTTTCTGTATACACTCAATGAGCTCGCAGCTATCAAGTAGGATCCAGGAAGGGCGGTCACATTCATATACTTATATAATCTCAATCTCATATCTCAAAGCAACTTTATCGAAATATCTATCGGTATAGATATCTTATAAGGTGTCATATTTTCATACAAAAATCAAAATGTCTCAGAGGTACCAATATCTCATAAATATGCATGCTTGATATAAGGATGTAATACTAACACTGTATCAATATGAAGATCAAAATTCATTCAATAGGTGTACAAGTGAGCACAGAATTAACTTAATGTATCAATAATTCATGATATCATTTTCACTTAGCACCACCAGAATAAATAGTCATATAGTCAACAATATTATCATCTCTGGCCCCTCGCATGGAATCACTATAATGAATATAAAATTAAATACCTATATAAGACCTACAATGTCAAGTCAAATCACCACTCAAGCGACACAATGATAAATAAGGAATTTAATGCACAAAACATGACTAACAATATCAAATCCAACCCCCACTCGAACATCACTATAGTATATCTTCTTCAATCAAAAGAAATATGCATATAAGCTACCACTCGGGCACACGATCATAAATAATTACTCAAGTTCATAATGAAGTTCACATAAGTCCCACTCGAACCATACGAAATAATCAAAATTCCTATAACAATAAATCGCGAACTACCTAACTTGGTCCATACATTAAGCCTCAACTATCACAAGTCTATTAATACTTTATGTATTGTCTAAACCTAAATAATTCCATCAATAATGATGATAATAACATAATTACCACCTAACAAGACATTAATCCACAATCATCACAATAAAATCTGCTAACAAGATTCAAGCTCTAAAATAGGCATTCCAACAATAATTATTCGAGGTCACTAAGTATCTATCTACATACAGTCTAAGGATAATTGCATGTAGCAATACCAACTAATCAAACCAATAAACTAACTAAAATCCATCAAAGACTCCGATACCCATGGAGATGCTCGTCATTTTACCTAAGTGGCACCCTAAATTCTAAGCGATACACAAAATACAATAAACAAGCATATAACACATAAACAATTTGAAAAAAGTCATGGTATATCTCAAATTACCTTAAATAAAGATCCACAAGCCCAAACACAGTTCTAAACCTCAATCAAAAGTCCAACTTTATCAAATACATCCAATCTAGTCAAGTATGTCATCTACAAGTCAAAAGGAAGCTAATGATAACCATATTAATCCTATTTAAGATGGATCAAAAATAGACTCCAAAAATGGGTTCAACACGAATAAGGTAAAAATAAAATTTTATTTGAAAATCATAATCCTCAAGTAAAAATGACTCTATAGGTGAAAACACAAGAAAAATGAGAAAGAATCAAAGCTCAAATCAAAGAAATATTAAATTTTTAATTTGGAGAAAAACCCCTAACCCTCTTTTGAAATCTTTAATTTAGAAGAATTTAGATGATAAAGTTGGTTTGAAATGATTTAGAGTTGAGCTAGGAACTTGCCCCCACAAAATTCACAAAAAATCTCCTCCAAAATCTCTCCTCCGAGCTTCCAATATGATAAAAATGGTAAAAATAAGCAAAAGGGAGCTAAATTCACGAATTGGTCTATTTTCAGCAAAGTCAAGAGCTTGTTGACTGCGGGCGTTGATCACACACACCAACAACCAACACATTTTAAAAACTTATTTTTGACCCTCAAAACTCATCTAAAACCCTATGAACATGAACTAATAGTGCAAATTGATCATAAAGAATATTTTGGATCTAGTGAAGCCATTAAATTTATGAAAAAAGTCATTTACAACAAATTAACCCTTGGAACTCCTTTAGGCCAAAATACATTATTTTCAAACAGAGGGTCAAAATATAAAATAAAAGTCTCAAACACAAACCAATCATGCTACCAACCCAAAACGAGTGTTTCAAATCTAATAGAACTATTAGAAGCCTCATCTGAGACTCGGATCACAACATATTGATCGAAATAAAACCTATTCTTTTAATGATACTCAAAATCGTAAATTCAAATAAAACATTCTCAAATGCATTAGAGATCATGCCAACTATTTTCACAACTCATAAATCAAATAAGACAATCACGGGGAGAGGTAAAAAGATCAAGATATAAAAAATTCTAATATATCAATTTTTTTATATTTTCTACATGGTATTAGAGCACTAATCATCTTTCTCTCAAATTTTTATAAGCCTTTTTCTTCTCGTTTAAGATATGTCTCAGTAATCCACCACTATTTTAAACATAACAACAATTATAGAAAGTATCTCAACTATTGATTTGGATCACCCTTATCATCTTCATGCCTCCAATGCGTCAAGTTTGACAATGGTTAATAACCTCTTTGATGGTAAAGGTTATAAAGAGTGGAAAAGATTGTTCTTATTACTTTGTAAGCAAAGAATAAATTATGTTTCATCACTAGATCTCAAGCAGTACCTCCTAATAAATCATCAGATCTACAAGCTTAGAGCACATGCAATGGTATGGTGATATCTTGGCTTTTGAATTCATTGTCAAAGAAAATTACAAATGGTGTTATCTACTCAAGAACTATTAAGGAATCCTAAAATAGCTTGGAGAACAAATTGGACAATCTAATGATGCAAAACACCATCACTTGCAAAAGGAGTTGAGAGGTTTAGTTCAGGGTACCAATAGCATTTCAAGATAATTCACTAAATGAAAAGGTTATGGGATGAATTGGATTCTCTTAACTCCAACATCAAGTGCACTTGTGTTTTTGAATGTGAGGGGAGAGACAAATTGGAAAAATACTAAAACGATGAGATATTTATATAGTTTCTTATGGATCTAAATGACACATATTTTCTAGTTAGGAAAAATATTTTGATAATTTTTCTCTAGAATTCCTTGCTAGACATCAATTATCCCTATTCCTTATTAAATGCAAAGTAGTACTATTTTACCTTATTGCTTTTTATCGTTAAAAAGTAACTTTGTACATGATACCTATTTATTACATGATACCTTATTACTATTTAAAATAAATACATGATACCTATTTATTACTTTTTATTATACTCTATCCAAAGTAACTATCATGTACAAAGTTACTTTGGATAGAGTATAATAAAAAGTAGTACATTTAATTTCTTTAAATGTTCAAATAGATGAGGAGTGAGAAGGAAACAAACACAAGTACAAAACATGTGATCAATGCAAATGTAGTGGCTAGTAAATTTTAAAGTATATGAAAGGGCTTGATTTTGTGAATTTTTTATTTTTATGTATTTTGATTATTTTACCCCTCTCCATAATTGCTACGTGATATTTTGGGGGTATGGAGATGGTTGGAATAGTTTTCAATGCATTACAGTGTGATTTGTGCGAGTTTATAATTTTTAGAGATTCCAAAGGCCATATATTTGATTTTGATTAATATTTATTATTCTTTGTGTCAAATGGAAAAAGCATGTTGCACCAACAGATATGAAATATCGATTTTGGATTAGTAGCATGGTTCATTTAATTTTATGACTTTTATATCTCATTTTAATCCTCGATTCAAAAAAATGTGAAATTGGGTCTCAAGGGTCAATTTTGTGAAAAAAACTCCTTTCGAAAATCTGATATCACCACTGAGTCTGAAACATCGAATTTTTTCTATTAATATATCTCATTTGCATTCTCAAGATTTTGAATGAATCCTGAGTATCCCATCACAAACTTGAAAAAAAAACTCCAAGTTTGCTGGTGTAGTACCAGCTGATGCAGTCGCTTAAGCGGCCAGTAGATGTGCTCCCAGCCACTTAAGAGACCACTCATCACTTAAGTGAAGGTCAACTAAGGTGGATTAGTCACTTAAGTGACTACCAATTTAGTCACTTAAGCGATCATGGCTGGATCACCATATAAAAATTATTTTTTTACAATTTTTGTTTTATTTTTAGACTTTGAACTATGGATTTTAGATTTTTTGAGTGAATCTTTTATTTTCAATCTTGGGTATGCTCCAAATCACTATCTCAATTATTTTACTTCGATTTTCTCCCTCTAAAATTCGTTAATTTGTGATTTCAAAAGTAAAATTTGGGACTTTTGGCTCGAGAGGTCTAAAATGGTTTTTGTTTAATTTAAACCACATATTAGCCTGTTTTTAATTGCATTTATTATATGTCTTTCTTAAATCATGGATAATGTATTTACAAATAAAAATTTTGGTTTTACCACTTTTTTATTCATTTCGGAGATCCATTTTGACCCTAGTCTGAAAATAGATAATATAAGTATCGTTGGATTTCTTTTGATGATTTGATTCTATATTTGTATGTTTTAGTTGATGCTAGAGTCGTTTGAGAGGAAAAAAGCTCTGTGTGAAGGGCTTTTATTTTGGATTTCATCATCACGAGGTAGGTTATTACTTAACTTTCTTCAGATTGGGCTGGGTACTTAATATTTGTATAAAAACATGTTATGGTCATGGTTAAACATTATTAAAATAATATTATTATTATTGTATGGTCGTGTGGGGGCCTTATCTGATATTGTTGGCCTTATGTATTGTAACACCCTCATATTTTTGAGCTAGAAATCGAGTCGTTGTTCCTACGTGTGTAAACTCTAATCCCATAATTTTTATGTGAATACATGTATCATGATCATTATCCTAGTTTTAATAGTGATTATGAGGTGTAAAATATTCATAGGAAATACTTAGAGAAAAGTTGAGCTAAGTGCCTTTGATTCGGCCAAATTTTCGTATTTTATTCTATGAGGGTCAACTTTTAATGTGTATAAATTTTGATATATGTGTAATTTTGCACCTCAAAACTCACCAAATGATAGATAATTGAGTTAGCTTTCCAACGATATCAATTACGCCTAAATCTGATATCCGAGCAAAAAGTTTTACCTATTCTCATGAGAAACAGTAAGGGTCTGCGATATGCCTGTGACGCGTCAGTCCCTCCCCCGGAATAAGGTCAGCGATGCGCCGATCTCTCTCTCAGAATAAGATCCACATCATGGAGGTACTCCTTCACTGTTTTAGCATCCTAAAGGCTAAGGGATAATTTGGTCCTTTCCCCTCAACCCCAATCATCCAAAGCAAGATTTATAACACTAAAAAGGGCATTATTTTCTCTTCTTCCTCAAAACAACTCATGTAAAAACCCTATTCTTTCCCAAGAAAAATAATGCAAGATTCTTCTTTCAAGAACACAAGGATTTAAGCTTTAATTTTAAGATTTCTTCAAGAATTTGTTCAAATAAGGTATGTGGATATTCATCAATGGGTCCCTTCCATCCATTGATCTTGAAAATCCTATTTTTAACTTGAGAGTATTAATCTTATTCTTCTTCATGCAATTTGTAACACCCCGATTTGTTGAACCGGAATGCTACACGGTGCTCATGACCCCGAGGGACCACAAGCTAACCCATGATTGATATCTGTACCTGTATACTACAAATCATAATATAATAATACGGAATACATGGAACTGTAAGGCCATAAGGGTCAGCTGAATACAATCATGTGGGTGAAAATACCCAAAACAACTAAATCTGAACATAAATCTAAAAGTAAATCTGAAAGCCTCTAAACTTTCTGAATAAGGAGTTGAAGGAATATGTCTCCAACTAACTCTGTAAAACTAAACTGAAGAGTAAATAAATGAATCAAATCATATTATCCTCGAATCAATAAGGACTCACTGTGTCTCTGAGACTGGAACGCTACCGCTACTGCTGGGCTGGAGCTCGTGTCTCGAAACCTATGGTGTAACATGAAAAGAAAGCACCATAGCGCAAATGCGTCAGTACAATTGGAGTACTGAGTATACAAGGAAGGTAGGATGAACATAAAGGGTTTCA
>NC_061111.1:192131103-192247132 GCF_002878395.1 Capsicum annuum | reverse complement strand
GCCTCTAAACTGTCTGAATAAGGAGTTGAAGGAATATGTCTCCAACTGACTCTGTAAAACTAAACTGAAGAGTAAATAAATGAATCAAATCATATTGTCCTCGAATCAATAAGGACTCACTGTGTCTCTGAGACTGGAACGCTACCGCTACTGCTGGGCTGGAGCTCGTGTCTCGAAACCTATGGTGTAACATGAAAAGAAAGCACCATAGCGCAAATGCGTCAGTACAATTGGAGTACTGAGTATACAAGGAAGGTAGGATGAACATAAAGGGTTTCAAGCATGAACAACATTGACTGACTAATATGAACGTGGGAGTGCAAACACATATATATAGAAATTGGGACCGTGAATACGTGATAGCATGACTTGTAAGCTAATACATGATTTACTGATAACTGTCATGACTAATACTAAAACTGATAACATGGATAACTGTATCTAACAGTCCTATATATACTGAAATCTGAAGAACGCTCTGAGTTCTTTTACTGAGACTGTTACTGAAACTGATAACATGGATGACTGTATCTGACAGTCCTATATATACTGAAATTTGAAGAACTATCTGAGTTCTTTTACTGAGGCTGATACTAAAACTGTGGGAAATAGTGTTTAACCGACATGCCCCGTGTATGCCGTTATGGCTAAGCTGGGGTCCAATCTCTGCCCTGACTGGAGGGGTGTCAATACCACGCCACTGGTAAGGACGGTTGTAAGTGACCCTTATCTGGCGGGTACTCAATGAGAATGGTGGGAACCCTAAAATGACAGGTTAAGCCACCTCATCAACCCTAAGCTGACGGGTTAAGATGTCTCAACCTACGCTGGCTACATAGTTTTGGAACACAAGGATTGCTACTAAGAATCACACCCTAAACTGGCGGGTGAGTTCTCATCCTTGGGTTCACTCGGTGCTAACCTCTACTCCCATCTGAAGGACACTGAACTAAATAACTATGATGAACTGAATAACTAAACTGAACTGATTAACTGGACTGATACTAGTGGTATTATTTAGCAGAGCTAAACTAAGTTTACTAGATTCCAATGACTGACGGAATGTTACTGATATCTGACAACTAACTAAGATCATGAGATTTTCTTGGGTCACATGACTGACTAAAGTCTATGGAATCATAGCTTGAGTTCGGATATCGTGAAACATGACATGGATCTAGGCACACAGCTATAGTTTTTGGGTACAAGTATCCCCAGGACTCGATGGAAGGAAACTGACACACATGACTGACTTGATCATAAGAGTAAAACCGATAATTTATAATATCATAAGTAGGGATCTCATACTAAGCATGGTTATCAACAATGTATTGCATGGAAAGGATTTCATATCACATGGAAGTACTTGCACAATCTTAATGTCATGTTCGTTGCATAATCATATTGGTCACACATGCTAATAGCATGGAAATTCATGTGGATTGCATGGTTATCATACATCTTGTTCATAAGTAGGATTTGTAAGTAAACATAGCATAATCTCATAAGAATAGTTCATGAGTATTCCAACAACATGTACAAGGCACATTATCAATCATAGAAGTCATTAGGACGTAAGGGCATATCATGAATCCTTCACTTAGTTACAATTTAGCTATATTGCATGATTTCTAGTTCCTTAGGCATTTTATCAAACACCTTACATGCACATCTTAAGCATAGGTGAATTCATCAAATTATACATCATGAACAACCAAATTTACATGTTTCCAACTCATATAATATCATGAATTCACAAAAACATATAAAGATTCCATCTTGGGAATCACCCAATATCAACAACATGATCATCAACACCCAATAATATAGAAATCATACTTTTATAATGAAAAAGGGGAAAACAAACAAGCATCAACATGGGTATGATCATATCACCACAATCAACCAAACTTTTGTATTTTAAAGATTGATTCTTGAACTCCACAGACGAAAGGAATCCGTGGATGAACACTACGCATACCTTAGAAGGAAGATTCTTGATGATTGATGGAGGAATTTCCTTGAAATCGGATCTTCAAGCTTAATTATGCAACCCTAGTTGTTTTTCTCCTTTAGTGCTCTTGGATGATTAGATTTGAGATGAAAATAGGGTTGCAGTATGTTTTGAAGATATATATTTCGTAGGGTTAAGTTTAGGGACGTGTAAGGAGTATTTAAAGACTTAATTACCTTTAAAATAACTCAAGACGGAGTGTTTTTGACACCTGGAATTGACTTAGGCAGCGCCCAAGTAATCTCCTATGCTTGGGTTGGGCGGCGCCTAACCAATCGCCTGTGCTTGGGTTAGGCGGCGCCTAACCAATCGCTTATGCTTACTGTCTCTCACGAAAATGGGCGTAACTTTTCGCTCGGGTATTGGATTAAGGCAAAATTGGTATTGTTGGAAAGGTAATTCAATTATCTACAATTTGGTGGATCTAAATCAGCCAAAATACCATATTAACATTGAGTTATAATTGTTCAAAGATGACCCTTACAAAATCAAATACTAAAACTTGATGGATTCAAAAACTCTTAGCTTGTATTACCTTAAGTGACTCATATAAACATGCTTAATGGATCATAAGCTATTATATCACTAAGATATTCATGGTAAGTCATGTACTCAAGTATGAATCACAGGATTAGAAACATGTGGGGTATTACATAATTGATCTACGAGTCTTTTTCCAAATCAATTAAAACTCATGTTTATAAGTGTTTACAAGTGAATTAAGATATTTCATGTTTTGAGTTGTAAGATTTCATGCGATGTTCCATTGTTTTCATGTCAAATCCCCAAGTTATGAATTTAGCCATGTAATCATATTGTTTTATCATGCCTAACCCATTGCCATGTTAAAATTCATGCTTACTGGGTGAAATGTTTATGTCTTAAGTCTTTGAACCATGATTCCATACTAAAATTTTAAGTTTGATCATACAGTGCTGGCGGATTATGAACACCCGATACCTATGCGTTTACATGATTTCAGATTTTTAAGTAATAAGTTAATTACACCATGACTCCTATTATTTTACTCAATTATTATAATCATATTGAGCACTATCAGTTGTTATGTTCAGTTGAACATAAGTCAGTACTAGTTTCTATTCAGTTGGGAGTAGGATTTAGCACCGAGTAAATGCAGAGATGCAGCTTCTTCGTTAGTTTAAGCAGAGTCATCAGTAACAGTCCCTGAGTTTTAGAACTACATAGCCAGCGTAGGATATGATGGGTCACCCATCATTTTAGGCTTGACTTCCTCTTAGGGGTCACCCGTCAGATTAGAATTTATACCCTAGTCCTTCAGGATAACAGATTAGTGGATCTACATAGCCAGTGTTAGTACCCGTGGCACGGTACTGATACCCTTCTAACTGAGGTTAGAGGTTGGACCTCGGTTAGATCAGATTGTGATATGTCGGTTACATAATACCTGTCAAAGTCTTAGTTCAGTATTCAGAGTTTGTCAGTTCAGGTTTACATGACCAAGTATACAAATATCAATTATTTAGACATTAACTATTTAGTTATTCAGATTATATCAGTACATGTTTATGCTTGGTCTTGCACTCTCAGTTTTACATGTTCATGTTTTCATGATCATTATCCATACATGATCCTTAATTTAATTTTTTAGTATGTTTAACTTTACATTAGATTTACATACAGTATTTATATTTTACCGTTTCCCAGCTTCAGTTCTACTTATTCTACAAAAGTAAAGATTTAAGAAACTAAGTGTAGTGATTCACCAGCTTATCAAATCATGTTTATTACTCATGTTTTAAGATACTTCAACTTTCAATTTATTTCAGTCTCTTGGTGAGTCTACTTGCACTTAGCATGCATGTTTTAAGATTATGTATGTAATCAGTTTTACATATTGCATTTACCTTCACTTACTCAGTACATTTCAAAGTACTGATCCATATGTATTTCTATGTGCTACATTGTCTCATAATGTACATACCAGTTGTAGCTCATGTATCATGATCAGATAGTTTGTAGCTTCCAACTAGTAGGTGATGAGTTCTCTTATTTCGAGAACTCCAGTCAGTTGTAGTTTATGTTCTATCTTGTTATTATTCATATGTATTGATTAGTGGTAGCTGGAGGTATGTCCCAGCTATCTATAGTCAGTATAGTAGAGGCTTCATAGACAGTTAGTCAGAGTCACTCATGTAATTCAAGTTTTTTCTTTAGATTTATTGTGTTGTAAACCCTTTTTGTATCACATTATTCCAGTTTTCTTCCGATTATTCTTATATTCAGAAAATTTAGCTTATATAACTAATTTAATTCATATGCTCAAGTATCATGCCAATTCATGGGTTAGCTTTGGATCACTTGTGGTTCTAAGTATCGTGTTACAACTAAGGGGTAGTCTTAGGTCGTCTCAAACTTGGTATCAATGCAAAAGTTTCATGTGTCCTAGGGTATCTATGAAGTCATGTCTAGTAGAGTTTTGTAGAATGATACGGAGATGTTTGTACTTTTCTTCGAGAGGCTACAGGGCATGTAAGAAATATTTCCTTTCTTTCATGTCTTAGACAGTAAAAGTGTTCCTTAAGAAACTTATACAGATTCTTATCATGCTTCATTCATTTCAACTCTACCTTATTTTTAAGGTATCAGAAATAGTAAAGCTTAAATTACTATAGATAGAGTTTTCTAAGACAGTCCCCACAGACAGTTATAGGATTGCACGCAGGCTTGAAAGTATCCCACCAGTGCCTTTATGTTCCAAAGTATGTAAGATTTCATTCATGAAAATCGTGCACTAAGCCAAAGTCAGATATGCTTTTACATCCCTTCTTAGAATCCTATGACAGCATATGACCTAGAGTTAGAAGCATGAACCTAAAAGTTTAATGATAGTAAAGTGGGGATAGTGTTGATATGTATTTAGTAGATTGTGTATCCATGGGGCTAGTTGTATGAAAGGTGAACCAATAGGCTTGAAACAGTGTATGCAAGAATTTAAGTTTTTTTATTCAAAATTAAGTATGATGTGTGGGTGTGATTTAGAGGTGTGCCCAACGAGATATACGATTGTAGTATTTCTAAGTTTGTAAAGTATGTGTGCTTAGATAATACCCTTGAGTAGATAAGTGTGAATAAGGCTAGTAATGTAGTATGTGATGTTCTTACCAGCTAAGTTATGGGCTATAGGTTATTGATGTTGGAAGTTTAGATGTAATGGTAATTCTCATGGTTTATAAAAAGTATAACTTTAGAGATATGATATTAGTAAGCTATGATGGAAGTAGTATGGTTTATTAAAGGTTTGGAAGTACCCATGTTACATGTTGGAATCTAAGTTTAAATCTTAGATAATTGATCTAATAGTAAGAAGAGCTTAAATTCTAGATGGTGTGAACTCATGGTATGGTGATACTCATGAAGATTCTAAGTTTGTAAGTGTTCGATTTATTATTGATGACTATCGGACTATTGAAAACTAAGAGTTGTATCTTAGAAAGAAGTACTAGAAGTGGATTTTACACTTAAGTTATAGTCTTTCAGGGTGAGTTTATTATATATGTGTATTGTTATATCTCAAACTCTAGAGTAAAGTGGTTTCAGTTCAGATAAGAGTTTAGTAAAGGGGTCCACAGACTTAGAATAATGGCTTAAGGCTAAGAGGGAGATGATAGAACAAGGAACCAAGTCAAGCTCTCAGATTCTAGTAATGGTGCAAGTGTGTTATAGAACAATAGTAAGGGAGGAAGATACCCAACCCATTCTTATTGCAGTGAAAATTTTTGTACTTCAGTCATTATGATATCTACTCATACCATACATGTCAACTCCATGCTCATAGATTATATTCATGCACTTTCCATAGATTTATGTACACTTCCAGTTCCTAGTATGAGGAGTTCCAGTTCACTCAGCAGTACGAATCATACTCCATGAAATTATAAACTACAAACTCAGGTCATACATCTCATGACTCAAGTACTCATGTTTTACAGCATGCTCAGTTCCCATAACTCATGGTGCACTCTTAATGACCAGTGAAATTCAGATTATGTCATGTATGTCCTCATTTTAGATCTCTTTGATGAATTCATGTTGTTGATACTCTATTCCACAGGCCTTAGTTAAGTGTCAAAGTTACGTATAGTATCCTTTTATGCTTTAAGATCTCATGTTCTAACCTTTCAATGACCTCTCCTTAATGTTAAGATAGTGGTGATGAAAAATTTATGATCAATAGTTTAGATGGGAGAGAGTAAATATTTTTTGTGGAGGAAAGATTGTTGTATGTTTGTTTTATATAAGGATATAAGGTTGAAGAAGGATTGAGGCAAAGTTATTTTTTTGTATATGTCATGGTTAGTTGAGAATTCCATGTTTGTCTTCTTAAGAATAGTGCAAAAAAGTATTATTGATAGAGGTTTAGAGAATATGAGAAAGATGATTTTATGGGTTGTTTTCCTAGAAGTTCATATGTGGTTATAATGATAGGCTTGAATGTCCTATTGGTATATAAATGGATGAATGCATTGTGCGCTAGTGAATCCTTAGTAAGAGGTTGAACTTAGTTGTTGAAGTGGTAAGAAGAATTATTCTTGAGATGAGAGTTGTGAAGCACACATAGGCTATCAAATTCATGGTTTATACTAGTATATGGTGTTATGTGCAGTACCTTATGATTTTGAGTTAGGATTGAACATTGTAAGGGTATGTATTTCAACTCAGACTCTGTCGGGAATAGTTATATATACCCATGTGAGTATTTAAGGAGCGAGGCTAAGCTTGAATTGGGCAGTTGCATTGCCTAAGGCCTATTATTCTATCCTAGCTTATTTTTCATAGGCCTATGTTCCATGTTATAGAGTTATAGCCATATTAAGATTCCTTACTCAAATATCTTATTCAGATCAGGCCTAAGATTCTTTGATCCCTAATATTATTAGAACTTCTTGCAAGGAGTGTTGAAGAAATACTCCAGTTTAGTATGAACTTTCAGTATGAGTTAGTCCGGATAACCAGTAATTAAGATTATCAATCAGGCAGATAAGCTCCTATGATTTTCTATCTTTCCATCTAGTATTACTATCCAAAGTTTCATGAGTATGTCTATTCCATGAGGTAATTTATTCACGTCCATGTAAATTGCGAATCCAGTTCAGTCCAAGCATTATGTCTACGATTCAGATATTTAGTCGTGATTCAGTTCATAAGTGTTCAGTGAATGATCCAAGTTTTCCAAGTATTCCATCTCAGACATTGTAATGCCCTTGGTATGACCTTAGTCCCATTATCTCATGGTTCGTTCTTACATAATGTGCTTGGTAATGCCATGAAACCCTTTTTCTTTTGATTCCTATACGTGTTTTGTTGAGAGACAATTCCTAATGAGAAGCTATGTACTTTATTCCCTCCTTAGTAACTCTTGTAATTTTATTGCATCAGTTATCATGTCGTGGTTTTATATGTAATATCATATCATGAACATTTCAAGTGAATTCTAAACTCTCAGCATGAATCAGTCCCTTATAGTAAATATAGTCAAGTCAGCTCAGAAATCAGTTTCATGATGAAAGTTCTAATGTTTCATCTCAGCTATATCTCTCATTACCAGACATGTCATGTGTATGTTATTCCATACTTCTAAGACTTTAAAAGGTTTCTATCCATCATTCGAGGATGAATAATTCCAAGGGGGAGATATGTAACGCCCCATTTTTTTAGCTAGAAATTGAGCCGTCGTTCCTACATGTGTAAAATCTAATCTCATGATTTCTATATGAATACATGTGTCATGATCATTATCCCAGTGTTAAGAGTTCTTATGAGGTAAAAAATGTTCATAGAAATCTCTTAGAGGAAAGTTAAGCTAAGAGCCTTTGATTTAGCCAAATTTTGGTATTTAATTTTACAAGGGTCAACTTTGAATGTGTATAACTTTTGATATATAATGTATAATTGAGTAAGCTTTCCAATAATACCAATTACTCCTTAATCCGATACCCAAGCAAAAGTTTATGCCCATTTTTGTGAGAAACAATAAGGGTCCGCGATATGCCCGCGACGCACTAGTCTATCCCCCAAAATAAGGTCCCTGATGCACCGGTCTCTCCCCTAGAATAAGGTACACACCATAGAGGTTATTCCTCCACTATTTCAGCTTCCTAAGGGCCAAGGGGTAATTTGGTCCTATTCCCTCAACCTTAATCGTCAAAAGCATGATTTATAATACTAAAAAGGGCATTATTTGCCCAACTTTCTCAAAACAGTTCACATAAAAAACCTCTACTTTCTTAAGAACAATAATTCAAACTTCTTCTTTCAAGAACACTAGGATTTAAGCTTCAATTTCAAGATTTCTTCAAGAATTCATTAAATAAGGTATATGGATATTCATCAATGGGTCCCTTTTCCCCATTGAGCCCAAAAACCCTATTTTTAACTTGAGAGTATTAATGTTATTCTACTATATGTAATTTATCCACGAATCCCTTGCCAACTTAATTAAAAGTCATGTTTACAAGTATTTAGAAGTGAATTAAGCTATTTCATGTTTTGAGTTGTAAGATTTCATGCCATGTTCCATTGTTTTCATGTCAAATCACCAAGTTATGAATTTATCCATATAATCATGTTGTTTTATCATGCCTAACCTATCTCCATGTTAAAATTCATGCTTCTCACTTATTGGGTGAAATGTTTATGTCTTGAGTCTTTGAACCATGATTCCATACTACAGTTTTAAGCTTGATCATAAAGTGCTAGCGGATTATGAACACCCGATACCTATGTGTTTACATGATTTCAGATTTTTAAGTAATAAGTTAATTACACCATGAATTCTATTATTTTACTCAATTATTATAATCATATTGAGCACTATCAATTGTATTGTTCAGTTGAACTTAAGTCAGTACTAGTTTTTGTTCAATTGGGAGTAGGATTTAGCACCGAGCAAATGCAGGGATGCAGCTTCCCCATTAGTTTAGGCAAAGTCGTTCGTAGCAGTCCCTGAGTTCCAGAACTACATAGCCAGCGTAGGATATAAGGGGTCACCGATTATTTTAGGATTTCCTTCCTCTCAGGGTTTACCCATCAGTTTAGGATTAACACTCTGGTCCTTCGAAACAACAAATTAACGGATTCATACAACCAGTATTAGCAACCAAGGCACGATAGTAACACCCTTCCAACCGGGGTTGTAGGTTGGACCCTGATTAGCTCAAATTGGGTCATATCTGTTACATGATACTTCCCACAGTCTCAGTTCAGTATTCATAGTATGTAAGTTTAGGTTTGCATGACCAAGTATGAAAATATTAGTTATTCAGTTATTCAGACATCAACTATTTAATTATTCAATATTAGTTATTCAGTTATTCAAATCATGCCAGTATATGTTTATGCTTGGTCTTGCATTCCCAGTTTTAAATGATCATGTTTTCATGATTAGTATCCATACATGATCCTCAATTCAGTTTTTTTTTAGTGTATTCAACTTTACATGAGATTTACATACAGTATTTATGTTTGACTACTTCCCAGCTTTAGTTCTACTTATTCTATAAAAGTAAAGATTTAAGAAACTAAGTATAGTGATTCATCAGATTATCAGATTATGTTTGTTACTCATGTTTTAAGATACTTCAGCTTTCAGCTTATTACAATCTCTTGGTGAGTCTACTTGCACTTAGCATGCATGTTTTAAGATTATATATGTAATTAGTTTTACTTATTGCATTTACCTCTACTTACTCAGTACATTCCAAAGTACTGATCCACATATATGTCAATGTGCTACATTAGCTCATTACGTAGGTGCCAGTTGTAGCCCACACATCTTGATCAAATAGTTTACAGCTTCCAACCAATAGGTAATGAGTTCTCTAATTTTGGGAACTCCAGTCAATTGTAGTTCATATTCTATCTTGTTATTTTTCATATGTATCAATTAGTGGTAGTTGAAGGCATGCCCCAGCTTTCTATAGTCAGTATAGTAAGGGCTTCATAGGCAGTTAGTCAGAGTCACTCATGTAATTCAGGTTCTTTCTTCAAATTTAACATATTGTAAACCCTTTTTGTATCACATGTATTCCAGTTTTCTTACTATTATGCTTCCATTTAGAAAATTTAGTTTATATAATTAATTTAATTCAGATGCTCAAGTATTATGCCAGTTCATGGGTTAGCTTGGGATCACTTATGGTTCTGAGGTACCGTGTTACGACTAGGGGTAGTCTTGAGTCGTGACATTATACCCTTAGTTGCTTTCATCATGATAAAAAATTCCTAAGTTAGGGTTAATGTGATTTTAATAATGCCTATTTGCATTTTTTGCTCTAATGGTATATGGCTTATATTGAATCATGGATGATTGACCTATTGACTGGATTTTATAGCTCACGTGCTTATGCGTTGGTTAGGTTTGAGGTCTTCATACTAGTTTGATTGTGATCATTTACATTATCATATCATATATACATTTATGAGATATTGGTACCATTATGATGATACTAGGTTTTGACAAAAATATGACATTTTTACAAAATCCTCTGTCATAGCCCACGAGTAGGAGATGAGATATGGATATTGAGACTAGAATTGAATATTAAGATTCTATATGGGTTGCAAACCCTTCATGGGTCCTACCTGGAAGCACTGATGCTCATTAGGTATATACGGAGGTTATACAATAACCTCGATCATGTCACATCAGCATTCATCATATCTCATTGCATTTTATTTATTTTTGCATATTCAATATTGTGCTTCTGTATCTTATCTGATGCATGACTTTTCTGTTTCTTTTATGTACCTATTCTTCTTTTATGTGCTATATTTCGAATTATTAATGGAGGTGGGAGAGCTACCAGTTGGGACAATTTCTATTTGTAGGTGCTCATAGTTTATATTTATATACTTTGTTTTATATTTTGCTTAGTCGGTCTATGATACCTAATGAGTACAAGTGGATTATACTCATCCCTACTATGCCTTTTTAGTGCAGATCCATATACGAGTGTACCGCACAACATCTAAGTTTAGGTGTTGATTTAATATATTTGAGGTAGTGGCTGCTCTATGCTTCCAGAGTCAACCTCTTACCCCATCTTGTCTAGCTTATGTCTTTTTTTGTATTTGGAGATATACTTATGTTCCTTTTTGGATTATCAGTTGTATTTGTAGACTTTAAGTTGTATGTGGATTGTTCTTACACTATGACAACAGGTTTTGGGATGGATTATGGTATTATTGTGATTTAGACTTTCACTATCCTTACACATGTATGATTTTACTTTGTTTTAGAAGTCTCTCCTTGGGATTTATGTTGTGATTTTTATTTACGTATTAGTTGGGTGATTGACTTACTTGTCAAGGCTTAACCACGATAAGTGCAATCATGAACTAAGTATTTAGGCCAAGACAAATTGGTATCAGAGTATCCAGGTTCATTAGTCTCATCAATGTAAGAATTGGGTGACTATATCTATCTTTGAGAGGCTACAGGATATCTTTAGGAAACTTTTTTTAATTTATTCCTTATCATGCAGATTTTTCCATACCCTATTTTCTAAATTGAGTTTTTTTCTAAGCTAATGGTGAAGACCAGACCAAATAAGACTAAGAATACAGAGCTAACACCTAAGGGAGAGCCCAGTCTAGGGGATGAGATAGGGGCCGCGAATGAGCACATAGTAGAGGATAGGCACGAGAATTTGTCCCTTCTAGAGTTAGTACTAGGGGGATATCTCCTAAGCTCGAAGTTGACCATGCTAGTGATGTAGGTCCTACTCAGGTCCTACAAAGTCATTCTACCCCAGTCTTAGAGGGTTTATTGATTCATTTGTTGACATGTTTGGAGTGCGTTCCCTTGATTGCACCTTATAGTCCTCCAACTCTAAGTATTGTACCTTTTTCCTTGAAAAAGTTTGGTTATGATGTTCTTTCAGGTCCATGTGTGATTCCTTCATCAATATCGACATCTACTTATAGTATTCTAGGGCTCCAAGTAATGTTTCTTCTTTGATACTAGTATCTGAGCATGGTATTTCAATTCCAGGGGTTCAAATTTTTTCTATATTACCTTCTTAGGTAGAATCACAAACTTGCAAATTCACTATGCCTCATGTTTCTTCAGGTCCTATTATGCCTTCTGAGGATTAGATGAGGTTTGATAGATCTACTCACTTTGGTCCATCTAAGTTTAGTGGTGCGGTGGGTGAGGATGCCTATGAGTTCTTGATTGATTGCTAGGAGAATTTGCATAACCTTAAATCACTTGAGTAGCATAGAGTTTCTTACACTACCTGCCAGCTAATGGATATAGCCAGAGATTAGTGGAGGTTAGTTATTAGTTGCAAACCTATTGGTTTACCATAGATGACTTGGGAGCAGATTGTTGAGGCTTTTTTAGAGATATTCATTCCATTCAATTTAAGAAATTAGATGAGAGACAAGTTTGATCACCTAGATTAGGACTCCATGGCTGTTGCTAAGCATGAGGCATGCTTTTATGCATTGTCCAGATATTTTATTTCTAGTATTTCCACCTAGCTTAAGAAGATTAGGAATTCATAAAGGGATTGGATGTTTCACTTTAATCGGGTACTGCACGAATGGTAGTGTCAAGGGTGTCATTTTAAAGTATAGTGGATCATGCTAAGATGACCGAGTCTATCCTTTTAAGTGTCTAAAAAGGCACTAAAAGGGTTTGTTGTTAGGGCAAGTTCAACAGTCACACTCCTCGAGACAGAGAATATAAAGGTTCCCATGGGCACCATGGTCGACCAGTGCAGGCAGCTTTGCAGGGTTCAGGTAGTAGGTCTTCTAGGTCAGCGACTTTGAGTAGTCAGGCATCATCTCAGGATGGTTATTCTAGTTTAGTTGTTCCTCTTCAGAACGAGTCAAGCTGCAGAGGTTGATATGTATGTGGTGAGTTTGTCCATGTGACCAAGGATTTTCCACACCATGCCTTTATGGCTACTCCTATAGCGATAGTGATAAGTGATCCTCAAGTTAACAAAGATACTAATAGAAGTGCACGATGTAGAGGTAGTAGTGCTCGTGATGGTGGTCAAAGGGTTTCTTAAGCCAGTGGTGGATGTGGACAGTGCTATGTTATACCCATTATTTTTGAGGCAGAAGCTTTAACGCTGTTATCACAAGTATCATCCCTATTTGTTTCAAATCTATATCTGTGTTATTTGATCTAGAGTTGACTTTCTCTTATATGTCTACATATTTTTCTTTGAGTTTTGATTTTACTAGTAAGCCTCTTGCCATGCCTATCCATGTATCTACTCATAGACGACTCTTTATTGGTATATTGGGTGCACCAATTTTGTGTTGTGACTTTCATGAATCATGAGACTTGGGTAGATCTTATTATCCTAGATATGATATATTTTAAAGTTATTTTGGGTAGATTAGTTTGATCCCTATCATGTTGTTCTAGACTATTATGCTTAGATCGTGACTTTAGCTTTATCGGGTGTGCTAAGAATAGCTTGGAAGGGTATGCTTCATTTGAGTCGCAAAAGAGTTATATCCTTTCTTCAGGGTAATTTTTTGGTAGAGAGGGGGTATTTGTCTTACTTGTCCCATATTCGTGATACTAGTGTTGATTCACTACTTTTGTTAGATTCTGTTCGTATTGTTCATAAGTTCATGATTGTCTTTTCTGTGGATTTGCCTGGTATGCCTCCAAATTATGCATTGACTTAGCTATTAATATTAATTCGGGCACCAAGCCTATTTCTATTCTTCCTTATATGATGGCCCCAGCAGAGTTGAATAAGTTAAAGGATTATTTGTAGGAGTTATTGGATAAGGGATTTATCCAGCCTAGTGTATCACCTTGGGGTGCACCTTTCCTATTTGTAAAGAAAAAAAATAAGTCCATGCATATGTTTATTGATTATCAGTTGTTGAACCAGGTGATGATTAAGAATAAGTATTCTCTTCCCTGTATTGATGATTTGTTTGATCAACTTTAGGGTGCTTCTATATTTTCAAAGATTGATTAAAGGTTTACTAGTTAAGGATTAGAGATTTGGATATTCTGAAGACTGCTTTTTAGACTTGGTATGGTCATTATAAGTCCTTGGTCATGTCCTTTGGGTTGACCAATGCCCCAGACGCATTCATGGAGTTTATAAATTGGGTATTCCAACCGTATCTTGACTCTTTTGTCATTGTATTTATAGATAATATCTTAGTTTACACCAAGAGTAAGGCTGATTATGAGAAGCGTTTGCGGATTGTACTTCAGATATTAAGAGATGAGAACTTGTATGCCAAGTCCTCCAAGTGCAAGTTTTAGTTATAGTGTGTCGTTTTCTTAGGTCATATTGTGACCAATGGCGGTATCATGGTTAATTCGACCAAGATATTAGTTGTTCATAATTTGTCTAGGCCCACCTCTCCAATCGAGATTCGGAGTTTTATTAGTTTAGTAGGTTACTATCAGTGCTTTGTGTAAAAGCTTTTCATATATTGTAGCTTTATTGACCAAGTTTATGTAGAAGAAGATTTTTTTCAGTAGTCTGATGCTTGTGAGGTGAGCTTTCAAAAGATCAAGGATTTATTAACTTCAACTCCTATATTAACTTTGCCCATGGAAGACATGGGATTTACCGTCTTCTGTGATCCTTTTGGTATTGGGTTAGGTGTTGTGTTGATGCAAAAGGGTAAGGTGATAGAGTATGCTTCTTGATAGTTGAAGCCTCATAAAAAGATTTACCTTACTCGCAATTTGGAGTTATGGCTGTTGTATATTCTTTGAAGTTGTAGAGGCATTATTTATATGGAGTCTGTTGTGAGATCTTCTTGGTTTATCATAGACTTTAGTATTTCTTCACCCAGTGAGATATTAATATGAGATAGCATTGCTAGCTCATGTTTTTTAAGGATTATGAACTTACTATTCTCTATCTTTCGGGCAAAGCTAATATGGTTGTGGATGCCTTAAGCTGAAAGTCGACTAGCATCGGTAGCTTGGTGCATCTTTTGACCCAAGAGAGGCCTTTGACTTTAGAGGCTCAGTCCTTGGCTATTAAGATAATTAGGATTAATATTTAGACACTTTGGTAAGTTTTAGCATTTGTGTAGGCTACACATTATCTTTAATAAAGCAGTTTTGAGCTCATCAGTTTAATGATGTTGGCATAAGATTAATTCGATACAAGGTGTTGATTGGAGAGGCTAAGATAGCCTTACTTGACTTCGATGGTGTTTTGAGGATTGGAGGCCGAGTTTGTGTGTTGAGAGTGGGTGACTGGGTGAGACTAATTTTGGATAAGGCTTATTGTTCTAAGTATTCTATACATCTGGGAGTTACTAAGATATGTTATTATTTGAGATAGCACTACTAATGGGGTAATTTGAGGAGGGATGTAGCAGACTTTGTAGCTCGTTGCCTATGTTTCCAATAGGTGAAAGGTGAGCATTTGAATCCTAGTGGTTTACTTCAGAGGTTACCCATTCCCGAGTAGAAATAGAAATAGATCACTATAGACTTCATGAATGGGTTACCTCTTACATCTCGTGGTTCTGACATTGTTTATGTCATCATTGATCGATTGACCAAATCTTGTTATTCCATCCCTATTCAAGTATCCTTCAATGATGAAAGGTTGACCAATATCTATATTTGTGAAGTAGTTTATCTCCATGGGTTACTAGTGTATATTATCTCAGATAGAGGTCCAGTATTTACTTCTTACTTTTGGAAAGTATTTCAGGAGGATTTGGGTACCTAGGTTGATCTTAGCATAGCTTTTTACCTCCAAATCTATGGTCAATCGGAGTGCACATTTAGGTTTTGAAGTATATGCTCCGCGCCTATGTTATGGACTTTTGAGATTAATGGGAGCAGAATTTTGCCTTGGTGGAGTTTGCATATAATCATAACTACCATTCTAGTATTAAGATGGCGCCCTTTGAGGAGTTATATGGTAGGCATTGTTGCTCTCCAGTTTGTTGGTTTGAGGTTTCTGAGATTAGACCCTGAGGTACGGACTTGCTTCAGGAGTCTTTGGATAGGGTTCAAGTTATTCAAGATAGACTTTGAGTGGCTCAGAACAGGTAGACGTTCTATGCAGATCATATAATTTATGCCTTGAGATTTAGTATGGGTGATCGATTCTTCATTCATGTTTCCCCCATAAAGGGCATGATGAGGTTTGGAAATAGGGTCAAGCTTAGCCCTAGGTATATTTGGCCATTTGAGATCCTTCAAACTATTGGGGATGTAGCTTATGAGTTAGCATTGCCCTCAAATTTATTAGTTGTTCATCTAGTTTTTCATGTTTTAATGCTACAACATTACATTTCGAATGAGTCTAATGTCATTTGTTGGGATGCACTGTAGTCATGAGAGGTTGTCCTTTACTGAGGAGCCAGTCTCCATTTTAGCCAGGGATGTTAGACGGTTATGTTTTAGAGATATTCTGATAGTAAAGGTCCAGTGGAGACATCATCCTATAGATGAGGCTACTTGGGAGATTGAGTCTGACATGCATTGTAGGTATCCCAAGCTTTACACCTATTTAGGTATCTTCTTTTCCTTTAGTTTGAGGACGAAAAAGGTTCTTAGTGGTGGATATTGTAAGGGCTTGCTTTTGTGAATTTTTTATTCTCATGTGTTTGGACCATTTTACCTCTCCTCATGGTTGCTACATGATATTTTTGGAGTGTGGGGATGGATGGTACAGTTCCCAATGCATTACATTGTGATTTGTCTGAGTTTGTGATTTTTAAATGTTAAAAAGACCCCTTAGTTGACTTCAGTCAACTTTTATTGTTCTGCATGTCAGATGGAAAAACAGACTACACCAGAAAATTTGGAACATCGATTTTGGGTTAGTAGATAGTTGGTTTGATTTTATGACTTTTATATCTAATTTTGACCCTCGATTTAGAAAGTTGTGAAATTGGGTCTAGGGGGTCAATTTTGTGAAACAACCTCCTTTCAATAATTTTCTATCGCCATTGAGCTTAAAATGTCGAATTCAGTCTAGTAGCATATCTTGTTTGCATTCTCGAGATTCCAAATGAATCCTGAGGGTCCTACGCAATCTTAAAAAAAACTCCAAGTTATTGGTGCAGTACCAATGGATACATTCACTTAAGCGACACTACCGCTTAAGTTGATTCAGCCACTTAAGCAACCAGGAGGCTGCTTAAGCGTCCAACTGATATGCCCCCAGCCATTTAAACAAGCACTCATCGCTTAAGTAGGTGTTGCTTAAGTGAAAGGAAGGTCGCTTAAGCAAAGGTCAGCTGAGGTTGCCTAATCTCTTAAGCGATCACTAGTTGAGGTAGCTTAGTCACTTAAGTGACTATGTAAGCGACCATTTAGTCACTTCAGCGATCACAACTGGGTTACCATATAAAAATCATTTTTTTAATTTTTCTTCTATTTTTGAGACTTTGATATTTGGATTTTAGATATTTGTTTTGGGCGGTTTCTTTCATTTTTAAGTTTAGGTAAGCTCCAAATCACTATCTCAATAATTTTACTTCGATTCTCTCTATTCAAAAGTGAAATTTGAGAATTTTGGCTTCAGAGGCCTAAAATAGTTTTTCTTCAATTTAAAACCCGTATTTAGCATATTTTCACTTGGTTTTTCTTCTATCGCTTCCTTAAATCGTGGGTAATGTGTTTACGAAACAAAATTTTCAATTTTACCTCTTTTTTTTTAAAACCCATTTCAGGGGTTTGTTTTGACCTCTGAATAGGCAATATGGGTATTGTTGGCTTCCTGTCGATGTGTAGATTTTATATTTGTACGTTTCAGTTGATTTTGGGACCGTTCAAGAAGAGACAACCGTGTGAAGGGATTTTGGCTCGGATTTCATCATCACGAGGTAGGTTATGGCTTAACTTTCTTCAGACTAGGCTAGGTAGTTAATATTTGTATATAAGCATGCTATGGGCATTAGTATTAATTGTGAAAATAATATTATTAATGTTGTGTGCCCAGTGATGGCTTACGTTATTATTATTGGTGATCTGAGATGATATTTTCTATGTGTGGATTGTATGAGAGACCTTATATGATATTGTTGGCCTTGTGTATACCCTTGGCTCTTTCCTTATAATAGAAAATACCTAAGTTAGGGTTAGTATGCTAAATGATGTCCTATTTGCATATTTCTCTCTAATGGTACATGGCTTATATTAAATCATTGATGATTGGATATATTTAGTGGATTTTTAGCTCACATGCGTGTGTATTGGCTGGGTTAGAGATCTTCATACTAGTTTGATTGTGAGCATTACATCATCATTCATACATACATTTATAATCTATTGGTTCTATTGTGTTGATACTCAATTTTGACACAAATGAGATATTTTTACAAAACCCTTTATCATAGCCCACGAGTTAGAGAGGATATATAGATATTGAGACTAGAATTGACTATTGAAATTGTATATGGGTTGGGAACCCCGTATGGATCCTACCTGAAAGAACTGATAATCAGTGGGTGTATGCGAAGGTTATGTGATAACCTCAATCATATCACATTATCACTCTCATTGCATTTTATTCATTTAAGCATCTTCAATGTTGTACTTTTGTATTTTATCTGATTCATGCCTCTTCTATTTCCTTTACATATCTATTCTCTTATTTATGTGCTATATTTAGAACTCTTAGTGGAGACGGTGTGAGCTATCATTAAGGACATTTTCTATTTGTAGGTGATGTGCTCATATTGTGTATTTATGTACTTTATTTTCTATCTTTCTCTATAAACCTATGATACATATTGAGTACAAGTGGACCATACTCATCCCTCTTGACCCCTTTTGGTGCAAATCTATATATGAGTACGTCGTACAACAACTGAGTTGGACAGTGATTTTATACCTTCGAGGCAGTGGACGCTCTATGCTTCAAAAGTCGACCTCCTACCTATCCTATCTAGTTTATGTCTCGTTTCATATTCGGAGGCATACTTGTGTTGTTTTGGATTATTAGTTGTATTTTCAGACTTTGAGTTGTTTGTAGATTGTTCTCATACAGTGACTCTAGGTTCTAGGATAGTTTATGAAATTATTATGATTTAGACTTCCACTATCTTTATGCATGTATGGATTGACTTCTTTCTAGAAGTCTCACCTTGAAATTTGTGTTGTGATTTTCATTTACATATCAGTTTGGGTGATTGGCTTACTTGTCAAGGCTTAGCCGTAATAAGTGTCATCATGACCTGAGTTTTTGGTTCGTGACATCATGCTGAGTCACGTTTTACAATTTTAAATTTTAGCACCTGGATTATTGATTTAGGTTTATCAGAATACATGTGTTTTAATTCAACTTCTTTCACATCAATGTCCTTTCTTCATATTCTTTGAGTAATAATCTTCCTAATTTTCATACTATAAAGTCACTAACATAGGAATAGTTTTATTGTTTTCTGCTTGATTTAGACAATGTCTTATATGTTCTTATAACACCCAAACTTTATAGCTAGGATTCAAACCATTCTTCATATGCGTATAGGTCTGAACCCAATGATTTTCTATTAAATACAAGTGTTAAGATCAATTCTCTAGTGTGGTTAATGTTTTGGATATGAATCATGGTAATAAGAAACCTCTAAATAAAGTTGAGTTGAGTGTCTTTCTATCGATTGAGTTTTTTTTATAAATTCTTACTAGGTACAGCTTCAAACAAGCATTCTTCCTAGAATATGAAGAGTTACACAATCTATTTCTACCAAATCAAAAGGTTTTGAGTCTTCTTTTCAACTTCATCAACTATTCATCAATATAAGTCCTGAGTAAAAAGTTATGGTAAATTTAGTGATGCACTATCCAATGGATGCATTGTCTAACATGTCATGGGGCCTTGCCATGTTGAGCCCCATGACACAAGGATGAATGTCTAAGCAGCTTTTTCCCAAACTTTGCTTTATTTGAAAGTTTTGATCATCTTCTTTTATGAATTCATCCCTCTTCACCATAAAAATACTCCTACCCAATCATTTATCAAAAGGACATCGATTAAATGCTTTCCTCTTTCCTCAAACCTTAACTATCAAGTCTCAGAAAAAAATTAACCTCTAGGGTTCTTATTGAAAGAATTACTTCTTTAAATTCATCTATAAGGTATTTAAAACTAACTCAAATCAATTAAGATTTTCATTTTTTACTTAACCAGCTTATATCATGTTCTAATTGGAAATTTAGGGCTTGAATTATATTTTTGAAATTTTAAGGATTTTAAGCCCATAAATATTTCAATTCAAGAAAACCCTTTACTTTTATTTAGTTCATTGCCAGAATAGATGTATATGAGTTCATGAAATTATTTTAAAATTGATTGAGAAATAATCATGATTTCCTAATTGTAATGGTTGGTGTATCTCCCTCTTATGAATTTAAATGTTTTAAGAAGAATTGGATTTGATATAATTTCTAAAGATGGGTTATTTGATGTATTTCTAATCCTTTTCTATAGTTTCTAAAGATAGGTTCTTTGATGAATTTCTATTCCTCATAAATATCAACCATTATTTTCACTTAAGCATTTTGAATGGATTGTTGAAATGTAAATCTCTAAATCATAGAAATGTAAGAACTCTCTCAACCCCTTTAATGAGAACGTGATTATGAATGGATGACTTGTAAGTCTTGGTATGTCAATACCATTATGATATAAACTTTTATGTTTAACATATGGTTGGTGAAATAATGATGAAATATTTTTAAAAGATGACTTAAGATATTAATATACTAAAATATGGGCTTAAATAGAATTAGATGGTTAACTGAGAAGATGCGAGTAGTAAAGCCTCATTATTAAAAACCTACATTTTGCCAACGTATGGGGTGATTTGTTCCTTAATTGAAAGATATTAGATGTATTCTCTTTAAGGATAATTTATGCAAGATTTTATGATGTATATTCTAGTTCAAACAGCAAACATGGATTGAGAGTCATCCGGTCGAGCATCTAGTTCAGAAGTAATATAAATAAAGTAAATTAGTCCCCTTTTCAGTAAATGTTTATGTCAGCAGACTTTCAGTTTCTTGTACATGTTTTATGTTGTATTTCCTCTTTTCAATTTTACATACCAACACATGTATGTATCGATCATCTTAAATGTTACATTTATTTCATGATGTAGAGTTTGATACTTATATGTATGATTTCTATGCATCTAGGACTTGAAGTATCAACTATTAGCGAGCCCTCCATCCTCTGAACGACATATTTCTTCTAACGTCAAGCTTATTTCAGTCTTGTGGTATTGCCAGGGTCTTGTCCTAGCTTAGTTATTATTTCATATTAACTTAGAGGCTTCATAGACTTATGTTGATTTCATTTTAGTTGTCTTGAAATTTTCCCCATCCTTATATATTAAATATCTTTTGTATTTAAAGAATGGATTTTGCTTCCATGGCTTTATTTATGTTTTTTAAATGTGTCTTTTGAGTCTTTTTCTATGAATGATCATGATTTAAGTCAAGTGGTTTACTGGGGCCACTAATGATTTGGGGTAACAATTATGTCCAGATCCTAAACTTAGACCGTGATAGTTTAAGTTTAAAATAAAATCTCCTATCTATGCATAATTATTCAGTCAATATGAATGTACCTTGTTTTTTTACATTAATTAATTGTATGATACAGGGATCTTTAAATGAGGAGGCCATAAGTTTTTTGTAAAGCAAAGGAAAGTCTCTATTTTCTTCACCCCAACATTAAGAAGTCTAGTTTCAATATTATTAAGGACATATAACTGATGTCAAAAATTGTTCTAGTGATTCTAGTTTAATTTTAGTTCCAATTCTATTTATATTTCTTTTTCTATGTGTACAAATGCAACTTATTATGTAAAGCTTTGGCACATTAGATTTTGGCATTTACCTTTTCATCAATGGAAAATGTCAGATTTATTTTTATTCATTTTGGTTCAGATTGCTTTTATTATATGTGTCCTAAAGTAAGACAGTCTAAGATTATCTTTTCCTATTAGTCAAATATCAACTAACTTCAACTTTAATCTTCTTCATATGAATACATGGGATCCTTATAAAATGCCTACCTATAACAATAATAGGTATTTTCTTATCCTAGTGAATGATTATAGTAGGGTTACTCGGATCTATTTGTTAACCACTAAGAGCAACATTTTTCTATTTGATAGTATTTTCTACAAATGATAGAAAGACAGTTCAATACTAAAGTAAAAATAACCAGGTCAGATAATCCCTTGAAATTGGAGAAGAGTATAGCTGCCACTAACTACTTTATTTCTAAAGGAATTATTCATCAAACTTCATGTATTGCTACCTCTCAAAAGAATACATAGTTGACAGGAAGCACAAAAGGCTTTATTTTTCTAATCTCGGGTACCTTAAATCTAGTCGGGAGTATTCTCACAATAACTTTTTTGATCAATAGGTTACCATCTCGAGTATTGTATGAAAAGACCCCTTATCTTGTCCTATTTGAAAAGTTACCTTCTTATCAAAGTTTTAGGTGTTATGGTTGCTTGTGTTATGCTAGTACACTAGCTCATGATAGAAGGAAGTTTGAACCAAAGGATAAGGCTTGTGTGTTTCTAGGATATCCTAATAATCAAAGAGTTATAAGCTTTTGTATCTTAACAGTAAGAAGTTGTTTATATCTAGAGATGTTGTCTTTTATGAAGATCTATTTCCTTTTGTTACAAATTGTAATACTTCTTCACCATATACTTTTCCTATTCTAGTTTTGATATTCAAATGTTTAATGACCTTTCTCTCAAAAAAAAATCCAAACCTAACACATAATCCTTCTAGCACACCATAAATTGATCCTATTTTATCTTCACCCATATCACATTCTACTTCTATTATTTTTTCACCCACATAAGCCTCCACATTAGCTCCTCCTAGAAGATCTGGTGGGACACTAAAGTAAATCCTCCAGTAAATTTCTAAGACTATTTTTGCAATACTATTTTCTAGTCCTGTTACTGATTTGTGTTCTGATGCTACAACTCCAGATCCTATCATGCTAAGTATTATTGCCCTTTCTTTTAGTAAATTAGATCGTACTTAAATCAGTTTCACAAATTGTAAAACCAACTAATTATTTTCAGGCTTTCAATCATTCAGGGTAGAGCAGGCTATAAAAAAGGAAACAACTAGTTCGCAATGAAATCATATCTGGAATATGGTGCATTTTTCTAATGCAAGAAATGCCCTCCTGTAATGATCCAAATTATTGTTATGCTCGTTCCAAGAAAATAATTCAATCAAGAATTTTTTATTCAAATTTGATTAGAATTATATTTTGTGAAAAAGGGTCCATGATTTAGTCTAGTTTATCAAAATTAATCTAGGTCATCAACTCATTATTATAGCAACAAATCCGTCGCTGCAGTAATATCGTTGCAGCGGCACTTCCATTGCCACAGCTATGGCAAGGCAGTAAGTCGCCCAAATTTTATTTAAATATTTCCCCAACTGAGATCTCCTATTTTTTGCCTCCTCCAAAATCACCCGAGATGAACCATATTCTTAGAACGACTAGGATTTAGAGGCCAAAATCTAAAAAAGCAATTTTCAAGCATTCTTGCAAAGATTCCAATTGATTAAAGGGAAAAAGGCACACTAAGAAAAGACTTTTCACTCTCTGTAGTAGAAAAACTCTCTCATGGGGTAGGTTATAGTTTAAATCTAGTAGATTTGAATTAGATGCATGGAACAATGGTAGTTATGATGGAAGATTTCATGCCTAGACCTATGGACACAGAGTTTGGAAGGATCGAATAGCAAACGAAACTTAGGATAATGAAATTATGATTTATTGGTGCATGTTAAGTTATTAACTATATTGAACCTAATACACCCAAATCATTCTTTCCTTAAAAGGTATATGCGATCGTTGTCAAATATATAATCCAACAAAGATTGGGATTGAATCCCACAAGAAATATGGTGAACACTACTAAATGGTTAATCCTTATTTTTTCTTAAAGAAAAGGTTGCTTGATTTCTATAGTGGAAGTGTATGTCACTGATATCATTACAAGAAATGATACAATAGAATTACAATCTCTCAAGACATTTCTTCACAAATAATTCAAAATAAAGGATCTATAATGTCTACATTATTTCCTAGGGATAGATATATTTCGGGAAGAATATGGGATAGTCACCACCCAAGTCCACAGGTAATTCAACAAAGCCTCTACTAAAACTAAATACCAATAAAGTGTCGGGACATGCCCCCGACTATAGCCAAAAACAAGTTTAAACAATCTGAGACGTAAGAGACCAAAACATAAAATGAATACTTCCGATGTATGTAAGTTCACCACTTCTATGTCAACTCACGAGCTGATCTCGAATCCTAATCACTAAGAAGGAGAAGTAGAAGTATGGACAGTTCCTGCATTGCATGTGGATACAACATCCGAAGATGGTTAATAGGGTGAATGCTAGTATGTAATTCAGGGATAAGTGATAAAATAATGCCATGGATAACAAGTTTAAAACCAGTCCAAAATCCAATGGATAATATCATATATTGTGGCTGGGAACTATGTTTAACATGAACTTTGAAAACCTTAGCTTGGATTGTGTAGCTCAATCGTTATATCATAAGAAGGGACCCATGGTCTATATGGGCCCAACTCTCCCCCAGCTGGTAGGGCCCTATGCGTGTAGCTCCATGAATCAGGGAGTATACATATGCACTATGGGAGACTCAAACCTCACGACATATTAAGGTGACACAAGTACCCAATCATGTAATATAATACGGGGGGCTCGAACCTCCTAATCATATGATAATAATAAGGGGGACTCGAACCTCCCTGGCCATTTAAACCCCGATGTCGGCAATCGCAGTTTCCAGTATCGGTCACTTGAACCTCTACTTTAACGACTCAGCTACACAACCCTCTTTTAAGCCCTTAAAAATTTATCACATATTCATATTCATTGAACCATATTACAAATTAATACATACATTATTGGTAGCTTCATACCAACTACACTTGCAAGGTAACAACAACGTGCCAACACAATTACACCACTTAGGGGAAATTCACAACCCACTTGATTCAATTATGCAATAGCTTGTGAAAACACAAAACCACAAGGTTCGATTCAAACTAATGTGTCTCATTTGCCTTTTTAGTCATATAATAGTTCAAATTAGTTCAATGCGCAAACTTTTCATATCAAAATCAATTTCCACAATATAGGGTTGAGGTCATTACCACTTCAAAAGTCACAAGTTGGGGGAAATCATAATCCCCAAGTTTATTTACCATATCCATACACCCTATAGGTTCAAAAACCATAATCAGAACATGAATAATCATATATAAATCATGGAAAACATTCAAAACCCTCAACCCATGTTTCAAAACCAACATAAATACCTTATGAACAAACTTTAAAACATATGATTTTAAGAAATAGAAATTAGGTAAGAGTAACATGCCTGAAATATCAAAGTTTACAGAGAGAAATCCACCCTTGGAGCTCTACTTAACCCACTTTTTGGAAACCCTAAGTATGGATGCTAGAGAGATGGGAATATGTTTGAGTGTATATGGGTGAGAATGAGGTCTCACTAGGGTTTAAGGGTCATGGGTTATGTTTAGGGAAAAGGGAAATGTATAGAATGCCCTTATTAAAAAGACTAAAAATTCATCACCAGTCGTTATGAGTCCTACAATGACTCGTAAGGTCACCCTATGACTTATGGCCCTTAATCTTAATCTAGACAGAGTCCAAGACCACCACCATTGGTCTGGTTACGAGTCATACCATACGACTCATAACAAGTCCTTACAACTCGCCACGCCCACTCGTACCCCAGACATAATCATTTGAGGCATACTCTGATCACATTATGACTATGACCTAATGACTCATCTTGGGACCTTACAACTCGTAAGGTCATAGTCATAGTCACATCAAAACCTTAAAACAATACACTGGTCATCTTACGATTTGCACATTATGACTCGTAAGGACCCTTGACGACTCATTGAGAGCCACTCATAGTCAGAGCAAAAAGCTTAGCCACACACTCTGATTAGGCTACAATTAGGTATTTAAGACCCGTAATGATACCCTACGACTTGTAAGGGGAGTCGTAGTCAGCATATGGAGGATAAAATTTCAGAAATTTTCAAAGCCAAAAATTGGGGTGTTTCAATTCTCCCCCACTTGTATCATTCATCCTCGAATGATGGGTCAAGGAATCCCTTAGCACGACTTAACACAGAAATGCACCCACACTTACCTTTAACTAGATAGAAAACAAAAATATTAAGGAATACACATATCTCAAGAACGACTATCTAGAATAGGGAATAGGGATGGATACTAGTATATATATATATATATATATATATATATATATATATATATATATATATATATATTCTTTGGCTTCCCAAGTAGCTTCCTCAACCTTGTGGTTCCTCCAAAGAACCTTTACCGAAGCCACATCCATCGTCTGCAACCGACGGACTTGCCAATCCAAGATCTCTATTAGAACTTCCTCATAAGAAAAGGAATCCAAAATTCCCACACTTTGCAAAGGAACAACCATCGAAGGATATCCCATGAATTTCCTTAACATTAAGACATGGAAGACCGAATTAATGGAGCTCAGGCTCAAAGGCATCTCCAACTTATAAGCATTGTTACCAAACCTCTTGAAAATCAAATATGTACCAACATAACGGGGGTTGATCTTCCCCTTCTTTCCAAACCGTATCACTCCCTTCATGGGAGATACCTTTA
Organism: Capsicum annuum; assembly: GCF_002878395.1. Classification (NCBI taxonomy): domain Eukaryota; kingdom Viridiplantae; phylum Streptophyta; class Magnoliopsida; order Solanales; family Solanaceae; genus Capsicum; species Capsicum annuum. The sequence continues at coordinate 192,220,364 of NC_061111.1, read as the reverse complement.
ATAAAACCCAGTCACCAACATTAAATTCCAACTCTCTTTATCTCATATCCGCATAGGACTTTTGGCGACTTTGGGCAATCTTAAGCCTATCCTGAATCACCTTTACCTTCTCTATGGCTTGGTGAACCAAATCAGGACCAAATAACCCAACCTCACCAACTTTGTACCACCTAATAGGAGAACGACACCTCCTACCATACAAAGCCTCAAACGAAGCCATACTAATGCTAGAGAGATAAATGTTGTTGTAGGAAAACTCCATAAGAGGCAAGTGGTCAACCCAACTACCATCAAAGTCGATCACACAAGATCTAAGCATGTCCTCTAATATCCCTCTCTGCTTGCCCATCCAGCTGAGGGTGGAAAGCGGTACTAAGGCTCACCTTAGTCCCCAAATCTCTCTGAAACAAATGCCAAAAGGGAGATAAGGACTGAGTGCCTCGATCAAAAGTGATGGAAACTGGACCACCATGCAGTTTGAGTATCTCCTTAATGAAAAATTTAGCATAATCCTCTGAAGAGAAATTTTTCCTCACCGACAAGAAGTGGCAAACTTAGTCATCCTATCCATGATGACCCAAATAAAATCGAGCTGATTTTGAGACTGGGGGAGACTAGTAATAAAATCCATATTAGTTATTTCCCACTTCCACACAGGCAGCTCAATTTCTTGAAAAAAATCCACCGATCCTCAAGTTCTCAACCTTCACTTGTTGACACACCATGCACTTAGCCATAAAATTGGCCACATCCCACTTCAGATTATTCCACTAATAAATCTCCTTAAGATCATGATATATTTTTATTGAACCAGGATGAACCGTATAGTGCGACTCATGAGCTTTGGTCAGAATTCTTCCTCGCAACCCATCAACACCGAGAACACATAATCTACTTTGGTACCTCAAGATACCATCACCACCAATCTCAAAATCCATCACCTTCTTCCTACCTATCTTCTTTGATTTGCATTAAGATAGGGTCCAACACTTGCTTCTCCTTTACCTTAGCACCCAAAAAGGACTTTGATACCTATTGCAAAATCACATTACCATTCTCAAAATCTAAGAGATGGACTCTAAGATTAGACAAGAGGTGAATATCCTTTATCGAATCTCGTTTCTCCTTATCCATATAAAATAAAATTACCATGGACAACCCGCTCATAGCATTAGCAACTATGTTAGGTTTATCTAGGTGATGGTGGAGAATCATGTTGTAATTCTTGAGCAACTCGAGCCACCTTCTTTGCCTGAGATTCAACCATGGATTTCAAACCAATATTTTATGATTCAAGAACAATGTTTAACCACATGATTTTTGGTGGTCTAACAATGAAGGAAGAGTCACATGCCTGAGTTATGAAAATTCATGAAGAGATTTTGATCTGCAAGCCTCTAGATGACCACCTTGAAGAAACCCTAGCCCAATCTTCTAGAGATGTATTTAGATAGTGTTTTGATCTTCCAAAGTGTAGAATGAGGGACCAAATAGTGTTATAAGACGTTGGGTCTTAAGGGCATGGGATAGGAATTGTCCAAAATATCCTTAGCTTAAAATCTATAAAAAAAATATAGGAGGGTGCGGTTGGACCCCTCAACTTGTATCCACATCATACGAGTGATACCCTCTACTCGTAACTTTATCAGAAAGTTGGACACCATATTTTTTCCAACATACGACTCCTTAGCCTAACTCATGCCATCACTATACGACTAGTACCCTTCAAGTTGTACCCTAAGTAGAATATCAAAGGCTATATACTAGACAACATAGGGTTTGGATACTACCTCTCGTATCATGTACATACGACTCGTATGGAGTCTTATCGTACCTTGAAAAGAAATTGGCCAATGTAACACTGACCAACATATGACTTGGGTCCTAGACCCGTATCCAAACCATATGACTAGTATGGTGAATCATATGATCAACAGAAGACTCAAACTCATGAAATTTTGCAAGCGCCAAAGCCTTGGGGCGTTTCAGTCTCTCCCCTTAGGATCATTCATCCTCGAATGTTGGGAAAAGGCACTACAAGCACGATTAAACCCCAAACGACTCTACTATTACCTTTAAGACAGAAAATAAAACACCAAGGAATTTACAATCTACCTTTAACAAGAACATAAAACAAATATTTTAAGAACAACATATACCTCAAACACAATTTTTTGGAATCAAGAATAGGAATGGATACTTGGACTTTATGTCCTCCTCGGCTTCCCAAGTAGCTTCCTCAGACTTTTGGTTTCGCCATAGAAACTTCACCAAAGCCACATCATTTGTTCGCAACAAATAAGCTTGCTGATCCAAGATCCTCATCGAGGCTTCCTCATAGGAAAAAGAATCTGAAATACCAATGTTCTCCAAAGGGACAACCAACAAAGGATCACTCACATATTTTTGCAACATGGACACATGGAATACCGAATGAATGGAACAAATACTAAAGGGAAACTCTAATTTATATGCAACATCACTGACCCTTCTCAAAACCACATACATGCCAACATATCAGGGATCGAGCTTCCTCTTCTTTCCAAACCTCATCACTCCCTTAATGGGAGTGTCGCGACCCGAGCCAAGGCCCTAGCCGTAACGAGAATCCCAAACCATGAAAGCCCAGGCACTCTTCTAAATCTAGTAATTATGCACAATATTCATATAGTATAAGAAAATTTGTGAAAAACACTACATGACGGAACCATGGTCAATCCCATAAACATGATCAATTTAAATAGGAAAATTCTGAATATTCTAAACATGTGACAACCGTCTGCAAAATCTCTAATATTACAATAACCATCATAAGTTTGAGAAAAAACTGGGACAAGGCCTCCAGTAGACCATAAAATGTAAGAAACAATGAAATCTGAAAATCAGGTGCTCTGAAATAGAGAAGGCTCACCAACTGCAACTTCTGACCCACACGAATATACTGCTAGATAAGACCGAGATCCTGAGATATAAGGGGTCAATACATATGTACTGGTATGCAGAGCAATCAAAAATAATGTATTTATATATATATAATAGGTGAGAGAAAGTCATGCAATAGCATGCATGATATAGTTTAAAATACATAGGCAATCTCTAATAATCTTAAAACATTCTTGTCAATGCGATTCTATTCTTTGTATTACTTCTGACTTAGGTGGTACACCCTACAATTCTACGACCCTACAGGCTATATGGAGTCCGCCCTTGACTCGGTGGCCAATCCCCCAACCCAATTTTACCGCAAGAATTGGAGTTTCTGATTCTGATATGCCACAGGACACTAGGCCAGCGTATAATCCCTCTTGGGGACATATAAACCCGTATCGGCAAAACATGGTTTTGGGAAATGAGTTATCTGAACCTTCTTTGGGTGACTACCTAATATCTCTTAAGCCCATCTTTAGCCTTTTCTAAGCATGCATCTTTCTGAAATCAAATTATGAAAATCTAAATGAAATCTGACTTATGTTCTGTTCTAAGTCTGTTATGGCATTATCTATTTTGGTATCGCCATACCAAGACTTGCAAGTCATATATCTAAGCCATACAATATCATGTTACAGTATTCTTTTTCAAAACATTATTTTTAGACCACAAAACTAGTCAAACAATATAAGAGGATATGTATAGTGAAATTCATGAAAACAGAGTCAAGGATCCTCAATTCAATTCACAAACACATAGTGGTCAAGTATCTTGTAACAAATCATTCACTTCTCTTTAAAATCATCACTCTCATTTATGCAATTAAAAAAGACAACCTCTCTTCAATTCATCATCAAAACCAAGTCAACAATTAATAGTAAAGACATTTATGTCATGCTTCTCAATATGCAATCGAATAATTCATAACGAAAGAGAGAGTATAAATTTTTGTGGTCTCAAATCAAGTTTCAACACTCAAACCACATACATATATATACTAACAAAATCAATTTTAACGGAAGGCCTCAAGAAACAATATTATCAAAAGCTTTCATAATGCGTAATTACAATTGTAAATCCAAACCCCTTTGTAAATTCATGATTTCTAACATTTAAATATGATTAAGAAAATTTTACCATGCCTATGTAGTTTAGGAAAACTCCACGTACCTTAGATTATTTAGTTTGAAAGATGGAATCCAAATCTTGATACTTTTCTGGAGAATCTTGAAGAAGAAGGGTTGAATCTTGTTCTTGGAGAGGCGGTTAGGGTTTTTTCTTTTGAGGGAAAATTGATATAAGAGGCAATTGATGCTTCTTGGGGCTGAAATTTTATGTTATAGACGGAATTCGGGTGAGGGAAAGTGACAAAAATGTCCCTAGACCCATTAGAAACTGATTTAGCATGTGAAACAATCCCGTAACGCGTTGGCCGACGCGTTATGTCGCTATCACATCGGCTTACTGCCTCACACAAAAAATGTCATAACTTTTCACTCGGTTAACGGATTTAGGCGAAATTGGTATCATTGGAAAGATAATTCAATTATCTACAATTTGGTGGGTCTTGAACTGAAATATTCCATATATATAAAAATTTATACATGTTCAAAATAGACCCTTATAGAATCGAATATCAAATTTTGGATGAATGAAAGATTCTTAGCTCAACTTTTTCTCTAAGTGATTTCTATGAACACTTTTCACATCATAATCACTTCATACACTAGGATAAATATCATGACACATGAATTTAAATATAAACCACGGAATTAGATCTTACACATGTAGGAATGACGGTTTGATTTCTATCTTACACACGTAGGAACGACGGTTTGATTTCTAGCTCGAAAATGTGGGGTATTACAGGGAGATACCTTCAAAAACACCCAGTCTCTAACTTCAACTCCAAGTCCCTTCGCCTTACATCCACATAGGACTTTTGGCAACTTTGGGCGGTCTTAAGCCTATCCCGAATTACCTTCACCTTTTCCATGGCTTGGTTAACCAAATATGGGCCAAACATGTTTGCCTCAACAACCTCGAACCACCCTATAGAAGATCTACACCTCCTACTATACAATGCCTAGAACGGCTCCATACCAATGCTAGAATGATAACTATTATTATAAGCAAATTCAATCAATGGCAAATGGTTGAACCAACTACCACTATAATAAAACACATAGGCTCACAACATATCTTCCATAGTTTGAATAGTCCTTTCGACTTGCCCATTCGATTGCGGGTAAAATCCATACAAAGACTCACTTTAGTCCCCAAACCACTCTGAAACGAGCTCAAAAATGCAATGACAACTGAATACCACGATCCAAAATAATAAAGACAGGTGCACAATGCAACTTTACAACTTCTTGAAGGAACAATTTCGCATAATCCTCAACAAAATAAGTAGTCCACACCGACAAGAAGTGAGTAGACTTAGTCATCCTATCCATGATGACCCAAATGGAGTCACAATAATTCCGCGACCACGGAAGGCCGGTAACGAAATCCATATTAATTATCTCTCATTTCCACACTAGTAGTTCAATCTCTTAAAGTAACCCAATGGGCCTTATGTGCTCCACCTTAACTCGCTGACATACCATACATTTCTCCATCAAGTCAGCTACACCCCATTTTATTTTGTTCCACCAATACATCTCCTTAAGGTCATGATACATCTTTGTTGAATCGGGATGAACCATATACCATAATTCATGAGGCTCGGCCAAAATCCTACCTCACAATACATCCACATCGAGAATACACAACATCTCTTAGTACGTCAAGAAACCACCACCCTTGATCTCAAAGGACATCACCTTCTGCTTTGCAACATCATCCTTGATCTTCATCATGAGTGAATCTAATATCTGTTACCCCTTTATTTGCAATGCAAGAGATGATTGAGCCACCTGTTGCACCAACACACCACCATCCTCAGAATCCAAAAGACAAACTCCAAGGTTAGCCAAACAGTGAATATCCTTCACCAATTTTTGCTTATCTTCATCCACGTGAGCTAGACTCCCCATGGATAACCTTCTAAGAGCATCAACAACTACATTAGCTTTACTTGGATAGTAGTGAAGACTCATATCATAGTCCTTCAGCAACTCAAGCCACCTCTTTTTCCTGAGATTAAAATCTTTCTTAGTGAACATATACTGCAGGATCTTATGATCAGAAAAGATATCAACATGGACCCTATACAGATAGCGATGCCAGATTTTCAACACGAACACCACAACTAACAATTCTAACTCAGGAGTCGGATAGGTCCTCTCATGAACCATTAACTGTCTAGAGGCATAAGCAACCATCTTAACATGTTGCACCAACACACAGTCCAACCCAACCCAGGACGCATCATAATAGACCACAAATCCCTCTATACCCTCAGGTAGAGTCAAAATCGAAGCTAAAGTCAACTTATCTTTTAGCTTCTCAAAGCTACCCTCACAATCATTCGACCATAAGAACTTCACATTTTTCAAAGTCAATTTGGTTAATGGAGAAGAAATAGAAGAAAAACTCTCCATGAACCTCCTGTAATAACATGCTAGACCCAAGAATCTACGAATATCGATTGGAGTCGTGGGTCTAGGCCACTTCTTAACCACAACAAGGTTTTGAAGATCCACCATAATCCCTTTACTAGACACGTGACCCAGAAATATTACGGCATTCAACTAGAATTCGCATTTGTAGAACTTAGCATAAAATTGTTAATCTTTTAAGGTCTGCAACACAAGGCAGAGGTGATCGACATGATCCTCCTCACTCTTAGAGTACACCAAGATGTCATCAATGAAAATAATCAAAAATAGATCCAAAAACTAACGAAAAACCCTATTCATCAAATCCATGAATGTCGCAGGGGCATTGGTCAATCCAAACAACATCACCAAAAAATAAAAATGCCCATATCGAGTATGAAAAGCATTTCTAGGGATATCCGCATCCCAAATCCTTAACTGATGATACGCGGAATGAAGATCAATCTTAAAAAAAAATTAGCACCCTAAAGTTGTTCAAAGAGATCATCAATCCTCGGAAGAGGGTACTTGTTATTTACCATCACCTTATTCAACTGTTGATAATCAATATATATCCGAAGAGAACCAGCCTTCCTATGCACAAATAACACTGGTGCACCCCAAGAAGACACACTAGGATAGATGAAACCCTTGTCTAAAAGGTCCTTTAGTTGCTCTTTAAGCTCTTTTAACTCAACTAGAGCCATTCTATATGGGGGAATGAAATAGGACAAGTGTCCGAAACAAGGTTAATACCAAAATCAATCTCCCTAGTGGGAGGGACACTAGGGAGGTCATCAGGGAAGACATCGGGAAACATATTTGCCACAGGAATAGAATGTGAGAAAGGACTTTCTGAGTTAGAATTTTTAAGCCAAAACAGATGATAGAGATAACCTTTGGAAATTAACTTATGAGCTCTAAGATATGATATAAATCGTCCTTTAGGAGCTAGGGAACCAGCCTCCCACTCAACAATTGGCTCAATAGGGAATTTAAACACAACTTTGCGGATTCGACAATCTAAGAAAGCATAGCACAAGTACAACCAGTCCATCCCTAGAATAACATCAAAGTCAACCATGTCTAACTATATCAAGTCCACCATAGTTTATCTACTACCAACTAATACCACACACACCCTATAGACTCTTCTGACAACCACAAATAGGATCACATAAGAAAGAGAGGACCCCAGATCAAGTAAACAGTACACATCACGGAAAAAGAGTTTCAATATACCAGTAATAATATCTTGAGATGCCTAGGACCCCAGACGAGTAGTGAGACCATAAAGATGGTTTTAACTAGTGCCATAGCCAGAAGTAGCACCCTTTAGAGAAGGAGCTAAAGAAGAGGTAACAGGAACCTTATTTTCCCCAGAAACAATACTAGAAGGGCTATCTCTTTGCATATGACCAACCTGACTACACATAAATATCCATTCCTTCCCTTTTCATACTGACCCTAATAATGTTGACCACAGAATCTATAGGAATGGTAGGATGGTTTTCATTGGGCTCCACTGTCCTGAGATTAGGAACCCTATTCCCTCAAATCATCACCACCCTAAAAAAATCTATCTCCTGACGGCTCTGGGTAGGGAGCACTAACTGTCGAATAGGATCTAGAACTTCTCAAACTCTTCCTATTAGGCCACTTACCACTCTGCTATTGGACCGCACTCTATTTTGAAAATCGGGACCTTTGTCTCTCTCCAACTTTAGCCTATTTTTCTCTCTTCTTTGACCTGTTGCATATACGCAACCAATCTGGAGATGTTCATGTCCTTGATCAATATGGCAGCATTACTCTCAAGGATCAACTCATGAGAAAATCCTAAAGCAAATTTTCTCATTCGGGCCCTTATATTAGAAACCAATTTAGGAGCATACCAAGACAAATAATGGAATTTCAAAGCATACTCCTTAACTTTCATCCTTCCTTGCTTCAAATTAAAAAATTCTTCTTCTTTAGCTTCCTCAACTCCTGGGGAAAGAAGCAGTCCAAAATGCACTAGAGAAATCATCCCATAAAGCGGAACCAGCATCCTCACCTCTCGGTTGTTCCCATTATTCTTACCACTAGTATGCAACATTTTTCACTTGATAGGCAGTAAACTCTACACCTTCAACCTCTAAAGCATGCATAACCTAGAAGATTCTCTCTATTTCATCAATGAAACTTTAAGGATCCTTGTCAACCTTTGTACCAGTAAATATCAAAGGGTGCACCCACATGAATTGGCCAACTCTAGTGGCCTCAAATGAACACATAGTAGCTACAGAGCCCGACTGTTGTGACTAAGATGTCACCAACTAAGTCAACAGGGTAATGGAGAGATGAAACTCAACATTAGTAACCTCCCTAGGAGGTGACTGAGTATGATGTCACCCTCAGGAATAGGATCGGTGGGACCCCAAATCGACAGTCAAATGCAGCAACCTTTGATTGGGTCCAAACACCAAAAATTACGCAATTTTTATCCATATCATCCCAAGATAGGACAAAAGAGTTTGCATGAACATCAGATCTTCTTGGAGGTATGATCTGAAAGACAAGCAAACGACAATCAGAAGATTCCAAGACCTTAGACTCTTTAGCTTGCTATTAAGACAACAAAAAAGGAAAATATTCCTACATATCTCATAGCCCCTCTCTTGTAAGTGTGGTTTGCTACACACCCATAAAAGATACTCTACTTGACACAGATTTGTGGACACCCAATTGACCATGAATGTAGTCTCTGATACAAACTTTTTCATGACCTGAACCAGGGTCTGGAAATGACGGGTATCTTAAGTCCCACATGGACCGGAGATCACCCTTTTCTTCTAATCTAACTAGCATACCAACCACAAGTGTCAGATGATTTTCAAACACATAACAAGATAGAGCAACATAAACAACACACCCAAGTTCACAGTAATCCACAAAGCCTCTACAATCCGAAGCCAATAAAATATCGAGACATACCCTCAACAATAGCTAAAAACCAAGTTTAACAAAGTTTAAGATAGAATATATAAATACCATGAAATGGATGCCTTCCAAAGTATGGAATCTCACAACTTCAATGTCAACTCACGAACCACTCAAATATCTGGCCATTGCACAGAAAAAGGAAAAGGAGTTCCAGGTCCCTATATCGCGTGGGAATACAACATCTGGAGATGGTTAACAGTTGGAGCACTAGCATGTAACTCAGGCATAGAGGAATAAAATAATGTCATCATTAAAACCAAGTCAAATCATCATATACAATCACATGTACATATATATATATATATAACTTTAAAAACATTAACCTGGTTGTGTAACATAACCATCATAATACAAGGCACCCATGGGCTATATAGGCCCAGCTCTCTCCTAGCTAGAAAGGCCCCAGTGCGTGAAACCATACAAACCAAAGAATATCCATATTCGTATATGCTATTATGGGGGAATCAAACCTCCCAAAATAATCAAGGTGACATAGCACCAGTGTATACAATATGGGGGACGCAAACCTCTCATTCATATATTCATTCAGGGGACTCGAACCTCCTGGTCATTTAGACACCCGCACTGGCTGGCACAGTTTCTAGTGTTAGTCGCTCGGACTCTACTTTCATAGCCCGGCTACACATCCCGCTTTAAAGACCATTTAAAACATTCTTTACACATACACACAACCATTAGTCCAATCACTTACCAAAGGGACGTTGATATTGGCATACCAACCCTACTTGCAAGCGTACAACATGCCATAACCATTATCATTCAACATTAGGACTTGAACCCATTGTCAATACAAATACATTAATTCAATTCAACATTTAGGGACTCGAACCTATTTAGCTATTTAAACCACAAAGGTTACAATTCAAATCAACTTATGATCTATAAAGCCTTCATGAAACCATTTACTGACCAATTACATTATTAGGGTAATACATTAGTTCAAAGCACCATTCAATTCAATTTATGGTCATTAAGACCCTTACAAAGACATTCATCCTTCATTAACATTCTTATGCCAAGCATTAGTTCAAAACATAATTCATCTTGTGACAAGATTCTTCTCATTGACATTTTCACAAATATGTTGAGGGCATATTTATCAAACCATTATTCAAGACATGAACCATCAAGTTAGGGTTAACCATTACCCCTTAGTTTAAATCACAATTTCAAAGCACCCACGCATGCAAAACCATTATGAAAACACGCATAACCACAAGTTAAATCATGAAAGAACAATACTCAAGAATATGCATTCAAACCCTCAAACGATGGATTTCAAAACCACCATTTAATGATTCAAGAACAATGTTTAAACACATAATTTTTGTGAACTAACAATGAAGAAAGGGTCATATGCCTGTGTACAAAAATTCACAGAGAGATTTTGATCCTTAAGCCTCTAGATGACTACCTTGAAGAAACCTTAGCCCAATCTTCTAGAGAGATTTTTAGAGAGTGTTTTGATCTTCCAAAGTGTAGAATGAAGGACCAAATAATGTTATAACATGTAGGGTATCAAGTGCTTGGGGTGGGAATTATCCAAAATACCCTCAACTTAAAAGCTATAAAATGAACGCAGAAGGGTACAGTTGGACCCCTCAACTTCTATCCACATCATACGGTGGTACCCTCTACTCGTAACTTAATTAGAAAGTTAGACACCACATTCTGTCCAACATACGACTCCTTATCCTAACTTGTACTATCACCATATGACTAGTACCCTTCAAATCATACCTGTAAACACCTAATTTTTGACCAAAACCTAATGTTTTACGTCATTTTTAGTGTTTAATATATATATGTATTTTATTTTTAGGTCTAAGTTAGATATTTCAATTTTATCTTAGTTTAACAAAGTTTGTTTTAAAAATTTTGAAAACTACAAAAATAGAGTCACATTTTAAATAAGTTTCATTTTTAGTTTTTATTTATTTATTTATTTATTTTTAGAAAAAAAATAAAAATAAAAATTAAAAAAAAAAAAATTCTTCTTTCAATTTTAATAAAGAATGGTGTGATATTTCTTAATCATATTCCCAAGACTAGTTATTAGCTTATGTTATATTTTATTAGTTTTTAATTATTTTTATCTTATTAATAATAATAAAAAAAAATAATAATAATAATAATAATAATAAAAATATTTAAAAAAAAAAAAAAAAAAAAAAACTTAAACTACCCAAACCACCCACAATTCCCCACTCCTAATTGACCTCTCCCACTCTCCTACAGGCACACATACACGACACAAACTAACTACATGCACGCATGCACACAAACTAACTACATGCACACATGCACTAAGACTACTATATATATAATACACAAGACACACACACGGAAGGGGGAAGAAAAGAAAAAACATATACAAACATACATACACGAAAAAACAAAAACAAAAGGCAAAAAACAGAAGAGGAGTAAGTGAGAAAAGATTTAAAAACAAAGAAAAAACAAAGGAGAAGAAAAAAGAAATTCGGGTTTGGAGTTTAAGATCTCCGTTTGAGTTTCTGGTTCGACATAAAAGCTTCTCTTTTGATTTAGTTCGTCATACAGGTTTTTATTCAAATCCCGTACTATTCTTTTACAAGTTTTGTTGTGAAAACAGAGCATGAATGAAGTTATTTCAATGGTTCTTCTTTAGATTATTTAGTGTGTATTTATTATTTCTATTGTAGTTTGCTCTAGGTCTTTGTTTATAACTTATTGTCGTTCCAGAATAATGATTAAGTGAATTAATTTTGAACTTATACGAGATAACTTGTTAAAGTAATTAGCGTTGAAAATGTAACTTTAAGTTCAGTTGACATGTAATTGGTATAGTTGAGATATAAATTACAACTTAGAACTCATGCATGCCTGTAATAAAATAATAAATGAATAAAATAGATGTGTGAAAACAGTAAACACAATTATTTTTTTTTAAAGAAAGGCAGTGAGTAAAAAAGAGAGAGACGAAAATCAGTGTAAAAAACAAAACGAAAAGAAAAAAAAACTTGCTAAAGAAAAAAGGGCATGGCAAATTAACTAAAATATTTTGAACATTTGTACATTTATTGTCTAAACAACAAATGATGTCAACGATGCTAAAGTGATCATTTTATTATATTTCCATGATCTATAAAATAATTAGATGAACTTATGGTATGGATGCTAAAATAATATAAATTTAAGTATTTTCTTCTTCTTTTTCCGAAAGAAACTTGTCCAACTACCTTTACATTATTCTTAGTCAGTTTTTAGTTAGAATTTTCTTCTTTTGTTAAATCAATTCTATATTTCATGATTGGTTGTTCGCTTGTTTGATACGGTGTTTTCTTTAGCTTGGAATGAATTATTGGTATACGCTAATGTTACTGTGGCTTAGAGTTAGCATGTATGATTAATTAATTTACTATTTATTAGTATAAAAAATGAATGAGACGAGACACGAGTATTACTTTCAAACCCATTATTAAAAGGTTTTTTTTTAATTCATAAAAGAATGAATTAGTACCTTAACCTCTAGAAAATTAAAATTGTATACAAGCAAAAATTGACGATGAAGTTGGAAAGCCCTGCTACCGACCATTCGTCATAATTAAATTAATTTACCATCTGAAGCCAATTGAATTGGGTTGGGGAGGTTTAAAACCCATTAGGTGCATATTTGGATTGGGAAAATAGGGACGACTTATAAATGCCGTAAAGGCGCGAGAAACGTGCCAAAATTTGTGGTGAGGCCAAAAAGTACTACTATCGGTAAGCCACACGTCAATAAATAATTTCAAAATAAATTAAAAGCGGGAGGCAAACAACTTTTAGGTTGACAAATATTATAAATCCTAAAAAAAGGGGGGGTTTTAATTTAAGCCGGACGTAAGTCATTAAAGCGACCGTGCTAGAACCACGGGACTCGAGGGGTGCCTAACACCTTCTCCTCGGTCAACAGAATTCCTTATCCGGATTTCTAGTTCGCAGATCGAAAGATAACAAATTAAAGAGTCATTTTCTTTTTGAATAGGGATTCAATAAGGTGACTTGGAACACCCAAACTCAATTCCAAGTGGCGACTCTGTAAATAAAATAATCTCTTTTCAAAACGTCACCATAATTGGAAAGACCCATTTTCTCCAAAACCAACTCCCTAGCAGGGGTCGGACGCGGCAAAAAGAGAGGTGTGACAATACCCTAAGCAGAACATCAAAGACTAGACATTGGAAAACATATGGTTTGGACCCTACCTCTTATATCATGTACATACGACTCGTATGGATTCTTCTTGTACCCTGAACAGAACTTGGCCAATGTAACACTGACCAACATACGACTAGGGTCCTGACCCATATCCGTACCATACTACTAGTATGGTGAGTTGTATGATCAACAGAAGGCTCAAACTCATAAATTTTTACAAGGGCCAAAGCCTTGGGGAGTTACAGTATACATATGCACTATGGGGAGCTCGAACCTCCCGTCATATTAAGGTGACACAAGTACCCATTCATGTACTATAATATGGGGGACTCGAACCTTCCAATCATATGTAATAATAAGGAGGGCTCTAAGTTCCATGGTCATTTAGACCCCTGCGGTGGCAATCGTGGTTTCTAGTATCGGTCACTTAGACCTCCACTTTCACGACTCAGCTATACAACCCTATTTTAAGCCCAATTTAAAACATTTATCACACGTTCCCATTCATTGAACCATATTACACATTAAGTCATACATTGTTAGTATCGAAATATCAACTACACTTGTAAGGTAACAACAACATGCCAACACAATTACATCACTTGGTAGAAATTCACAACCCTCTTGGTTCAATCATGCAAAATCTTGTGAAAACATAAAATCTACAAGGTTCAAATCAAACCAATATGTCTAATTAGCCTTTTAAATCATACAATAGTTCAAATTAGTTCAATATGCGTACTCTTCATATCAAAATCAATTTCCACAATATAGGTATAAGGTCATTACCACTTCAAAAGTAACAAGTTGGGGCAAATCACAATCCCCTAGTTTATTTACCATACCCATACACCCCATAGGTTTAAAAAAACATATTTAAAACATGAACAATCATGTGTAAACCATGGAAAACATTGTTCAACAACAAATATTCAAAACCCTCAACACTTTAAAATATATGCTTTTAACAAATAGTTATTAGGGAAGAGTAACATACTTGAAATACCAATATATATGGAGAGAAATCCACCCTTGAAGCTCTACTTAACCCACTTCTTGGAAGCCTTAAGTATGGATGCTTGAGAGAATTTGACAAAGATAAGAATATGTTTTGAGTCTATTATGGGTGAAAATAAGGTCTCTCTAATGTTTAAGGGTTGTGGGTTATGTTTAGGGAAAAAGGGAAATGTCTATAATTCCCTTAGTAAAAGAACAGAAAAATCATCACCAATCGTTACGGGTCCTACAATGACTCGTAGGGTTACCTTATGACTTGTGGCACTCAACCATAATCTAGACATTATCCAGGACCACCATCATTGGTCTAGTTACGAGTCGTACCATACGATTCACCATGCCCACTCGTACCCCAGATAGAATCATTTGAGGCATACTCTAATCACGTTATGACCATGATCGAATGACTCATCTCGGGACCTTACGACTCATAAATACCTAGTCATAGTCACATCAAAACCTTGGGACAATACATGGTCATCTTACTAGTTGCACACAACGACTAGTAAGGAGTCTTGACAACTCATTGTGGGGTCTTAAGACCCACAATAACATCCTACAACTAGTAAAGAGAGTCGTAGTCAGGACAATGAGGATAAAATTTTATATATTTTCAAAAAAACAACTGAGGCGTTTCACCTTTTAAACCCAAATCATCTTGTAGCATTTGAGAAAGCAGACATTGTTGTTAAAACTCAAAAAGTAGAGAAAAATCAAGATTAAATAAAGGATTTCTAAACCACTAAAAAAATATAAGGAAAATTGAAAAGGAACTACCTTTAGGTCTATCATAATTAATTAGCGCTATGGGATATTAGGCAAAAATTCTACATTGCCTACATAAACCAATGTCAAAATTATGGCCACGACGGCTATTATCCAGCCTTCACATGATGTGCAATGGTTATATAGCACTTTTAAGTTTTAAAACGATGAAAATATGCAAGTTACTTAGGTCATTTTATTAGATATGATGTGTTTTTGTGTTGTATTTTGCAGGAAACTAGGTTTTGAAGTTGAACAGGAGATAAAACATGAAAATTAAAGTGTTTGGACTACCTATGTGGGTACCTATGGCCCATAAGTACTACCTATATGGGGTAGGTGTCAGAATAGGTGTCAGAATAAGTACTACCTGTATGGGGTAGGTGTCAGAATAGTTTAAGCACTTTTAATACTTACAAAAATATATTTGATCTTGGGATTGTTTTGTTCTTAATTTTGGTTGATTATTAAATTTGAGACTTTGGATTTTATTCATTAATTATTATGAGATTGATTTAACGCTTTCAATTATGAATTCTATTGATTGTTTTACAATGATGAATGGCTAATTCCCTTAGTTAGGGTTGTGGGAACCCTGGCGGATTAACAAAGTAAGGGAAGTGTTCAATCCCTCTATATTATTGTTGTTGCATGTATTATGGTTTTCTTCGCGCCTATTAATTTTGTAACGATTGCAAACATTAGGATCTCACCTGTATTCACTTTGAATTAGAGAGAGTTAGAGATTGGGAAAAAGACATCATAATAGTGATTTAAAGTTAATTGTCAATATAAGCTAATCATCTTTATCAACTTAAGAGAATTATCTACATCTAATCAACTTGAAACCAAAAGAAGATAGTTGAAATTGAGGTCCAAGGCAAGGGTTAGTAATGCGACACTCTGAGACTAGGACGAGATAAGTAAAATTCATTGAAGTGTGTCAAGAGGTTGTTAGTGATATATAACTTGTCTAATTCTACATGCACAGCAGTTTGATAGTTGGATTGAGTATGATAAACCTACAGAGTTAGAAGCTGGGGGGACATAAACCTAGAGTTCATTTCTGACTGTTTACAACCAAAATCATTTAAGTTTTGCTTCTGCGACTTTATCTTCATTTGGAGGTGTAGCTTTGGTCAATATCAATTTTTTGGCGCCATTGCCGGGGAATATGGTGTTGAGTTATTGATTGAAAGTGTTGAAGTTATTGGGTTTTTGTTTTCTGTCTTTGGTAGGGTGTACGCTGGTGTATACCTAACACTAGGAGTCAAGGAAATCCCTTACTCCAAATAAATCCTGACC
Organism: Capsicum annuum; assembly: GCF_002878395.1. NCBI lineage: Eukaryota > Viridiplantae > Streptophyta > Magnoliopsida > Solanales > Solanaceae > Capsicum > Capsicum annuum. The sequence goes on along the minus strand of NC_061111.1, from coordinate 192,203,616 downwards.
CAGAGACAATTCTACAGCCGACTCGACGAATGAAAAAAAATGTAAGAGAAGGCCATCTTGAAGGGATTCAAAATGATCCTACCGGTTTGCCTCCTCCTCCTCTCGAAGTAGTTTAGGACATTGTTTATCAAAGAATGGAGAGACTATTAGCAGAAGTAGCTAATAACAAAAGAAGGAAAGAAATAGCTCGAAGGGTAGCTCGGGAGGCAGAGCTGGCGAGACAGAGACCTAGAGTAGATCATCGAACGGACCTCGATAGAAATTGAGATAGAGATAGAAGGGGTAGAGCATACGTAATCCCAACCTATCAGCACTTTACCACCATATGATGATCCAAATGAGGACTTAGGTTACGTTGATCCTATCAAGATACAAGCTATCATTCCTCCTAATTTGCCACCGGGTGTGAAGTTAAACATTATTAGTGCTATGCTCCAGCTGTTGAACCTGAAAGGTGTATTTGAGGGCTTACCGATCGATAACAAAAATATGCACCTCACAAACTTTATTGGGATCTACACTCCATACACTACACTCAAGGTAGATCAGGTGATACGACCCAAACCAGGGCCATATTGTAAGGGGAATTTCAAGTCCAACAAGAACCAGAGACCGCCCCCAATACCCAACCCAACCAACCATACATGTACCCTAAGTAGGATGAATTCTGAACATATAACAAGATAGCCTATTTATACAATTCCAGACTATAGGATAGGTCCATAACTGTGACCAACCCAAGCAAGCCCAATCGTCCAATACCCAACCATTAACCAATTACCAAGCCAAAACCATAACCAAAACCGAAACAATAACTAAGTTCATATCCATAGCATAACATAAGAGGATGGAACAATCATAAATTTAACCAAGCGGTATCAGCCCCAATCCCAATGCCAATACTAAGGCTGACACCACTATTTACACTGCCCATTCTAACCCATAGTAGTTCCACAAAGCTTCTAACAAAAGAAAAGGAATATTTGGTTGAGACATGCCCCAAACCATAGCCAAAACCAATATCCATAAAATAACTATAATATGAAAAGATGTCCATGATATGAAATGAAGCCTTCCAAAGTGTGAAAGATCACCACTTCAATCTAATAGTTGATCTAGAATCTGATCACTAAGTACAAGGAGTAGGATGGTCGGTTCCAGCATCGCGTGGGGATACATCAACCCAAAGATAGGTTAGCGGGTGAACGCTAGCAAGTACACAGGATAAAGATATAGTAATGCCAACCTTTAAAACCAAGTAAACCAACCATATGCATACACATCAATACATATATATAACACTATGCTGGGAAAAGGAACCGAGTTTAGCATGTATTTAAAACCATTAACCTGGGTATGTATAGCTTAACCTTCCTAGAACCACCTATGGGCTATATAGGTCTAGTATAACCCCTTCAACAGGCCCCGATGCATGTAGCTGCACGAACTGGAGATACCATAGTAGTAGGGGATTCCCAAGTACCCTTCACTCTCCATAATACATATATACAAGTTTAACTTAGGGGATTTCCCTGTACCCCATATGGACATCATGATCAATCCTCATATCGGTAAACATAAGTTTCCAGTGTCTGTCCAATGGACTCACACCTTCACGGTTAGCTATCACACGCTGCCATTATTGCCCAATTAAAACCATTACCACATAACCAAGATCACCATTCCATTTATTATTAACCAAGGGTATAAGTAGTGGTATCGTCATACCGACTATAGCTTGCAAGCAATGTCCTTAGCCAATCTTTTAAGAAATAAGGATTCCCATGTACCCATAGATTACATTATTTAGTTGCTTAGGAGATTCCTATGTACCCCTCAAGTATGTTCATTATTATGTTTGATTGGGGGATTCCCTTGTACCCTATAAGGCTTTCAATTAACCATAACCATGACCACCAAGACCTTACCATTTAACCATTCCAAACCATTTAAACCATTTATACCAATTAGGGTTCTATTACCAAGTTATACCATGCAATAGTTCTATTAAAAGCTCAATAATATAGTAAAAGCATTCTCATAGGCATTTTATCAAACACATTGGGGCATAGTGTTTCCAAAGCCAAAACCAAATACCAATTAACCATTCCCATGATACCAATTGTCCAAACCACCATTAAAACATGTAAATCCATAATTAAAACATGGGAAAACCATAACCAAGCATTCATAACCAAAACCCCCAACATATATTTGAAAACACAAAATAATACAATACTTATACCATCAAAACAATTCATAAAACATGTCTTTAGTTGGAACTAACAATGAGGGAGGAGTATTTTGCCTTAGATTAAGAAGATGATGAGAAAAAATCACCCTCGTAAGTCCCAATTTGATCCTTTGATAAAACCCTAGCCTTCGTTGACCCAAGAGCCTTAGAGAGAATTGGAGAGAGTTTCTAAGTGTTTAAGATTAGAATAATAAGGTAAATAATGTCCCAAGTATGATATAAGACGTGGAGTCTCAAGGAGTTATAAGGGGAAAAGTCTAGATTACCCCAAACTTAAACGATATAAAATCCCACATGAGAGTATGACTCCACCACATGATCCATACCCTATGGTATGAGTGGTACCCATCACTCATACCCTAGGTAGAACCTAGACCCCCCACACTAACCAAAATACGACTCCTATTCCCACTCGTACCCAATCATATGATTGGTACCCATAAACCATATCCATTCCAAAAACCAAAACCCAACTATCCAATACTGGACAACATATGATTTCCAACATACCACTTGTACCCCAAGGTAAGACTGGTATGATCCATTCGTGCCCTGGACAGTAGCCAACCCAACCCACACTGTCTAAGATATGACCAAGACTAACCAAACCGTATCATATCATATGACTAGTCCCCCAAGTGATATGATGCACAGTGAGTCCCAAACCCAGGAAATTTATAAAGACTAAAACCCAAGGTGTTTCAATTTCCCCCACTAAGATCATTCACCACAGAATGACAAACAAGGTAGTACGAGCACGATTTACCCCCTTAGATGCCTTTACTCTTAACTTTAACAAAGATGTAAAGAAATTAACCTATATATAAATTAAATCCAGAAAACAAAGATTTGATTAAGAACATATACCTTTTGCACAAATGTCCGAAGCTGAAAACAAATACGAATACTTAGACTTTATGTCCTTTTTCGCTTCCCAAGTAGCCTCTTCCACTTTGTAGTTCCACCATAGAACCTTAATCGAGGCCATATCCTTGGTCCGCAACTGACGAACCTAACGATCCAAGATCTCAATCGGGATCTCTTCATAAGACAATCTGTGATACCTAAACCTTCACCTACACATTTTCTCAAACTAAAGGCAACTCTAATTCATATGCCACATTACCAACCCTCCTCGAAACCACATAAGGAAAAACATACCGGTTACTAAGCTTTCCCTTTTTTCCAAACTACATTAGTTCCTTCATAGGAGATACCATTAGGAATACCCTATCCCCAACCACAAACTCCAAGTCCCGATGCCTTACATCCGCATAGGAATTTTGGCGACTTTGGGCAGCCTTAAGCCTATCCTAAATCACCTTCACCTTTTCCATAGCCTGATAAACCAAATCCGAACCAAAAATATCTGCCTCACCAACCTCGAACCACCCAATAGAAGACCTACACCTCCTACCATACAATGCCTCAAAAGGGGCCATTCCAATCTTATAATGGTAACTATTATTCTAAGCAAACTCTACAAGAGGTTAATGCTCAACCCACTGCCACCATAATCAATCGCACATGTACAAAGTGTATCCTCTAATGTCTAAATAGTCCTCTCTACTTGCCCATCCATCTGCGGATAAAAAGCAGTACTCAACTTACCTTAATCCCCAACCCTTCTAAAATAACCGCCAAAAGTGAAATGAAAACTGCATACCACAATCAGAGATAATCAAAACAGGCACCCCATGCAGCTTCACAATCTTATAAAGAAGCAACCTCAAATTATCCTCAGTCGAAAAGTTAGTCCTCAATGGCAATAAGCGAATCGACTTTGTTACCCTATCCACGATGACCCAAATCAAATCAAATTAATTTTGAGACCAAGGAAAACCCATAATGAAATACATGTTGACACTTCCCACTTTTATTCTGGCAATTCAATTTCCTGATGCAACCCTTCGGGCCTCATATGCTCAACTTTTACTTGTTGGCACACCATACACTTGGCTACAAAGTTAACCACATCCCTCTTCATACCATTCCACAATACATCTCCTTTAGGTCATGATATATTTTCATCAAACTAGGATAAAAACATAGCGTGATTCATGCACCTCAACCAATATCCTTTCATGCAAACCATCTACGTCAAGGGCACATAACCTCCCTTGGTACCTCAATGTACCATCACTATTAACCTCAGATACCCTCACTTTTTTCCTACCTACATCACCCTTGATCTTTACCAAGACATGATCTAGAATTTGTTTTTTCCTGATTTCCGCACCAAGAGATAGCCGCACCACTTCCTATACCATCATACCACCATCCTCAGAGTTTAGAAGATGGACCCTAAGATTAGCCAAAGGATGAATATCCTTCACCAACTCCCGCTTCTTTTTTTTCAAATAAGCTAAAATCCCCATGTATAATCAACTAAGAGCATCAGCAACCACGTTATCTTTACCTGGGTGGTAGTGAAGACTCATATCATAATCCTTGAGAAAATCAAGACATCTTATCTACCTGAGATTAAGATCCTTCTAAGTAAATATATACTACAGACTCTTATGATCCGAGAAGATATCCGCATGCACTCTATACAAATAGTGTCGCCAAATTTTCAATGCAAATACCACAACCAACAATTCCAAATTATGAGTAGGATAGTTCTTCTCATACACAGTCAACTGCATGGAAGCATAGGCTATTACGTTCCTATGTTGCATCAAAGTACAATTAAGACCCACCCAAGATGCATCACAATAAACCATAAATCCCGCATTTCCTTTAGGTAAAGTCAAAACCAGAGTCAAAGTTTGCTTATCCTTCAGCTTCTTAAAACATCCTTCACAATCATCAGACCATAAAAATTTCTCTTTCTTCTGAGTTAACCTAGTCAAAAGGGCAGTTATAGAAGAAAAGTTCTCCATAAACCTCCTATAATAACATGCTAAATCCAAGAAGCTCTGAATATCGATTGGAGTTGTATGTCTAGGCCACTTCCTAACCACTACAACCTTTTGTGAATCCATCATGATCCCCTCACTAGAAATTATATGACCCAAAAAAGTAACAGTATTCAACCAGAATTCATATTTCTTGAACTTGGCATACAACTATTGTTCCCTCAATGTCTGCAACACAACATAGAGGTGATTGGCACGATTCACCTCTTAGAGTACACCAAGATGTCATCTATGAACACAATGACAAATAGATCCAAAAAATGTCAAAAGACCCTATTAATCAAATCCATAAACATTGTTAGAGTATTGGTCAACCCAAATCACATCACCAAGAACTTAAAGTGCCCATACCGGGTTCAGAAAGCTGTCTTAGGGATATCTACCTCCCTAATGTTAAGCTGATAATACCCCGACCTAAGATCAATCTTGGAGAAGAATTTGGCACCTTGCTACTAATCAAACAAGTTATCTATCCTTCGAAGAGGATACTTGTTCTTAATCGTCACCTTATTTAATTGCCAATAGTTAATGCACATCCGAAGGGAACCATCATTCTAGTGCATGAATAAAATTGATGCACCTAACATGGATACACTAGGATGGATAAAAGCCTTATCCAGAAGATCCTTAAGTTGCTTCTTAAGCTCCTTCAACTCAGTCGGAGCCATTTTGTAAGAAGGAATAGATATTGGACGAGTGTTTGGAACCAAATCAATACCAAACACAATCTCCCTATCCAGAGAAACACTAGGAAGGTCATCTAGAAAGACCATAGAAAACTCATTCACCACCGGAACCGAATACAAAAAAAACTTTTTGAGTTAGAATCCTTAACTTGGACTAGATGATAGAGACACCCTTTAGAGATTAACCTTCGAGCTCTAAGATGAGATATAAATTTCTCTTTAGGGGCAAAGGAACCACCCTCCTATTCAATAACCGATTTATCAGGGAACTTAATGACAACCCTACGGGTCCGACAATCTAAGGATGCATGGCATGAATGTAACCAATCCATACCCAAAATAACTTTAAAAATCTACCATAACTAGTTCAAACAAATCAAGCAAGGTTTCCCTACTACCAATATTTACCACACACACCCTATAGATTCTTTTAGCAATCACAGAGTCACCTACCAGGGTAGAAATAGAAAAAAAAATTTGAAACAATCTCGAGATCAAAACCAAAGTACCCAATCACATATGGGGTCACATAAGAAAGAGCGGACCCCAAATCAAGCAAGAAATACACGTCACGAGAAAAAAGTTGAAACATACCAGTTATGACATCAGGCGATGCCTTAAACTCCTATTGGATAGCAAGATCATATAACCTATTTCAGCCTGTGAAATTGATATAGAAGCAGTACCCTTTGGTGTAGGAGCAGTTGAAAAAGCAATTGGAACCTTATTTGCTCCCGAAGCAACCTTGCCAACTGGATAATTTCTAAGGATATGGCTCGACTGACCATATTTAAAGCACCTAACCCTCCCTTCATCATAGAAACCCTTATACAACTAACCACTTAACCTACAAGGAGGACACGATGATTTTGACTATGCCCTATTTGCCTGATATTAGGACTTCTATGCCCTAAAGTTATTGTCACCCTATTGGCGCCTATCACACAATGACTTTGGGTAAGGAGCACTAGCGGTGGAGAAGAAACTAGAACTCCCCCAACTCATTCTTTGGCCACTTACCACCATCTCTACCACTTTGTTGTTGACCACCAACCTGATCAAAGAACCTGAATTTATTACCCTATCATTCCCCTATCTCATTCTGCTTTTTATTTTCCTCCCCCACCTATTACATATGAACAATCAACCTACCTATATCCATGTCCTTGATCAATAGTACAGTCTTGCTTTCAAGGATCAACTCATGAGATAGTACTGAGGCAAACTTCCTTATCTTGGCCCTCATATCAGCCACCATTTAAGGAGCATACCTTGATAATTGATGAAACTTTAAGGCATAATCCTTGACCGATATCTTCCCCTACTTCAAATTAATAAACTCCTCCACTTTGGCTTCCCTCAACTCCCGAGGAAAGAAGCAGTCCAGAAATGCATTAGATAAAGTCTTTAAAAAATATGACTCCTCAATATCGCCCCTTGCCCTATCCCATTCCTCGTACCATTGGTATGCCTCATCCTAAAGCTGATAAGTTGCAAACTCCATCCCTTCCACATTCGTGGCATGCATGATCCTGAATATATTTTCCATCTCATCCAGAAAGCCTTGAAAGCCTCCTTCACCATAACACCAGTAAAGGTTGGAGGACTTATCTTCATAAACTAGCCAACCATTGTAGCCTTAGGAGATGTAATACCAGATGTATCCCGCTCAACCTGAGAAGCCACCAACTGAGCAATTGAATTAATTGATGAAACTCTGCATTTACCACATCGGCTTAAAGAGCACTAGAAGAAACCAGTGGAAGTCCAAGGTTATCAGGGACTGGATCCCTAGACTGAATATAGATCCCCTAAGTAGAATATGTCCCATCAACATTATCCCTAGTTAGGACAAAAGAATTTCTATGAGCTTTAGATAATCGAGGCAATGATATGAAGAGAAAACAAATAGGAATTAGAAAGGACGTAGACATTGTAGCATGAAATAGAACACAAGAAAAGAAAACATTCCTAAATTCCTTGTAGCCTCTCTTTTATAAGTGTGGAACGCTACACACCCTTAAAAGAGACTCTACCTGACATAGCTTTGTGGACTCCCAATTGAACATGAAGCTAAAGCTCTGATAGCAACTTGACATAACCCAAACAAGGGCCTTGTCGTAGTGGGAATCTCAAGTCCAACCAAGACCAGAGATCGCTCCTGATGCTCACCTAACCAACCATATATGTACCCTGAGTCAGATGAATTCTGAACATATAAAAAAAATAATGTATTTGTACAATTCTAGACTCTGGGATAGGTCCATAACCGTGACCACCCAAGCAAGTCCAACCATCCAATACCTAACCATTAACCAATTACCAAGCCAAAACCATAAAACAAAACCAAAACAATAACCAAGTTCTTGTCCATAGCATAACATAAGAGGAAGGAATAATCATAAATTTAACAAAAAGGTATCAGCCTCAATATTAAGGTTGACACCACTACCGGCACTGCCGGTTCCAACCTATAGTAGTTCTACAAAGTCTCTAAATAAAAGAAAAAGAATATTTGGTTAGTACATACCCCCAACCATAGCTAAAACCAATATCCATAAAATAACCATATTATGAAAAGATTTCCATGATATGAAATAGAGCCTTTCAAAGTATGGAAGCTCAACACTTCAACCCAATAGCTGATCCTAAATCTGATCACTAAGCAGGAGGAGTAGGATGCAAGGTTTCTGCATCGTGTAGGGATACAGTCTCCCAAAGATGGGTTAGTGGGTAAACGTTAGTGAGTACTTAAGATAAGGATAAAGTAATGCCAATCTTTAAAACCAAGTAAACCAACCATATGCATACACATCCATAAATATATTTATAACCATGCTAAGAAAAGGAATCAAGTTTAGCATGCATTTAAAATCATTAACCTGGGTATGTGTAGCTTAACCGTCCTAGAACCACCTATAGGCTATATGGGTCCAGTGTAACCTCTAGAACGGGCCCCGATATATGTAGACTCACAAACCAAAGCTACCATAGGAGTAGGGGATTCTCAAGTACCCTTCACTCTCCATGATACATATATACAAGTGTAACTTAGAGGATTCCTATGTACCTCATATGGTCATCATGACCAATCCTCATGTCGGCAAACATGAGTTTCCAGTGTCCGTCCATTGGACTCACACCTTCATGATTAGCTATCACACCCACCATTATTACACAACTAAATCTATTACCACATAACCAAGACCACCATTCAATTTCTTATTACAAATGCTATAAGTAGTGGTATCATCATACTGACTATAGCTTACAAGCAATGTCCTTAGCCAACCTTTTAAGAAGTAGGGATTCCCATGTACCCATAGATTACACTATTTAGTTTCTTAGGGAAACTCCATTTACCCTTTAAGTATGTTCATTATTATGTTTTCTTGGGGGATTTCCTTGTACCCTACAAGGCTTTCAATTAACCATAACCATGACTACTAAAACCTTACCATTTAACCATTCCAAACCATTTAAACTATTAAACCATTTAGGGTTCCATTACCAAGTTATAACATGCAATAGTTCCATTAAAAGCTCAATAATATAGTAAAAGCATTCTCATAGGCATTTTATCAAACACATTGGGGGCATAGTGTTTCTAAAGACAAAACCAAATACCAATTAACCATTCCTATACAACCAATTGTACAAACCACCATTAAAATATGTAAATCCAAAATTAAAACATGGGAAAACCATACCTAAGTATTTATAACCAAAACCTCCAACATATATTTGAAAACCCAAGATCATACAACAATTATACCATGAAAACAATTCATAAAACATGTCTTTAGTTGGAACTAACAATGAGGGAGGATTATCTTGCCTTAGATTAAGAAGAAGATGAGAAGAAATCACCCTCGTAAGTCCTAATTTGATACTTTTGATGAAACCTTAGTCTTCCTTGACCCAAGAGTCTTTGAGAGAATTTGAGAGAGTTTCTAAGTGTTTAAGATTAGAATAATAGGGTAAACAATGTCCCAAGTGTGATATAAGATGTGGAGTCCCAAGAAGTTATAAGGGGAAATGTCCAAATTACCCCTAACATAAATGGTATAAAATCCTATGGGATGGTGCAACTCTACTACATAATCCACACCCTATGGTACAAGTGGTACCCATCACTCGTACCCCAGACAAAACCTCCACCCCCACACTAACAAAAATATGACTCTTAAGTCTCACTCGTACCCAATCATATGATTGATACCCATAAACCGTACCTATTCCAAAAACCAAAACCCAACTATCTAACACTGGACAACATACAATTGCCAATATACCAGTACCCCAAGTACAATTGGTATGATCTATTTATACCCTGGATGGTAGCTAACCCAACCCACACTATCTAAGATATGATCAAGATCAACCAAACTGAATCACAACATATGATTGGTACCCAAAGTCGTATGATGCCCAGTGAGTCCAAAACCTAGGAAATTTCTAAGGACCAAAACTTAGGTTGTCTATTCAAGAAGCAATGAGACTTAGGTTTTTCCCTTTTTCTTTTGCTAGTGAAGCTATATTGTGGTTGGGGAAACTTTCTTAAGGATCGATTACTACTTGGAATAAGTTGTAGAGGTAGTTTTTAGATAGTTTCTTCCCTTTGTCTAGAATATTGTAGTTGAAAGAAGAGATATATAATTTTAGGCAGCTATATGCTGAGTGGATGTATGAGTCATGGTTCTACTTTAAAAAGAAGTTAATGATGGTGCCTAACCATAGGATTTCAGGGCAGAGCTTGCTTGAGATCTTTTATTTAGCCCTTAACACCAGTTCAAAAGCAATGTCATACACTATTACTAATGGAATATTCATGCATCTACATTATGAGGTATCATCGGAGACATTAGATCAGATCTCTCTCACCAACAGAGGGTGACATAATCGGGAGAAAGAGAGAGGCACTGGCACATATGCTATTGGTGCTTTCGGAGAGCATAGGGTTGTTGACAATATAATGGCATAAGAAATTTCTTAGCTAAGGACAGAGGTTGAATTGTTGACAAAGCAAGTCACGATGATAAATTCTAAGAAGGTAAATATAGTGGGCTCAAAGGTTAAGGCCTCTAGATTGTATGATTCTAATTTAGAAGAAGAGTCAAAATACCTAGATAGAGAGTTGGTGAGTTTTTGAGCCAAGAGGCAAGAAAACCAAGGTCAGAACTATTATAGGGATAGGTAAAGAGATAGGAGCAGAGAGCGGGATACTGACTGGAGATACTAGGATGGTTACAAGGAGGAGTATGGTATGTATGTTCCACCAGGTAGTTGTGACACTAAGTAAAGGATGGAGGCAATGCTGTCCAAGCAATTTAAGGGTTAGGAAAGTCAGGAAAATTGCCTTAAAGAGATAAAGGCAGACATTTTAGGGTTGACCCAGAAGGTAGAGTCACACGCTGCTATCATAAAGCAATTAGAGCAGTAGTTTAAAAAAATATCTGTAACTTTGAATCAGAGGCAGTCGGGCGCCCTTTTGAGCAATATAGTTCAAAATCCTAAAAATAATGGTCATTGTCTAGCCATCACCACTCAAAGTGGTAAGACAACTATTTATACCCCTATGCCTACTATTGATGAGCCGAATAATGATAGTACTAAGGTTGATAAGACACCTAAAGTAGATTCAGAAAAAGCGACAGCTATTGATGGTAATGCTAAGAAGGACAAAGGTAAAGAAAAGGTTGATGATCCAAAAGTGAAGACAATCCAACAAGCACCCCTACCTTTTCCTCAAAGGTTGAGAAAAAGGCAAAAGGAAGAAAAATATCAGAAGTTCTTGTCAATATAGTAGGAACTATCAGTTAAATATTCCTCTTGTAAAAGCTTTGGAGCAGATGCCTGGGTGCAAGAATTTTATGAAAGACTTGATCACTATGAAGTAGCTAGTGAGTTTTGATCCAGATGATAATGTCCACCATTTTAGTTATAAGGCTTCACAATCATTGGTGCAGAAAAATGAGGACCCCAAAGCATTAAGTATTCCATGCACTATTGAGTCTTTCAACTTCTCCCGGGCTTTGTGTGACTTAAGAGCTAGTATCAATCTCATGTCAGTGGTAGTTTACAAGTAGTTGGGATTGAGGGGACCCAAACCTATATCTATAAGGCTATTAAAGGTTGACAAACTATCAAAAAATGGCTGGCATTTTATGCAATGTATTGGTGAGGGTTGCATTCTTTATATTTCCTGTTGACTTTGTGATATTAGACTGTGAGGTAGACTTTGAAATCCTTATTATCTTAGGAAGGGCCTTGGTTTACATGGAGATAGGGTAGATAAAGTTTAGGTTGAATAATGAGCAAGTCAATTTCAATGTGTGCCAGTCTATGCAGCAACCAAAGTATATGAGAGAGATATCCATGATTGATGTTATTGATAATGATGAAGAGACAATGCCCATTGAAGAAAGTCTTGGGTTTGAAGAATTAGCAGCAGTCATTATGAATTTTGACAACGATGGCATCAATGAATATGAAAAGTTGGATCTTGATTTGAAAAATAAAACCACTCCTTCTGCTCGACCATTTATTGAGGAGCCACCAATTTTGGAATTGAAGTCCTTCATATCTCACTTGTGGTATGCATTCTTGGGGACCGATAATACCTTATCAATTATTATTGCAGCAGATTTGGCAAAGTCATAGGATTAAGCATTATTATCAGTGTAGCAGAGGTTCAAGAGGGCCATCGGATGGATAATAGTAGATATTGTGGGGATATCACCCAATAATTATACATATAAGATACAGCTTGAATCGGATTTTATTCCTAGCATTGATCATCAACATCAATTGAATCTTTCTATGTAGGAAAGAAAGAAATCATCCAGTGGTTAAATGCTAGAGTGGTTTACCCTATTGCATATAACAAGTAGATTAGCCTGGTTCAATTTGTGCCAAAGAAAGGTGGAATCATAGTGGTTTCCAATGAGAAAAATGAACTTGTGCCCATGTGATTGGTCACTGGTTGGAGAGTTTGCATGTATTATAGAAAGTTGAATACATGGACCCAAAAGGACCATTTTTCTATGTCATTCATGGATCAGATGCTAGATAGACTAGCAGGCATGGGTTGCTATTATTTTCTTGATGGGTACTCAAGATATAATTAGATCTCTATTGCTCCAGAGGATCGGGAAAATATGAGTTTTACTTGCCCCTATAGGACTTTTGCATTCAAACAAATGTTATCTGAATTATGCAATGCTCCCGCCACCTTACAATGATGCATGATGTCTATATTTTTTGACATGGTGAAGGACACAATTGAGGTATTTATGGATGATTTTTCAGTCGTTGAGGACTACTTTGATGATTGTTTGGCTCATCTATCTAACGCACTATAGAGATGTAAAGAGTGTAATATGGTATTGAATTAGGGGAAGTGTCATTTTATGGTACAAAAAGGTATTGTTCTCGGGAACAAAATATCAAAATGAGGTATTGTGGTGGACAGAGCAAAAATTGAGGTAATTGAAAAGTTACCACCACCAGTCTCAGTTAAAGGTATACGAAACTTTTTGGGACATGCAGGATTTTAGAGGAGGTTCATCAAGGACTTATCTAAAATTTAAAATCCTCTACGCAAGCATTTAGAGAAAGAGGTGAAATTTGTATTTGATGATGTATGTCTCAAAGATTTTTCATGCCTTAAGGAGCGGTTGATCTTGGCACCTATCATTGTGTCCCTGATTTGCTCTTTACCATTTGAGGTTATGTGTAATGATAGTGAAGTGGAATTGGGTGTTATCCTAGTCCAAAGATGATAGAATATCCTTCATCCAATTTATTATGCCAGCAAGGCATTAAACCCTACATAGAAGAACTATACAGTCACTGAGCAGGAGTTGCTTGCGGTGTTTATTTGCATATAAGAAATTTTAATCCTATTTGATAGGGATCAAAGTCATAGTTCACATAGATCATGGAGCTTTAGGAACCTAATTTTGAAGAAATATGCAAAACTAAGGTTGAAATATTGGGTCCTCCTATTGCAAAAATTTGACTTTGAGGTGAAAGACCAGAAGGGAACAAAGAACCAGGTTGCGAATCACTTGTGTCACCTTGAGGAGGAGGTAATGTTGAAAATAGGGTATGAGCTTGACATAGATGATACTTTTCAAGATGAGCGGGTCTTGGCAGCATCTCAAGACTTAATTCCTTGGTTTGCTAATTTTGACAACTATTTGGCAAGTGATCTTATTCCAGAAGACCTATTCTTCCAACAGCGCAAGTTATTTATGTATGAGGTAAGGAAGTTCTTCGGGGATGAACCATATCTTTTTTGAATTTTTGCGGACGATTTTATTCAGAGGTGTATCCCTGAGATAGAGATGATGAGCATTCTTGAAGCTTATCATTCATCATCAGTTAGGGGTCATCATAATGGTACCAGCATAGCCCATAAAATCTTACAGTATGGATATTATTGGACTACCATATAAAAAGGTGCACATGATTTTGCCCAAGCTTGTGAACTATGTCGGCGTCTAGGCAATATCTCACGGAGACATAAACCTCCCATGACACTTATCTTAGGGATGGATTTGTTTGATGCATAGGGGATTGATTTCATGGGTTCGTTCATAAGCTTCTATGGTATGAAGTATATTCTAGTAGCGGTTGACTATGTTTCAAAATGGGTGGATGTATTTGCACTTCCAAACAATGAGGGTAGAAGTGTCACCATATTTCTGAAGAAAAATATCTTTTCTCGGTTTGGCACTCCACATACGATTATTAGTGATCGTTGGTCTCACTTATGTAACCACCGGTTAAGGTCTTGCTTGACAAATATGGTGTAAAGCATAAGGTGGCAACACCTTAACATTCTTAGACAAGCGGGCAGGTTAAGGTCTCCGATAGAGAGATCAAGTCCATATTAGTGAAGATTGTGAATGCCAAAAGGACTGACTAGTTGATATGCTATAGAAATATAGCACTTTCGATGCTTAGAACGAGGAAAATATTAAAGTTTATGAGGTTATTTTGTTAGATAGGATGCGTTTTGGGTATGTTTTGCAAGAAATCATTCTTTGGATGCTAAGTTTGTGAAAAAGATGAAAAAAGTGCTTTGGCTACTTTTTGGAGCAATTATAGATGTTCGGGACACTTTTCGGCTTGTTCATAATCAAATCATGTTCAAGAATTGAAAAAGAGAAGAAAATATGACTCCTGACACTTACTAAGTCAACATGTGAACCACAAGTAGGACTTACGGACCGTAAGTAGGAAAAGCAATTGCCAAGAGTCAAAAATCCCAAGAGTTGACCTGTAGGATTTTTTCATCCTAGTACCTACGCCCACCCTACTAACCACAGTACTACATACAAGTAGAGGACATAAGTGGCCACCAACACTGTTTTTTCCTATTTCGTTCGGACATTAGTTTTAGGGTTTCCTCATAAACTATAAATACTCTTTATGTGTTTTTTTAGTAGGAGTTACACACTTTTAATACTCACAAACATATTTTGATTCCAAGATTTGATTTTGATCTTGGGATTCTCCTGTATTGACTTTAGTTAATTAATTCAGTTATGTTTGTGGGTTTTTATACTTTTTATCATAGTGATTTCATCTGTACTATCAATTATAAATGTTATTGATTTCTTCACAAGCATGAGCGATTATAGCCCATAGCTAAGGTTGCGGAAACCCTGGTGGATTGACAAAGTAGGGAAAGTGTTGTTGTTCTGAACCAATACCCAAGCATGTATTTCTTTATCTTCATTACAATAGTTTTCTTAACGGGTACACGCATTAGGATCCCGTCTAGATATTGCTACTTACTCCAAAGTAGGAGCAATGACTAGAAAAACATAATGAAAATAGTAATTTGGAGTTTAAATATCGATCCATGATTCTAGGTTTTATCTAAGTAAGATGGTTAGATTTCATCTAATAACTAAAGACTCAAAAGCTAATAGTTAACTGGAATTAAGATAAGGGTTAGTAAGGCGACATTCTGAGACTCAAAAGGTAAAGGATGAAATTCTTCTGCTCGTCCAAAAGACTGTAGAAGGTACATAACTTATCGATTTTGTATGCAAAGTATCGGGTATGACTGATTATAACCAAAGGTAATATAGTTACTTGCTCGATCTATGCAAAACCCCTCATTTACTTTTCCAGTTCTACCCATTGACTACAATTGTTGAGATCACTATTCCACGTGTTCCCTTAGGATTCGACACCAACCTTTGTTGGGTTACCATATTTTAACAGCGACCGTATCATCTTCTGAGAGGAGGTGTAGTTTGGACATCATCAAAATTTTGCCGCTGTTGTCGGGAGACACAATTTTGATTTGTGATTTGAAGTTGTTGCAGTTTTTGGGTTTTTTTTTGTTTTTGTTTTTAGTTGGGAATGCAGAGGTATATGCCTAGCACTCAGAGTAGAGGCAATCCCCTACTCCTAATAGATCTAAATCCAAAGAGGATCCTATAAATACCTAGTAGGATGTCAGATCAGAAAAGAGATGAACTACCTGAAGGGGTTCATGATGTTGTACCTCCCCTCCTCTTGATGGAGTACAGAATATTATTGACCGATAGACTAGTGAGTTGTTAGCTCAAGCTAAAACCGAGAGGAGGGCAACAAAAAAAGCTCAGTGGGTAGCTAGAGAGGTAGAGCTAGCTGAGTAGAGACAAGCAGTAGACCGCTGAGTAGCACTCGGTGGAAACTAGAGGTGCCTGTGTTTAAGTAGTCCCAGCATATCTGTATGTGCAGCCAAATATTGATGATGATAAAGACTTTGGAAATAGTGAGATTACAGAGACTAGAGCCATAGTTCCTCATATTTTACCCCAGGAATCAAGTTTGACATCACGAGTGCAATGATCCAACTTCTAAATCAGAAGGGTATATTTGCAGGTTTTCCTATAGATGGTGCAAATATGCACCTTGCTAATTTCCTTGGGATCTACAGCTCATATACCATTCCAGGGGTGAATCAGGAAGCACTCAAACTGAGTTTTTTCCCCATCTCACTTATAAGAGAAGCATTTTTATGGTTAGGGAAACTGCCAAGAGGCTCTATCACTACATGAAATAAGTCACGTAGGCAATTCTTAAACTGGTTCTTTCCTCAATCAAAAATGTTGCATCTTAAGAATGAGATTTATAATTTTAGGCAGTTACAATCAGAATCAATGTATGAGGCATGGTTTAGGTTTAATAAAAACTAAGCATGGTACCAAATCATTAGTTGTCAGGGATGAGCTTACTGGTGATATTCTACAGAGCCCTGACCATCAACTCCAGAGCTATGGCAAACACCATATTTGGAGGATCTTTCATAAGACTACGTTGGGAGGCAACTTCAGAGATGTTAGATCTGATCTCTCTCACTAATCGAGGGTGGCAAACTCAGGAGAATGAGAAGGGATCTGGCACATATGCTATTGGTGCCTCCTGCGGCCAGAAAATAGCTGATGAGTCAGTAGCATAAGAAATTGCACCGTTAAAAATCGATTTAAGGGTGCTAGCAAAGCAGTTTGCAGCAGCGACTTTCAAAAAAAAAAGAATACAGTAGCAGCACAAGGGTCAACCGCCAAAGCATATGAGTCAGAATTGGAGGAGGAAGCAAATTATCTAGATCATTAGATGGCAGGTTTTCGAGCCCAAGGGCAAGGGAACCAAGGTTGAAACTATTGTAACAGATATAGAGACTACAGTATAGTATGAGATGGTGACTGGAGAAATAAGGATGACTATGAAGAGAAGGGAGATAGATACATTTCACCTAGCAGAAGAGATGCAAAATCTGCAATAGAAGAGATACTGGCTAAACTAGTAAAGGATCAAGAAAATTAGGAGATCAACCTTTAAGGAGATTAAAGCCGACATTTAAAGATTGACCCAGAAAGTCGAGTCAGATGCCACTGTTATCAAGCAGTTGGAGCACAAGTTCGGGTAAATGTTAGCAACTCTGAACTAGAGCCAACCAAGTACCCTTCTAAGAAACACGGTGCAAAATTTGAAAAAAGATGGTCATGTACTTGCTAATACCACAAGTAGTGGTATAAATAATATGGATCCTCCACTACCTACTATAGAAGATGTTGATGATAAGACACCTGCTGTTGAGTAAGAAAAAGTAACAGGTGATACAAGTAAACCTGTTGAAGACAAAGGAAAGGGTCCGGTCATGGAGCCAGAAGTCAGAAAAATTCTAAGACCACCACCACCATTTCCTCATAGATTGAAGTAAAAGAAAAAGGAAGGAAAGTTCAAGCAATTTATTAAGATATTAAAAGAATTAAGCTTGAACATACCTCTTCTTGAGGCATTGGAGCAAATGCCTGGACACTCCAGGTTCATAAAATAATTAGTCACAAAGAATAAAGGAGCACAATTGAGGATGTTGATGGTATGCACCATTACAGTGCAGTCACGACTAGGTCTTTGGCGCAGAAAAAGAGTGATCCTGCAGCATTCACTATACCATACACTATTAGGTCATCCCAATTTGCCAGAGCCTTGTGTGACTTAGGGGCCACCAATAATTCGATGTTGTTGGCTGTATTCAAGCAATTGGGTTTGTACCCTCCAAAACTAACATGCAGTTGTTAATGGTTGACCGTATAGTGAAGAAACCTATGGGAATTTCATTTGATGTGATCCTGAGGGTGTATAACTTTATATTTCTAGCTAACTTTGTCATCCTAGACTGCGAGGTTGACACTGAGATACCCATTATATTAGGAAGACCATTTATGGCCACAGGCAGAGCTATGGTTGACATGGATAAAGAAGAGCTAAAACTCAGAGTCAACGGTGAGGAGCCTACATTCAATACCTAAAAGTCAATGAATCAACCAACCGATACGAGGGTAATATTGGTGACTGAATGTTTTGATGACCCCAGAGGATACTCCCATGGGTATCTTGATGAATTTAAAGTAGTCAAGATACTCGCGTCACGCAACGATATTAAATTAAGCGTTGCATGGAAGGCAACCCATGGGCTTGTTGGAAAAGTTTGAGTAACCAACATAGCCATGTCGTACCACAACATTAAATCAAGAGCTGAGTGTGAGGTAACCTATTATTTTTAGTGTTCATATTTTTGTTGTTTTTCTTGTTGTAGGTTTTTAGCTCTTGAACTTACTAGGAATATGGTAAAAAATTGCTATATTCATCAATTTCTAGGTAAGTGGGTTGTGTGATCAACCCATCATAGTCATAAGTCCCACATAGTAAGTTGAGTAATAAGCTCAAGAGTTGAAATTTTGAGGATGAAAAATAATTTGTGGACTTTGGCATCTAATTTTACTTTTGGGACCTCAAACTTAGGTTGCGGGACCTTAAGTAGCTAGAAAGATATCTAAAACATCAGCACAACAAATATAGAATAAGAGTATGCCTAGAAGGAGGCATTATAACTGTGCAAATAAAATCTAGGACTAATAGCTATAGCTACTCAAAACCTTCACCACAAAAAAGGGGTTGTGAAATGGTGCACTGCCTTGAACCACCAACTGTAGATATAGAGAAACTGAGATTGGCATATCATCAATCTAACCTGGACGGAGGACAGGGAGGTCATAAAAAGAGAAATAAAGAAAAGAAAAAAAAAGCAAAGCTTATTGAGATCTATAGCTCTGGTTGAACCAACGTCTATTGGCCATATAAGGTAAAACCTCGAGCACTTATAGAATCAAGAACAAGGTTAATACTAGAATGGAAGGACAGACTAAGGGATGAAGATGGTAATATACCAAGCAACAGTGAGGCAGATAGACAAAGCTCAAGCCGGTACACAATCCAAAGGAGAAGGAATTGAAGGTTTATGTTCCATCGACAACACTCCAACAGCATGTTTTAGGGGCGGTGACGAGTTCAAAGGAAGAGTAACTGGTACTCTAACACAAAACTCAGATATATGCAGCACAATAGAAAACTTTTCATCTTCCTATTCTTTTTGGACCGACTCACTTCTTTTGGGTCGGTTCTTTTTGTTTTGTTTGATTATTAGACTTGGCCAATTGGGCCTTTTATTGAATAAAATGGTCTACGAATCGAAAATTTTAATTTAAAAAAAATTACCTTCAACTGGGACGGGTATCGATAATTAAGTGAATTTGAGTCTTGAATTGAAATTAATTTTAACAATAACCAATAGGAACATTTCACACGTAATAAAAAAAATTTATTAACTGTATTTTTTAAGTGGACCGTTAAAAATAAAAGCAATTTAGAGATAATGGGCTGACATAGAGGATATTTTAGAGCCAAGATATTAATGAAGTATATTTTTATGAATAGTTTGAAAGTATTTTAGGCCATTTTCTGTTAATAAACAGATAAAATATTCAACGAACTTTTGCCTGGTCAGTAGAGTTGATTATGGAGATGCACGTGTTACAATTTGATCAGTTGTACTTCTTGTGGCCAAATCTATTTTGTACAATTGTACTATAATAATGAAAGCAATAACCCCAATTATTATGGAAAAGGGTCAAAAATATCCTCCGTTTATTTTTTGGCTCAAAAATACCCTTCTGCTTGTTTTTTTGGCTCAAAAATACCCTGTCCTTAATTTTTTGACTCAAAAATACCCTTCTATCAAACAGAATGCCACCAAATACACCACGTGAAAAAAAACACTTAATCAATTCATGTCAGGATACACGTGAAAAATCACTCTATTTAATCATCTTTTCATCAGCCCATTTTATTCTATTTAAAAATCCAACTCGACCCATATTCAAAAAACCTGAACCAAGAGGAAACAAATTGAAGAATTTGATTGCTTATTTTTCATGTGATGGGTTCAAATATTTTAGATTGATCAAGACAAAAGATGAGGAAACAATCAGGTCCTCAAATTGTTGACATGAAAGAATCAAGTTTTAATTGGGTCGACCCTAAACAATTGAATCTTCGAATAATCGATTCGATGTTCAAGTGCTTGGATAGCTACTGAATGTCCTATCTAAATTAGTCTAATGATAAACCTGATTGTAGTGAGAGGAATGATAATTCGAAGACGAAATTGAAATTTGAAGAGAGAAAGTTTAGCGGCAATGTCAGACAACCACAACTTGATGAGGTCAAGAATTGCTCGAGTAAGTCTCATAACTTTAAAAATGTTAATAATGAAATGAAATGTGGAGAAAGGGATGATTTGAGAAAAAAATTGAAGAACTGATTTTCGCTTCTTGGTTCGAATTTTTTGAATGTGGGTCGGGTTGGGTTTTTAAATAAAATAAAATGTGTTGATGGTTAGATAGATTAAATGAAGTTATTTTCTACGTGTATGCTGATATGGACTGGTTAAATGACTTTTTTTATCCACGTGGCATGTCCGGTGGCATTCTCTTAGAGAGAAGATTTTTGAGCCAAAAAATTAATGGAGAGGTATTTTTGAGTCAAAAATTAATAGAGGGGTATTTTTGAGCCAAAATAACAAATAGAGGAGTATTTTTTAGTCAAAAAATAAATGGAGGATATTTTTGATCTATTTCCAATAGTTTAGGGATAATTTTAGCCCTTTTCCGCAATTATTAACATTAATGTAATGCAGGCAAAAGGAACATATTGCATGCATCTTAATTCCTAACACGTTTAATATATCATGAAAATGGAATAATGTTTTGATTAAAAAAAAAAATCAGTATTATAGATCAGTAATAATTATTACTGATGTGTTACAATAATAATTATTACTCATGTGTTTGTTAAGACAACAATATGAAATTCGTTGGGATAATTGAGAAAGAAAATACGTATGTCAAAAGTTAGGAAAGTAGTTTCTTCCCTTTTAGTAGAAAATGCTTCTTTGGGAAAACAATTGTCAACAAAACACGAAAAATAACTTATTTTCTATAAATTACTTTCCTTTATTTACAAACAGAACAAAAGAAGATAATTTTTAAAATTTCTTACATGTAAAACTGAGAACTCTTTACAAAAAAATAAGAAACAAGCCAGTAAAGAAATACAAATTAAATCTCTCTTCAATGATACTCGCACATTCTACCTTAATTTTATTTAGGCTAATACATAAACATATTTTTTAGTTGGCCTCAGTTGACATCTATATCTTCAACTTTGGGTGTGTACAAGCAAAAACAACCAAAAAATTGAACAATTAAATACACACTTTCTACGTGGCAAATATCACGCGATTTGACTTATAGGATGGTGAATCTCATGATAATTTTTTCTTTTTTTTTTTTTTTTTTTTAAGAGTCAAAACGAAACATGTAATCCTATTGGTCGAGTCCCAATGACATCAAAGTAATCAGCCATATACGACTTCATGCACCCTCAATCTGAGTCTTTTCACTAAAAATGGAAAGGGGCTAAATTCACTAATAAAAAGGGAAAAAAAGAAAGGGGGAAGGGGGAGGAAATCTCATGATAAGATCTGTCACATAGAACGTGTGTGTCTACCTTTTAATTTTATAATAATTTAAGTGTATCTATGCACACCCAAAATTGGAGACACAACTGCAAGCTCAGGGCTGAAAACAAGTTGAAGTACACATTTATATTTTATGTATTTTATTTAATAGAGAAAGCAAGCATATTTCCACAATGTTTATTACATTTTCCTCCAAAACCAAACTAGATCAATAGGAAAGAATTACTGGTTATCCCATCTAATTTCTTCATTATATACTATTTAAATGCAATTGGGAAGGGCACTAGGTTCCAACTTTTTCAGAAAGTTGATAAAGAAAAATAAGAGATGCAAACGGAAATACTGTTTTACTCCCCCACCCCCACCAAAAAAGTCCTGCCCTAAGAGGTAAAAAATTAGAAATATAAAAACATTTAGAAGGGACGCTGGTGAGGTATATTAACAGAATATTTACTATAGCTTTTCCAAAGAGTGAGTTGATTTGTCAATTTTAAAAACTTATATCCATATTCTCCACCATGTACAATATGATATAAGCACTAACTTTTATTTATTCCTAAATTATAAACATAGAAGGTTTGAGAATTGATGAGTCCAAATCTCTTTCCATAGTGTGAACCTGTGAATGGTAGAGCTTGAAATCATGTAAAACAAGCAACTGCAACATATTCAGCAATCATCCCACCACAAACGGAATTTAATAAGGTAGATATTTTTATTTAATAGAAATAGATTATTTTTAATAGATACTCAAATACAGCATCTCATAGCAATTCAAAAAAGGAGATACAGAAATAAAAATAGTAATAGTAATGAAATAAAATACAATGAAAAATTATACATAACATACAAAAAAAAATAATGACAATAAAAAAATAGTGTAATAATTGAACAAAAGAAACACTCCGGATACATAGCACTTGAAATTATGTATTAAAAGTGTGGATAAGAAGAATAATTAATTAATTAAAACGAAAAGGAATTAGCCTATGAAGACCGAGTTATCAGAGAATTTCTTTTCAAAAAAGTCACTTTACTTTCTACCACAAAAGCTACATGATGGTCTTGGTCGCACCCTTTAACTTTTTGGCTTTAATGCCTCTCTCAACACATTCAGCAACCTCCTAATAAAAAAAAACACAAAAGCAAACCCAAACAATTCGAATTGATTAACCTAATAATCCAATAAAAAAATCAAATTGTTAAGAACTAAAAATTAATAAATTAATAAAAAAATATCTTATTGATTTTTTATTGGTTTAGCATATTTAAAAATCAAAAATCAATAATACATACAACCGATTGAACCAAACCAATATGCACCCCTGATACTATCTTACTCTTCGATTTTAGTATTATTGTTTTATTTTCAACAGTTTTCATTGTATGTGTCGTTGTTACTCTCTCATCTTAAATGTTAGCATGACTTCTTCGTTGTTGTATCTGTGTTACATACTTTTTTTATATGCTTTATGTAAGTCGAGCGTTTATCAAAAACAATTTCTCTACCTTTAAGGTAGGGATAAGGTTTGTATACTCCGAACAGAGGCGGAGCTAGCCTATTGAAGGGGATTCTTATTAATACATGGTTAAAATGATTTTTATTTATATATTCTAGATGTTTAACCCACTTCGATGAGCTTTTCTTCAGATTTTGAACCCTAAGCAAAAATCTTGGCTCCAACTCCAGACTCTACTTTGAGGAATTGTAGTCGTTGTTGCTTTACTTGAGTCGAGAGTATTGAAAATAAGCTCTCTATTTTCACAAAGTAGGGCTAAAGTTGCGTACTTGTAAAATTATATTGAATAGGTTATCGTTGTATACATAAATCCTTTCGTTCCATTCTACTCCGTCGATGTACAAATCATGACTCATTGTACTATGACTATTCATTGATCTCCTCCTTTCTAAAAAGATAAAAGATAAAAATAAGAAGCAAAACCCACCTGGCTACACCAAGTCAATGATCCTTGGTTTAGAGACAATGATGGCAATCATCAATCATAACTCGTGGCACATAAAATATTAGAAAAAAGTATGAGTTTGAACTATAGTAGCAGTAGAATAGAGTACCAAGTGCACAATGAAATGGTCAAAACACTTTAGCGCTACCCACTATTACATTTTTTATGGCTAACTGTGATGTTTGTGATCATGACGATATTGAAACCATAACATAGGAGCCTGGGCAATTATGTTTTTCTAAGAATGTTGCAACTTACAAGCAGAATACGTACGTACGTATTTTTTAACCTAAATGGAGGGAGGTATATGTTTTGAAACACTCAAATAGTTGAAAAAACAGAGGATAAAAATTGATGTCATCATCCACTTTATGGTATGACCTGCCCCCATTTTACTTTTTGGTGAACAAAACAGCATGACCTAACCTTTGCTACGTGGAACACTTACATATTTTACTTTATATTAAAGTGAAGTCAAGATCATGTTGATTGTGAAACATAGCATCTCCTTAGATGAAAGTTCCAAAAAACTAACTGGAGTGACGGATGTGGTTCCGCGATCAACTAACAAGTAGATGAAAATCATTGGACCAAAAGGTTTAAATCTCATCATAACAAAAAAAGATGTTAGATTATTCATCCCACTTACTTAGGCCTTAATAGACAGGATGTTAGATTATTCATCCACCTACGAATTAGGCCTTAATAGATAGAATTATTCGATACATATACTTGTGGAAGATAATAGGCACCGATAAAATAGTAGACTTGCATCCAACACTGTTCAAAGTATATGAAAAGTGTGAATGAAAAATGGAGGAAACCAAGTGGAAGGAAAAATGGAGAAGAAAACACTAAAAAGGAAAGTGTACTCTAAAATGGAAAGTCTACTAATTCTCCCACATTGGTGGGAGAATGTGACTTTCAAGTGTTTATATTAACTAACACTTACTCCACTTGGCAAGTGAGGTAAGAAATAAGAGATGCCTTGCGCCATCGCCGTCGTCGTCGTCGCTCACTCGACTTCAAATTTGAATTTGAATTTTGAAAAAGATCGATCGAAGAGAACTGCAACTTTTCTGTGGGTTTTTTCCTCCATTTATAAGCATGCATGCAGTGGCTGACACGACATACCGTTTCATGAAAGGGTATGCCTGTTCGGAAAAGACACATTTTTTGGACGAACAGACATGATTTTCCAGAAAGGTCACACCTTTTAAGTGAACCATTGCCACCTTTTCGAAGAGGCATCTGATAGGCTATATAAACCTGCTTAATTTTCTGAAATAAAAACTCTCTTCTTGTCTTCAAAAACATTTTGTATGATCAATCAAATCGTTGAGTAAGTTCGTTGAATCCAACAATTTGAGGTACCACTATTGTTCGGATTGAAGGTCATTTTATCCTGGGAGGAAGATTCCATAACCTCGGGTATAGTGAGGGAAATTATTCCTTAAGGACACTCCGTGAAGTCGGGGGACTTGGCCTTAAAATTCTATTTCATCTCTTTTCTGAACATTAACACACTTCTTAGATAGATTATTCATAATCTAGTGTTGAAAGTGTTAAGGAGCTTCATAAGTGTTCTTGTCTTAGACTTGAACTAGTGTTGAAGTTCGTGTTGCTTATATACAGATTCTTGTACCCGAATACATACTAAATAACAATCTTAAGGAATAAACTTACAGTTTAAGAATCCATATTGCTTGTTTCTGGAGATTAAAGCTTTTAACTTTCTACTCTGTTTGAACTTAACTAGTGATTTGAAGAAATAAAATCTTCATCACAAGATAAAGATCATTTGATTGACGATTGAAAGTCGTAAAAATTTCATCGTTAAACTAGAAACAAGAAGAAGAGTTTAAAGTTGTTTAACTTTATTAGTAGTATTCTGAAAAATACTAAATTTACTGTCTTGTGGTGAGAGGAAGAATGACGAATGATAGTCAAATGCATGATGCTACGACTATGGCGGCAACTACCATTTCCACGACAAGTCGAGCAAATGCTCTGAACCTATGGCACCTGCGGAGAAACCCGAAAAATTTGCAGGCATTGACTTTAAGAGATAGCAGCAAAAAATATTTTTTTACCTCACCACTCTATGTCTTCAAAGGTTCACTAGTGAGGATGCTCCTGAGGTTCCCGAGGAAACCTCGGATAAAGAGCGTTTCATAATAGTAGAGGCTTGGAAACACTCAGACTTCCTTTGCAGGAATTATATCTTAAGTGGTCTCCGAAATGACCTCTATAATGTTTACAATGGAACTAAGACATCGAAGGAATTGGGGGGGCACTAGAACGAAAATACAAGACAGAGGATGCAGAAATTAATAAATTCTTCGTTGCAAGGTTCTTGGAATTTAAAACGATAGATAGCAAGTCAGTTGTCTCTCAAGTGCAGGAAGTACAAGTAATAATCCATAATCTCCTAGCGGAAGGTATATCTTTGAAAAATACCTTTGTTGAACAAATTAAAAATGTTCTTAGTACTCACATAAACTGTTTTGTAGGTTTGATTGTGAATGATGCATTTCAAGTAGTAGTGATAATTGAGAAGCTACCACCTATGTGGAAAGACTTCAAAAACTACTTGAAGCACAAACGCAAGGAGATGACTGTCGAAGATCTTATTGTCCAACTACGTATTGAAGAGAATAATAAGGCTGCCGAAAGAAGGTCAAAAGGGAATTTTATAATTAAGGGAGCACATATTATAGAAGATGACCAAAACAATTCTAAGAAAATAAAGAAAGTTGAACATGGAAGCACCAAGAAGAAATTCAAAGGAAAGTGCTTCAACTGTGGCAAGATTGACCACAATTCCACGACTTTTCATGCCTTTAAGAAAGGCAAGAAAAAGACCAAGCAAATATGATTGAGTCCAACAAAGAATGTAATGATATGTGTGTTATGCTTTCAGAATGCAACTTGGTGGGGAATTCTCGCGAATGGTGGATGGATTCTGGTGCCATCCGTCATGTTTGTGCCAATAAAGAGTTGTTTTCGACGTTCGCTCCGGCTCAAGTAGAAGAAACGATCTACATGGCTAACTCCGCTACTACAAAAGTAGAAGGAACTGGAAAGGTGTGCTTGAAGATGACTTCCGACAAAGTGTTGACACTTAACAATGTCTTGTATGTTCCGGAGTGAAGGAAGAACTTGATTTCTGTTTCACTTCTAGACAAGAACGGATTCAAATGTGTTTTTGTTTCCGAAAAAATTATACTTAGTAAAGGAGAAGTGTATGTAAGAAAAGGGTACCTCACTGAGGGTCTATTCAAAATGAATGTAATGAATGTTAAAATCAATAAAAGCTCAATTTCTTCTTACTTGATTGAGTTTTATGATTTGTGGCATGAACGTTTAGGCCATATTAATTACAAAACATTACGAAAACTGATTAACTTAGAAGTTTTGTCAAACTTTGAGTGCAATAAATCAAAGTGTCAAACGTGTGTGGAATCAAAGTATACAAAGAATCCTTATAAGTCCGTTGAAAGGAATTTCAATCCCTTAGAATTAATACACACTAACATTTGTGATATAAAGTCAACACCATCACGTGGTGGGAAAAAGTATTTCATAACTTTTATTGACGATTGCACTAGATATTGTTATGTCTACTTGCTAAATAGTAAGGATGAAGCAATAGATGCGTTTAGGCAATACAAAACTGAAGTTGAAAATCAGTTAGAGAAAAAGATAAAAATGATAAGAAGTGTAGGGGCAGAGAATATGAATCTCCCTTCACCAAAATATGTTTAGAGAATGGAATTGTCCATCAAACTACAGCCCCGTATTCACCTCAATCTAATGAAATTGCGAAAATAAAAAACCAAACTTTGAAGGAAATAATGAATGTCTTACTTATAAGTTCAGGTTTACCGCAAAACTTGTGGGGTAGGCTATCCTTACAGCCAACCGTATACTCAATAGAGTTCCCCATAGTAAGATACAATCAATTCCTTAAGAAAAATGGAAAGCAAGGAAACCCAACTTGAAATATTTCAAAGTATGGGAGTGTCTAGCAAAGGTCCAAGTTCCTATGCCTAAAAGAATTAAGATAGGACCTAAGACAGTGGACTGTGTGTTCATAGGATATGCTAAAAGTAATAAAGCATATCGATTTTTGGTTCATAAATCCGAACATCCGGATATTAATGAAAATACGGTAATTGAATCAGATAATGTTGAATTCTTTGAAAACACTTATCCGTATAAAACTAGACATGAATAGTCTAGTGGGGGGTCTAAACGACCTCGAGATGAACCAAGTGAGAATATACATAATGAAGAAAATCCAAGACGTAGTACACGTCAAAGAACGTCAACTTCGTTTGGTTCGGATTTTGTAACATTTCTCTTAGAAAATGAGCCTCAAACATTTAAAGAAGTGTTGTCGTCATCAGACTCATCGTTTTGGAAAAATGCAGTCAATAGTGAGATTGATTCAATCTTAAGCAACCATACATGGGAATTGGTTGATCTTCCTCCAAGAAATAAACCTTTAGGTTCTAAATGGATCTTCAAAAGGAAAATGAAAGCGGATGGTACTATTGACAAATACAAGGTAAGATTTGTAGTAAAAGGCTTCAAACAAAAAGAAGGTCTTGATTACTTTGATACATACTCGCCGGTAACAAGGATAACGTCGATTTGAATGTTAATTGCCTTGGCGGCGGTATATGATCTTGAAATCCATCAAATAGATGTGAAAACCGCATTCCTAAATGAAGAATTAGAGGAAGAAATTTATATGGAATAACCTGAGGGTTTTGTGGTTCCAGGAAAAGAAAATAAGGTGTGTAAACTTGTTAAGTCACTTTATGGACTAAAACAAGCACCTAAGCAATGGCATGTAAAGTTTAATCAAACCATGTTAGCAAACGGATTCAAGATAAATGAATGTGATAAATGTGTTTATATTAAAGACACTCCAAATCACCAGTCATTGTGTGTTTATATGTGGATGATATATTGATCATCAGTAGAGACATTTCAGACATAAATGCAACAAAACGAATGCTCGAGAGCAAGTCCGGTATGAAAGACCTTGAAGTTGCGGATATAATCTTAGGAATAAGAATCCATAGAACTCCACAAGGATTGGCATTGTCACAGTCTCATTATATCAAAAATATACTTGACAAATTCAAATATATGGAATTCGGTATTGCCAAGACTCCATTGGATGTGAGCTTTGCACTTCGAAAGAATGAAGGTAAAAGTAACTCACAATTGGAGTACGCAAGAGTATTGGGATGTTTAATATATATATATAATGAACTGTACACGATCAGACATAGCATGCACTATTAGTAAATTGAGTTGGTACATGAGTAATCCCAACAAAAATCATTGTATGGCAATGAAAAGAGTTTTGGGGTATCTTAAATACACTCAAGACTATGCCTTGCATTATAATAAATATTCCGCGGTACTCGAAGGATATAGTAATGCAAATTAGATCACCGGATCGAACAAAGTAAAATCCACAAGTGGATATGTATTTACTATCGGTGGAGGAGCAGTCTCTTGGAAATCATCCAAACAGACTTGTATTGCTCGCTCTACAATGGAATCTGAATTTATCGCATTGGATAAAGTCGGTGAAGAAGCAGAATGACTTCGGAATTTCTTGGAAGATATTCCTTATTGGCTCAAACCAGTGGCACCAGTATGTATACAATGTGATAGCTAAGCGCCAATAGGTAGGGCAGGGAGCATGATGTACAACGGTAAATCTCGTCACATACGATGGAGACATAATACCGTTAGGGAACTTCTCTCTAGTGGAATTATCACTGTTGACTATGTAAGGTCAAAGGATAATGTGTCGAATTCACTTACAAAAGGTCTATCTAGAGAAGAAGTGGAAAGGACATCCAAGGGAATGGATTTAAGGCCTAGGACAAGTCAGCATGGCAGTAGACTGGAGATCCCAAGAGCTAGGTTCAAAGAGATCAAACAAAGTTGTGTCTGACAGGTTCAACATTGTCAATATACCCCTATCTATTCTCATGATGTAGATAATGTTTAGTAAATAAGGATAAGACTTATGGTGAAAAGTCTTTTAATGATTATCTAATTTGGTAGATTTGACCAAATAGTTTAATCTATAGGATTGAACGTTTAGAAATCACCTATGTGAGGACGAAGTGGAAGCCGCTTCAAGTAGAATATTAGTAAAAGCCTATTCTCTAAGCTCTCATGAAACCGGAACGTATTCATGGCTGAAAAAAATAAAATCGTGAGAACCATAAACGATAAAAGGCTGGTTGTGTGACATGGGTTGTCTAGGTGTACATTAAAGCTCGACGTTTCAAAGATATCAAATCTACCGATTGACCGAGTGCATCCGGCATGTCCACTACGAAAAGTTCAAAGGAAAACCCACTTATCCAGATGCAATCAGTCTTTGCTTGATGATCACATACTTGTCCGTAAAAAATTTACGAAAAATAGTCATTCTCCATTCATGTGGGGGATTGTTGGGTTCAAAGTATATGAAAAGTGTGAATGAAAAATGGAGGGAACCAAGTGAAAGGAAAAATGGAGAAGAAAATACAAAAAAGGAAAGTGTACTCTAAAATGAAAAGTCTACTAATTCTCCCACATTGGTAGGAGAATGTGACTTTCAAGTGTTTATATTAAGTAACACTTATTCCACTTGGTAAGTGAGGCAAGAAATAAGAGATGTCTCACGCCGTCATCATCGTCGTCGCTCAGCTTCAGATTTGGATTTGTCAAATGATCGATAAGATCTATCTTTTTGGACAAAGTTTATTTGATAGAAATTTAATCCGAAAATACCAAAGGAAAAATGCAACTTTTCTGTGTGTTTTTCTCCATTTATAAGCATGCATGCAGTGGCTGACACTGTTTCGAAATGTTATGCAAAAACGAAGTGATGCTTTAGAAGGGACAACCCTTCAATGAAATGACACACTGTTTCATGAAATGGTATGCCTGTTCGAAAAAGACACATTCTTTGGACGAATAGACATGATTTTTCAGAAAGTCACACCTTTTAAGTGAACCATTGCCACCTTTTGAGAGGCATCTGGTTTTAGACACGAATTTTCTGAAATAAAAACTCTCTTCTTGTCTTCAAAAACATTTTGTGTGATCAATCAAATCGTTGAGTAAGTTCGTTGAATCCAACAATTTGAGGTACCACTATTGTTCAGATTGAAGGTCATTTTATCCTGAAAGGAAGATTCCATAACCTCAGGTACAGTGAGGGAAATTATTACTTAAGGACACTCCGTAAAGTCGGGGGACTTGGCCTTAAAATTCTATTTCGTCTCTTTTCTGAACATTAACATACTTCTTAGATAGATTATTCATAATCTAGTGTTGAAAGTGTTAAGGAGCTTCATAAGCGTTCTTATCTCTTGGACTTGAACTAATGTTGAAGTTCGTGTTACTTATATACAGATTCTTGTACCCGAATACATACTAAATAACAAGAAGTTGATAGGAACACTACTACTATTATTTAGCTTTATGCATGACTGAAGGTGGAATATTATTGACTAAACTAGTTTTATGCATGACTGACTGAAGGTGGAATATTATTGACTCAAATTGATGTATTAATAATCTATTGAACATTATTAAACTTTGGGGATATTGGAATGAGGCTTCCAATGTACACATCTTCAACTAAGAAAAGTTAGTTAAATATGTTAGCGTAGATTTATTTCAGATTTTTTATTAGATCAACGTAGCAATGGCGGAGTTCATCGATTATCATCTTTGCTAATTAAGCATCACTACTAAGAGGTTGGACCCAAAAGATCGAAACTTCTTACATTTTTTCTTGAGATAATGATCAGAAACACATTTGAACTATCATGTTTTCGCAAATTTCATACTGACTATCAGTTGTTCCCGTTCTCTACCTGAACTATCATCATCGTAGATTAAAATACACATCAACTATCAGTTGTTCCCATTTACTAGCTGAACTAGTATTATCCTTGCATTAAAATTCACATCAACTATGAATTGTCTCCTTTTACTATATGAATGATGGTGATTTGCAATTGATCTTGCCGAGCTACTCTGAATGCAGTCTCAATACTAGGTCGTATCAACGGGCATGCAATGAATCCGCTGGAACCCTATGATCCTACAAAAGTTTTTACTGCACCACGTTAAAGGATTTATGTTGACATTTACGGCTCAGGGCTGAATCTTGGGCCAATACGAAAAGGGACATATTTCCATAAGGGGATTTCCCTTATTTGGGCTGACATACCTTTTCTATTTGGGGAAAAGGATATAAATGACCGCTCTCCTAAATGACACGAGAATGGCCAATGTTTCAAAATTCCAAATTCTAGTCATTTTACTGGCTAGTGGTAGGCGGCTGACTCCTTTTCCTTTTTGGTTTGGGTCGCTGCTACGTTTTTTTAAAAAAAAAAATTACTTTCTATTAATTTTTAATTTTAGTAAACATCATCATGAACACGCACCCACAATTAAATTGACTTTCTTCTCTAGTTAATCATGAACACCAATTAAATTTTTTCCTTTGCTCATTAATGCAAATAGCAACAACACCTTCAATTGGAATTGAGTTTTGTTTGAAATTGGGTGTGTTTTGAGGTTTCAGGCTAGGCTTTTTTTTTTTTTTTGTGGCAGCTCTTATTTAAAAAAAAGAATAACTTGTATTATTGTGGAACAATAGAATACATATATACAACATAATACAATAGATATATAAATATTTTAATACAACAATGATATAGTTTCTACGCACATCATGTACTACACACATCATAGAAAAAAAATCATATACTATACCATATCGATACAATCCCTATAACCATATTGATACAGTCCTTACACCATATTGATACAACCCCTATATCATATTGATACTTATTTAGATACATGTTTTATACAATTATTATACAGTTTCTATACGCACTTTGTGCATATACATATTTTATACAACAATGATAGTTTCTATACACCTTATATATATAGTTTCTATACACATTTTATACAACAATTATACAAATTTTATACACATTCTATACAACCTTTAGCTATATATATATATATATATATATTATAGAACTATACAATTTCTATACATATATCTTATATAGATACATATTCTATATAACAATTATACCGTTTTTATACAATTATATTTAATTATTACTTTTAAACAATAAAAAAATAAAATATTTTTCTGTTAAAAAATTTATAGCAAAAAAAAAAGTGAGTAAAGGGCCGAATGGCCCAAGGGAAGGCCGAAATGGCCAAACGACCAAGGGAAGGCTGAAACTAGCCAAATGGCCCAATGGCCATAAAGTGGCTTTTATTTTTCTAAAAATTACACAAATACACAACTTATGTTTTCAATATTACAAAAAATCTCAACTCCCTAAACATATTACAAAAATCCCAATATATACACAAAATGCTATGTATATGTCGGCTATGTTATGTATAGGGAGAGAGAGTAAAGTAATTAAAAAAGTGGAAGAGAGTATAATTACTTTCAAAAGGGTTAGTATTATGTTATTTATACTTTTTTTTTCCGACAGGACACGTATGTTCATATGCCGGGCAATTTTTTTTTAAAATAGGCTACACAATGTTTTTTTCCCTTCTATTTTTTGTCCAAACCCAATCCTAGAACAAAGGGTCCAACTACACTGGCACAAATGCCAAAACTGAGCCACTATCATTTCCTTTTTAGTTATGCGATAAGTATACAATACAACATGCAAGATGGAAAGAAAAGCTTAATATTATTTTTGAAGTGTTGAGCCGAGAGCCCATAAGAAACAACCTCTCTAGCTCACACAAGGTAGGAGCAATGTTTGCGTACACCCCACCCTTCCAGACTCCACTTGTGAGATCACACTAGTTATGTTGTTGTGTCTGGACCACATTGTGCGCACCTCGACTACAGAGGAAAGCTTGATATAATTAATTATTCATGCGAAGACTGAAATGCTTCACGGAATATGGAAAAATTAACCGGATGTTACGGGCCACAAGCTTTTACCGCTTCTATTCGACCTTAGATAAACACCATGGCCTGAAAATTTTGGTGTTTTGGTGTTCGTTATAGGTGTAGACCAGAAAAGGCCCAATACCACTTCCCAAGTTGGTGCACTTGTATAACCTTCAAAAGACCTACTCCTAGTACTCTGCGAAATCTCTTAGATGAGCAGTTCTGGCTTCATAAACTTTTGAAGAACCTTCTGGATTGAAGTAGAAAGTTTGTAATGGATCGGAAGTCTTTTTAACCCCTCCCTAGGAGAGCTCCCACCCCTTTTGCTCCCACCCCTCCCGAGAAGTTCAGGGACTGGACTAACAAAAGGCAATCCTATTCCCCTAATATATTAAAGTCAAGAAACAAAGTAAATGTACTATGCATCCCACACTTGTTCCCTTGGTAGGGAACCAAATTAACAATTCCTCTAGTGAGGAGAAATATTTAGAGGAAAGGCAAACTACAAAATAAAGATAATCTCAAAACAAGTTACATGCTCGTGATCCACAACAAGTCATAGGGCCTGATATTAGAGTACACACTATCTATGAACGGTGAAAGAGAGCCAACTTTTACATGTAAGAAAATTATGCGAAACATAAATTCCATTGTTGTAGTCCCGGCCCTTCCCCGGACTCGCGTATAGCGAGAGCTTTAGTATATCGGGCTGCCCTTTATAAATTCTATTTGTTGACGGATAACTTCTCAGATAAACCTACTACTTCTCTTGAAAGAAGCATAATCATGTTCATGAGTATAAAACAAATATGTCTGCTTCACAATGGTAAACGATTATTTGTAGGTCAAATTCACTGACACAGAGGATCCTTTTAACCAAAGTTCAGGCATTCTATTCTCTCTCTCTCTTTCTTTCTTTCTTTCTTTTTTTGGATGTGTTTTCCACCTGGTGACTGTTACCCGCTTTGGGAATCCAATAGGAAATTTCGTTTTGGTGAGGGACTCCTTACCAAACGTGACCTATTCCTGAAGCTCAAACTCGACACATATGGTTAAGGATGGGGGACAGGAAAGTACTTACTACTTCACTACAACCTTTGATAATAGGCATGCTATTCTCTACATAGAGTAACGGGAGAAACTAGCAAATTAAACATGCAAATGAAAAGTAATTGGTGTGTGTTCTTTTAATGAATTTCTTAACCTACCTTCAAAAAAAAGATACAATTGTTGCATCCAAAAGATATCCGTTAGGCTAAGTAAACTACTGGACTTAAATGACATTTACTCTCAAAAGTGACATGTCCTTGAATAAGAACAACTTGAGCTTGGAAATCTTCTATTTCATATCTCCAACAAAAGCATCAGAATCCCTTCTTAATTTTTACAGCAAAACAAACCCTCAATGTCAATACTAAATGTAATATCCCTCCCAGCCAAATAGAGTTTTTCCCTAGAGTAAATCGCAGATCTTGTTGAGCTACTTTCATGCGTGACCCTTGGAAGAACAAATCAAATTGGCATGAGCTATAAGTCGTGTCAAAGAAATGGGAGCCTTGGAGTAATAGGTAAAGTTGTTTTCATGTAACCAAGAGGTCATGGGTTCAAGCTTTGGAAACAGGCTCTGGTGTAAATGCAAGGTAAGGCTGCGCACAATACACCTTTATGGTGGGGCCCTTCCCCGGACCTTGCACATAGCGGGAGATTTAGTGCACCGGGCTGCCCTTTTATATAGGTCGTGTCAAAGATCATGATTTGTAGCCAGCAAACTCAACTCTATAAACAAGTTGTGTTCAATTGACACAAAGAAGGGAATTGACAAACTAAAGATTTTTCTTCTTTCTTCTCTGTTTTTTTATGGAAAGGTAAAGAACAAATGAAGAGATCTAGTAAGTGGGATCAAGGTAATCAAGTAGGATCAAAGAATGAAATGCAAACTCAGATCAAGAAATAAACAGAAAAATCGATTGTTCAATATTCTGATATGAACTTTAAATTAGTACAAGATGTAGCTACAATTTCCAAAACTTCAAAAGTTTGAAAGCCTCCACAATTATAACACATTTATTCAACCAGATCTACATTAATCACTTGAGACAGTCTCAACACATGAAAGTAACATAAAATTTCGAAAGTACAAAGCTTTACAAAACCTTACGAAGAAGGATCCTCCTTGCTGCCGCAATGCCATCGTCATGCACTCCTGAGTCAGACTCATCGCGGAACCAGCCCACTGAATTCTGAGCTGCCTGAACAATTTGTGAAAATCCTACACCAAAACAATATAACAATATACCAAACCTCAAAATTACAATATTGTGACATGCTTCGCTAAAAGCATGAATTATAATTATACCACTTGAATAGAAAATTAAAAAGAAAAAACAGGCATGCGTCAACAATTGACAGAAAATACTTTTAGAAAGTCCTACAAGGAAAACAAAATCGACAGATACAATGTAGAAACTCCAATTCGGAGCAGAGGCAAATGAGCATCAGTGTGCGTGCAGCTCTAATACATGGATATATTCCCTCAGTACCAAAATACTTATCACAATTTCCTTTCCGAGAGTCAAACGGGATGAACTTTCACCACAACATTTTAAGATATAATTTTTTCATCATATTGACATGAGAAAATTGCAATTTACAGTACTTGAAAATTGCAATTTACAGTACTTCTCGTACAGCATTTGAATAACTAAATTTCTTAAAATATCATAGAAATCTAATCTAATTTAGCTTTTAAAATTAGTTAAATTGATTTTGGAGAAGTGAAATGTGATAAGTATTTTGAAATTGACTCCTAGATCCATCTTTGATTCAAAGACAGAAATGTCAACAAATACATGAAGGAATTGTCTTATCTATCAAAATAAGAAAAGAGTTGAAGAGAGAGACCTTGGGAGACGGTTTGTTTGTTGTGACGGATGTCATGAACGGTGGCCGAGATTTTCCAGTACAGAGGCCGGCCGACGTAGTAGAGCAATGATACTACTAAAATCCCTATTACTATT
Organism: Capsicum annuum; assembly: GCF_002878395.1. NCBI lineage: Eukaryota > Viridiplantae > Streptophyta > Magnoliopsida > Solanales > Solanaceae > Capsicum > Capsicum annuum. The sequence goes on along the minus strand of NC_061111.1, from coordinate 192,166,392 downwards.
CTGAATGTTATTTTCGCTCTGCTCCTCGCCATTTTTTGCTTCACACTTCACACAGAGAACTGGCGTAATCTGCTGCTTTTGGTACCAACAATTGTAAGTCGTGGCGATGACAAGAAAGACAGAGGAACCACCTGTCCAACGCCGTCGTTTCTTTTCACTAATGTTAAAAAGACTTGTTCAAAGTGGAGAATTAAGTAGACGTTTGGCCGTATTTTTTCACTTTTTTCCAAAAATTATTCTACTTTACGAACACAGTGAAAATCACAATGTTTGGTCATTAAAATTTCAAATACATTTTGAAATTATATTTTAAAAAAGTGAAAATAAGAAAAAAAAAAAATTTTACTTTTTTCACTCTTACTTCTCTCACAAAATTTTAAAAATAACTTTAATTTATGTTTATGGTCAAACACAATTTCAATTCCAACTTTATTTCCAACTCCGAAAAATGATGTTTTCATGGCCAAATGGGTCCTAAATGAGTTTCAACATATGATCATAAATTTTAAACATTTTTCACCTTTTTAAAAATTTATTATGTATTCAAAATATAAATAGTAAATTTAAAATAATTACCCCTAATGTTGTCCGAATATTTTAAAAAAACATCTAAACTTTACTTCCGACCTATTACCCCACGATTCTTACTAAAACTGTTGTAAATACACCATTTTGACCAAAACTTTGGCTATGCGTGTAAACACGAATAGGAAGAGCATGAATGGTTCAAAATTGACTTCAATACCCAATCAAAAGCCGTCACGTGTAATTATTTGTCACATATTTTAAAAATCTCTTCTTCTCCGCTTTAATAGGCCCAATTCTCTTCTTCCTCTTCTCTTCTTCCTCCATTGATAGCTTAGTTTGAAGAAAAAAATTATCTCTCTTCTCAAATTTTTCTCAACGAAATCATTCTTAAATTATCTATTTTTTGATATTTGATTGTTGTGTCTATTTTAAATTCTAATTTTTACTTTTTATAGTTGTTGTATATCCTCTTAAGAAGCTATAAAGCTCCATTTTAATGGAGTTTTGATGTCATCATTAAACAATCAACAAATACGTGAATCAAAACAAAATTAGAAAGCATTACAAAATTAACATAAACACGAAATTGGAACCATTGAAATGAAATCCAAAGAGCAAGAAGAATGGAGAAATCAGCAACTGGACGGGGGTGGGGGTGGGGGTGGAGGGGAGTTGCTGTACGCGGGAGGAGGTGGGGGGTTGCTGGATGGGGTGGGGTGGGGTCATAAATTAAATAAAAAGGATAAATTTATTAAAAAATAAATAAAATATGAAATTAAATATATTTAACACGTGGCAGCACCTGATTGGTGCGTGTATTCACTCACTTTGTTGTGACTGAAATTCAGCAAAAAATGATGTATTTGCAACGGTTTTAGTAAGAATCGTGGGGTAATAGGTTGAAATAAAGTTTAGGTGTCTTTTTAAAAAACTCGAACAACATCAGGAGGTAATTATGTATTTACTCTTTAAAATAATGTTAAAAAAAAATTATAAGTGTGTTGGAAAATAAAAATGAATGACCGAAAAATAAATAAATTGAAACAAGAAAAATATTGCAATAATCGTTTTATTGATTCTAATATGTGAGAGTTACAATCTTTATGAATCCTCTGATTCACCTTTTCAAATATAAATTCAAGGGTTTCGAGCTTCATCATGAATTTGAACTTGATTTGCGGATTTGATGGGCTTCGAGCTTGATCTTAAATTTGAACTTGATTTGCAGATTTGATGGATTTGATCTTGACTTCCACTTGAATTCAAGAGCTTTTGGACTTGTTCTTGAATCTGGATTTGAATATCTTAATGGGCTTGTTCTTGAATCTTGCAATCCTAATCTTGAATTTTGATGAACTGAATTTGAATGCTTAAGTTTTGAGTTTTGTAGAGAAATTGCGGCGTTTGATTCATGAGTTTTCTCTTGCTTCTTGTTAGAGTTCTCCTTCTTTCTGAATTATGAGACTCTTTATTTATAGTTGTAGAAAGTAAAGAGTCATGGTGAATGTGAACTTCTTTTGACCAATCAAATTTAAGTGACATGTCACCTTTTATGAGTTTTTGATTTCACTAGGTCTGTTGCATTATTTTGACATGCGGCATGGTCTTATTGGCTCCTTCGCTTGACTTGGCATACCACGTCATTTGCCACGTGATGCTTATTTAGGCTTTTAGAATATGACAATATCTTGGGCTCAGCAAAGTGGGCTCATCATTTGTAGCCAAATCAATGGGCTAGCCCAATAAAAAATAGACTTTAATTAAACTCATATATGTTTAACTTAAATAATTAATTCAATTATATTAATTCACAATATTTATTAGGGACTAATGTATTTTGAATTTAATATAATTTGAATTTCTTACAGATTTTTTAATTTAATAAAATTTCGTTGTCCACAAAATGCCCCCTACTTCAAGGTTGGTCGAGTGTATAGTTTAGAGACTAGACTTGAAGTATGATTATTTAAACATGCTTCCTTCGTGCTTCGAAGATTTACATACATATGAACACCCCATTTCATTAGTTGAGAAAATTTAAAGCTGGATCGTGCAATTTGCATATTGATATTACCTCTCAAAAATTCTCTTTTATTTTAGATCTTGTTATAAATATATTACCATAAATAGTGAATGTGTATTTTACCATATATAGTGAATGTTTACTTTACCATATATAGTGTATGTCAATTTATGAAAAAGTTAAAAACTTCAAAGTTAGTTTTCCTCTATAAATAAAGGGGGTTTCCTTCATTGTAATTAACTCATCAAGAATCCCTCAAGAGAAATAAAGAAGTCTCCTCTCTACTCTCTCCATTCTTTTCTTCTTTGCTTTATATTTCATAACACGTTATCAACATGAGACTCTACCAAACAAGGTGAGATTATAAATCTAAAGGTAATTTCAAGGTAAGTAATTTTTTATGTTATTTATCTTTTCCTACTAATGATATAATTATTGTTGGCTTTGAGAAAAAATAATTGATTTGGAACACTTATGCTTTAAATTTATTCATGAAAAATAATATTGTTAAAAGATATGATGATGAATTTAAATCTCATCTCATTAAGAGGGTAAGACATTGGGTTAAAAGTCTTAATGCACCATGATGATAAGATGTTGGGTTCAAGTCCTATCAATTTATGCCTAAGATGTCTTTATATGGATAAGACATTGAGTTTGAATCTCAATGCACCATATTCCTTAATGATATTATGATGGCTAAGGCAAAAATAATGTGTTTGATAAAAAGTCATGAAACTTGTCCATTGAATATTCTCCATTCCATGAAGTAAATGTGGTAGCAATATATGATAAGTCTGAAAGATGCAATTTGCTCCATTCTTGAAGTGTATGTGGTAGCAATGCATGATATGTCTAAAAGAAGGCAAGTGATTGAATGCACGAATACAAGCGTGGGGGGACAATATGATAATAATCATCAAAAGTGATAATATTTTTACACATTTATCATAATTATAAGATATGTTAGAGAAAAATTCTCTACAACCATATGTATCCCTCGATTTGTTCCTGAATTAGAAATATCTTAAAAGGGGCTATAAGCTATTATAATTTGATAGGTTTGAGGCACAATTATATTTCATTCCTGAGGAATGAGAAGCTTATTAATGCAAACCTGCAAGTAATTGTGATGGTACCACAACTCACCTCCGAAAGAGGCTGAATAACTGAGAAAAGTTATTTTGAAATCTACTTCTAAAGTAGTAAATCTGAATTTATTCATATAATAGTAAATCTGAAATTTACTAAAGTAAAAGGTACATGTCATGGTAAATTTGGAGTTTTCTAGAATAAAAGTTCATAAATTGACATGAACGATTGCGACATCCCAAAGATGTGCATATTGAATATTAAACATATATTGAAGAATTAGAAAATTCTTCATGAACTTTTAATGTTGTTTGTTCTCATGATAAGTTGGTTGTACCAACTAATGTTGGGATTGGATCCCTTAAAATCTGACTAGTATAAAAAGTGAATATGGGCCCGTTCAACTGTCATGTGATCTAATAAGATGCATCGATATAAGATGATCACATAGGAGTTTATTGTCAACCTGCAGTTTGACATTCATAAAGTTGCTTGCTCAATAAAATTGAGTTAATAGCATAATTTTCAGATTATGTAATCAAGACAATTCATCTTGATGATGATGGTTTGGCATTGAATGCCTTCGATAAATAGCTGAATCCTTGCTAATGAGAACAAAGCTTCATGTGTTGGTTTGAAATATCATATACAAAAGAACTTGTATGCATCAAACTAATATATTATAATTAGTTCATCCTCAAAGTTAGTTCTGAGTCAGGAACCACACATTATCCATCTAATAATTTTGATGTGCGGTATACAATTAATAAATATACCATGGTGCACATAGATGGATTCCTCAAAAAAATAGAGGATGTATGTTAGTTTCCCTAACATAATTAAAAAATTATAAGCATCTATGAAATATGTTAGGAATTATCCACTAGCCACTGCATTGAACCAGGCTAAGATAATAGTTATTCATGAAGCAACCTGAGAATGTGTGTGGTTGAGGTCTATGATACATCTCATTTGAGAAAAATATGATTTGAAATGTGACAAAGTACCCATAATTTTCTTATGAGGATAATACAGCATGGACAACACAACTTAAGAGAGGACTCAAGGAAATAGAACAAATCATATTTTGCCAAAGCTTTTCTATACACACGAGCTACAAAAAAATGGTGAGATTAACATGCAACATATTTGTTCAAGTGAGTGGTTGATTTATTCACCAAGTCTCCTCCAATTACAACTTTCAAGAAGATGGTGCACAAGATCGAGATGCAAAGGTTCAAGGATGTTCTCATTAGGGGGAGTTAATATGTGTTGTACTCTTTTTTCCTTACAAGGTTTTGTCCCAATGAATTTTTCTTGTAAGTTTTTTAATAAGGCAGACTATATACATATTGTTAGAGATGTGTACTCTTTTTCCTTCACTAGATTTTTTTTCACTGAGTTTTTTCTAGTAAGATTTTAACGAGGCACATTATCTATCAATTAGACATTCAAGGGGGAGTGTTATAAATATATTACCATATATAGTGAATGTCTACTTTACCATATATAGTAAATGTCTACTGTACCATATATAGTGTATGTCTATTTATGAAAAAGGTTAAAAACTCCAAGGTTAGTTTTTTCCTATAAATAAAGGGTGTTTCCTTCATTGTAATTAACTCATCAAGAATCCCTCAAAAGAAATAAAGAAGTCTCCTTTATTCTCTCTCCATCTTCTTCTTCTTCGCTTTATATTTCATAACAGATCTGATTTATTTCATGATTTCTACACATAAGATCCATTGGTGAGACATGATATTCAACTCCAATAATGAATGTCTTAATGATGTCCATTTATACTAGGATATCTTGATTTTGTTCAATTTCAAATAAATTTTGAAAAAAAATTCACCTCCTTACTTAATCGGGAATAAAAAACCTTCCAATTTGAAATTATATCCTTCACTTTGAACTTATATCGAAGAATAAAATAACCTCCAATTTAGATTTATATTGGAGATGGAAACACTTTCAATTTGAATTTATATTGGATAAGGAAACAACCTTCAATTTGAATTTATATTGAAGAAGGAAACAACCTCCAAATTTAAATTAATATTGGAAATGAAAACTCTTTCAATTTGAATTTATACTGGATAAGGAAACAGTCACCCTACAACTATATAAAAGGATGTGGGATTCTCACTTTTTCAACATCAATTTTGGAGTTTTCAAGCCATAAATAATGTTGAGGTAATTTCTTTGCCTTCTACTTTTTTTTATTTTTCGTCACTTTTTTTCAGCCCAGCATATTGGTGGTAGAAAATTCATATCTCATTATAGGATATCGAAACCATGAATCGTTTAATACTCCTAAAACTAGACTTCAAGATCTATAACATATACATAATTTAGATCCAAAATCCTTCAATATAATTCTAGACAATTTTTTGAAGTTAGCCCTAAACTTTATCATGCTGAAAATTTCAGATTTGTGCGTCATTGTCAAAACTTTCATATCTTGAAGTAGAAAGGATGAAATCACAAACCGCTTGATTCTTGTGAAACTAGATACAAAGATCTATAACTTATTCAAAATTATAATTTAATAACTTCGATATTTTTCAGGTTTTATCCCAAAATCAACATTGGATTTTGATGCACCAGCAATTTCAGATTTATTCGATGACATAAAAAAAATAATCTCAATGTGGGAGTATCAAAATCATGATCCGCTTGATTCTATATTTATATATATATATATATATATATCAGGGATCCTTCTATATTAATTTTTTAAAGTCGATCCTAAATTCTGTCCGGCAGAAAGTTTTAGACTTGTGGCGCCATACCAAATAATTTATATCTTGACAATGGACCATCACTCATCAAAAAGTGTTTTGATTTCTAGAAAATAGAATTTAAGAGTTTCATTTTTACTAAGACATCTTGTCTCACACCTATCCAAGTTGGTGATGTATGGCTTTTGAGTTTGAAACATCCTGACCGGTAACAATCTCTCTTCTGCTTGTGTTTTCTTTATGTTGTCTCCTTTATGTTGTCTCTTTTTCTTCTTTTGCAGAATTGAAACAGCTAGCAATATGCAACAATCAGCTTAAGGTGCAAGAGTTTAACTTTGCCTCTGTACATGTTAAGACCGACCAATTTGGCTTCAAGATGGTGATTGTGCAACAATTATCTTAGGGTGCGAGAATTTAACTTCACCTTCACCTTAATACCGACCAATTTGGCTTCAAAATGGTGATTATGTAACAATCGACTTAAGGTGCAAGAGTTTAACTTCGTTTCGTACACCTTTAGACCAATCAATTTAGCTTAAAGAAGGTGACTACGCAACAATCGGCTTAAGGTGTGAGAGTTTAACTTCTCCTCCATACATATTAAGACCAACCAATTTGGCTTCAAGATAGTAACCATGCAACAATCAGCTTAGGTGCGAGAGTTTAACTTCGCCTCCGTACACCTTAAGACTGGCCAATTGGGCTTTAAGATGGTGACTATGCAACAATCGACTTAAGGTGTGAGAGTTTAATTTTGCCTTCGTACACCTTAATACCAATGAATTTGGCTTCAATTTTTGGTAGCTTTACATAACAAATCCGTCAAAATATCAGCTTAAGGTGCAAAGAGGCAAATATTGTGTACCTTAAAACATGAAAATTTTGAGATCCTTTTAAGGAAAAATCTGTGAAAGAGACCAGCTTAAGGTGAAAAGAGACAAATCTTGTCCACTTTAAGGTATGAAAATTTTGAAATTCTTTTAAGGATAAACCCATGAGAGGCCAGCTTAAGTGCAAAGGGGCAAGTCTTGTCCACCTTAAGGCATGAAAATTTTGCTATCCTTTTAAGGATAAACCCATGAGAGGACAGCTTAAGGTGCAAAAGGACAAGTCTTATCCACCTTAAGACATGGGAAATTTGATATCCTTTTAAGGATAAAACTGTGAGAAGCCATCTTAAGGTGCAAAAGGACAAGTCTTGTCCACCTTAAGTCATGGAAATTTGATATTCTTTTAAGGATAAACCTGTGAGAGGTCAGTTCAAGGTGCAAAGGGATAAGTTTTGTCTACCTTAAGGCATGGAAATTTTGAGATTCTTTCAAGGATAAAATCGTGAGAGTCCAGCTTAAGGTTCATAAGGATAAATTTCATCTACCTTAAGGCATGGAATTTTGAGATCCTCTAAGGGTAAACCCATAAGAGGCCAGCATAAGGTGCAAAGGGGTAAATCTTGTCCATCATAAGACATTGAAATTTAGGAGGCCTCGATTTGAAGACTTGGAGATTTTTTCAACTTCCACTTGCAAATTTGGTGATGTGGGCGAATCAACTTTCAAATTTAGTGAATTTGGCAGCTTTATCTTGCACTAAAAAAATTTACTTTAAACTACAGGTTTGGTAGATTTGTGCCCTTAGTTGTAGGCTCGAAGGACTTTAGTATTCCAAATCCCATTGAAGGAACTCCTTTTCTTTTATATGGATTGTCCCCATTGAGCTATAAATATTTGGAGTATGCCTAAAATTTAATTAGAATATTTTCATATTTGGCGTTCATATGGAAGATACCGCAGGAATTTTTTTTTTGAAACTTATATGACTAAGCTCGAAATAAAATTCTAAGCACCTACATACCTCAATAAATAGGATCAAGTCACAACATAGTTTTGGTGAGTGTTTTTCTTTATCCTAACATTTACCTAGGCCACCTCTTTTGAGTTTTTTAACTTAGCAAACCTTATTTTAGAACTACACAGTTTATACTCTTGCGATCCAGGAGTGGACATGCAATTCATACTCATGCCTAAAAAAGTGTTATCTTCCTTTAAGGATAGTACTTCTTCAAGAACTTGGTGTTGATAGGATCAATTTTTGCCATCTACATCAACAAGCTTATAAGCACCATTTGAATATACTTCTTGTATGGCATATGGTCCATCCCACTTTGGGGTGAATTTTTCCCCAGACTTACGATAAGTAATAATGGGCCTTCTCACTGCGAGGACTTGATCTCTAAATTGGAAGCACCTCAACCAAACTCTTTTATTGAAAAATGAGATAGATGATATTGATAACATTCAAGATTTTGCTGAGCCTCCAGACTCTTCTCATCAAGAGCGTCTAACTCTGCAAGAGGCAACTTAGCATTTTCTTCATCTATGAGCCCTTCTTGAATAGCCAACTCCAAAAGCAAGTGAATATGGAGTTGCTTACATTGGTGTGTGGTAAGTTGTTTTATATGCCCACAAAGCTTCTTCCATTTGTTCATGACAGTCTTGTTTGGACGTGGAGACGACTTTCTTTAACAGATTGCATAAAGTCTTATTGAATGCTTCAGCTAGTCCATTGGTGGCAGCATGGTACATAAAAGATTTACACCACTTGAAACCAAAGAGATCATAAATCTTGTTCATCAGCTTGTTATAAAATAGCCTGTCATTGTTAGTTAGCTTGTTGTTCCTGTGTGTGTAAACTCTAATTTCGTGATTCATATTTGAATGCATGATTCATGATCACTAGCCTAGTTTGAAGAGAGCTTATTAGGTGAAAAAATCTTCATAAGAATCACTTAGAGCAAAGTGAGCTAAGAGCCTTTGATTCGGCCAAATTTTGGTGTTTGATTCCACAAGGGTCATCTTTGAATGTGTATAAATTTTTACCTGTGTGGAATTTTGTAGCTCAAGACCCACCAAATTATAGATAATTGAATTAGCTTTTCAACAATAAAAGTTTTTCCTTAATCTGATACCCGAGCAAAAAGTTATGGTCATGCAAAGGTCGTACGCCATATGGCAATCGCAAAAGTCCACTGGAAAGGATGTGCGATGGCCATGCATCGTCCACCTTGGCTTGGGCGATTGTTGTGCATTGTATGGTGATTTCATAGTGCCAAAAGTTCTTCATTTTGACTTAAATCAAGGGCGTTGAATCTTTTCACACCCCTAAAATGACCCTAATCACTCCAATTGATATAAGGGGTCTTTAAACACGTAAATTCCACTCCCTTAACCCCAAGCATTCAAGTCATGATTCAAAAACCCTCCTTCTCTCCTAAGAACAAAATACAAGCCCCTTTCTCAATAAATTAAGAACTCAAGCTTCCAAGTTCAAGAAACCCTCAAGAAATTTTCAAGAAACCTTCTATTGAGGTATGTGGATGTTCATTAATGGGTCCTTCCATCCATTGAGCCTAAAAAACCCTTTTTGAGTAAAGTATGAGTTTTTCTTCTATTGTGAAGTTAATTATGTTCAAGATCAGTTAAATTCATGTTCTTTCTTAGTATTTTGAACTCAATTCATGTTCAAGTATGACTCCATGAAAAGTTAGGTTATCTCATGTTTCAAGATTCAATCTCCCATATCATATTCAAGTGAATTTTATGTTATATTGTCAAGTTATGATCTTAGTCACGTAACAATACTGTTTTTCTATATTTTAAGACATTCCCATGTTCAAGTTCATGATTCTCACATGTTTGATGAAATGTCTAATTTTTGGGTCTTTGAACCATGATTTAATCCCATAGTTTAAGCTTTTATATTGTATTTTATGATCATTCAGTGCTGATGGGTTATGAACACCCGATACCTATGTGTTTACATAATTTCAGAATTTTAAGTACTAAGTCAGTTAAGCCATGAATCTTATCAGTATACTCATATATTTATGATCATGATGAGCACTATCAGAAATAAAGTTTAGTTGAATTTAATCTAGTTCAGTACTAGTGTCATTTAGTTGAGAGTAGAATTTAGCACTGAGCGAACCTAGGGATAGAGGCTCACCCAATAGTTAGGAATGGATCCTTAGTAGCAGTCCCTAAGTTCTAGAACTACGTAGCCAGTGTAAAATCACCCGCCAGTTTAAGACTAACAGTCTCTTAGGGGTCACCCGCTAGCTTAGTACTGACTCCCTAGTCCTTTGGGACTCATGATTAGTGGATCTACGCAGCCAGTGTTAGTACCCATGGCACGGTACAGACACAATTGAAGTTATAGGTTGACCCCAATTAGCTCAGATTGAGGTATGTCGATTATACGATGCCTCTCATAGTTTCAGCCAGTATTTCAGTATATCTCAATTCAGGTTTGCTTGACTAAGTGTATAGGTTTTCAGTCATTCAGTTATATAAATTTTAGTCTTTCAAATTTTAGATTTATTTTAGAAACATATTTATGCTTGGTCTTGCATTCTCAGATATTACATATCCATGCATTTATTCTCAGTTGCCTCATTCATTTCAGCTAATCCTTATCTCATATACCAATACATTCAAAGTACTGACCGCATACTTTTTTTTGTGCAATGTTGTCTTATAACATAGGTTTGGATGCTCAGTTTCCCTACCGTTCTTAGGCAGCTCAGTGTTGCTCAGTAGCAATAATGGTGAGTCCTCATCCATCGAGGAATAATATGTTTATTTTAGTTATTTTAGCATTTTTTATGTTCGGTCAGTTAGAGTTAGTTGGGGGTTTGTCCCATCAACCCCTCATGATATTTAGAGGCTTTTAGACAATCAGTTAGACAGTAGTTAGTCATTTCAGTGTTATCAGTTATTTTCAGATAGACAGTTGGTTTCTAGTATTCTATCAGATATTTTTGACATGTTTTGTTACGTATTTTAGTGGTCCATTTTATAATATCTTATCAGATTATCTTCCACTCATGTTGTTTTTGTTACTCATTTGTTCTGTGCTCACAACAGGTACCAGCTTATGGGTTAGCTTATGGTCACTCGTGATCGTAGGCACTGTTGTCGCGACTTGGGGGTAGCCTTGGGTTATTAAAAAACTTGGTATCAGAGCCTAAGGTTCGTAAAATTTCCTAAGGATTCTAAAATATGCATTGAGTAGAGCCTTGTGCATGGGTGTAAAATGTGCCATACTTATGCACAAGGGGCTATGAGATCTTTTTAGAAAAGTTTCCCTTCTTTCAGTGTTCATGTCGTGCAAAAAGCATGATCTTTATTTGACCATTATTTCTGACTCATCCTTCATTTCGTTTATAGACAATGCCTCCAAGAAGAAATAACGGAATAAGGAATGGGGATCAGGCTGCACCAACGCCTATTCAGGAAGATCCCCTAAATGAGCATGTCTCTCACACTGAATTTAGGGCTGCTTTTATGACCCTAGACCATTTAGTAGCTGCTCAGAACAACCAACAAACTATTGCCCCAGTCAATCCAGTGGCAAATACAGCTGCAATTAGGATTCAGGATTTCACCCGGATGAATCCCTTTTTGTTTTTGGGATCCAAGTCTGAGGAAGATTGCAAGATTTTCTGGATATGGTACAGAAGGTGACTGATATCATAGGCGTCACTTCAAGTGAAAGTGCAGAGTTGGTTGTATATCAGTTGCAGGATGTATCTCATATCTGGTTTAAGCAGTGAAAGGAGGACCAAGGTATGGAGTTAGGGTTTATTGAGTGGGAACATTTTGCCAAACCTTTCTTAGATAGGTTCTTTCCATTAGAGTTAAAGGAATCTAAGGTGAAGAAGTTCATCAATTTGAAGCAAATTAGTATGAGTGTAAAGGATTACTCACTTAAGTTCACTCAGTTGGTGATGTATGCTCCTTTTATGGTGGCGAATAATAGGTCTAGAATGGGTAAGTTTGTATCTAGTATAGCTGAGAGTGTGGTTAATGAGTTTAGGCCTACCATGTTGATTAAGAAAATGAACCTATCTAGACTCATAGTTCACACTCAGAAGTTTAAGAAGGGGATGTATAAGTAGAGGGAGAGAGAGAACAAGAGGGATGGAATAGGTAGTTTAAACATTTTTCAGCCAAGGTCAGAAGGTGGTAACCGTTCTCAGTTCCATCAAAAATTTTTAGCCCTAGCTCCATCTCCAACTAGTGTGCCAGTGCCAAAGTTCAGGCAAAACAGTTAGGATAGGGTGCTAGGTTTTAAGTCCCAGGTCAATATGAATAGTAATCATACTAATTTGCTTTGTCTAAAATATGGTAGGAATCATCAGGGTGAATGTAAGGCTGGAAATGATGTATGTTTGGATATGACAAGTCAGGCCACAAGGTTTGAGAGTGTCCAATAGTTTCTCAAAAGGGAAGGGATATGCGCCAATAGGGCCAGTCTTATTTTTTATCATCTCCAACAGGTCACTCGACTCAGCAGGGTGACACTTCCAGCACAACCAGTGGGCTATGTTAGAACCGATTGTATGCCCTCCAGACCCAACATAATCAAGAAAGTTCTACTGGTGTGGTTACGGGTACATTACAGGTCTTTTATCTTTATATGTATGTTTTATTAGACCTTGGAGCTTCACTTTCAGTATATCCTTATATAGCTGTTAATTTTAGTGTCAGACCTGAAATATTAGCAGAGTCTTTCTCAGTGTCTACCCCAGTGGGTAAATCTATTATAGTCAGACAAGTATACTGAAATTACCCGATCACAGTATTTGAGAAAATTACCTCAGTTGATCTTGTGGAGTTAGAGATGACTGATTTTGATGCCATTCTCAGCATGGATTAGCTTCACTCATTCTATGCCTCAGTTGACTGTAGAAATAGAGTCGTTCAGTTTCATTTTCTCGATGAACCAGTTATTAAATAGAGGGGTAGTACCTTTGTGCTTAGGGGTCAGATTATTTTTTATCTTAAGGCAAGAAGGATGATATCTAAGGGGTTTATGTACCATCTTATTTGTGTCAAGGACTCTAGTTCTGGGACTTCGAGTCTTGAGTCAGTTCCAGTGGTGAGTGAATTTTTAGATGTATTTTCTGGAGATCTTTTCGGAGTTCCTCCCCAGAGGGAAATTGACTTCGGAATAGATACCCTCCTAGATACTCAGTCTATGGGAAATTGACTTCGGAATAGATACCCTCCTAGATATTCAGTCTATCTCTATCCCCCTATAGAATGGCTCCAACTGAGCTTAGGGAATGGAAAGAACAATTAAAATATCTCTTAAGTAAGGGATTCATCAGGCCTAGTGTTTCTCCTTAGGGCACTCCAATTCTTTCATGCGTAAAAAAGATGGTTCTCTTAGAATGTGCATCAATTATCGTCAGTTGAATAAAGTCACCATCAAGAATAAGTATCCACTCCCTAGAATTAATGACTTGTTCGACCAACTTTAGGGTGTCAGTTATTTCTCAAAGATAGACCTTAGATCCGGCAATTATCAACTATGAGTCAAAGAATGTGATATTTCAAAGACAACTTTCAGAACTTATTATAGTCACTTTGAATTCCTAGTTATGTCTTTTGGACTAACAAATGCCCCTGCATCTTTCATAGACTTGATGAACAGACTATTCAAGCAGTACTTGGACATGTTCATCATGGTCTTCATTGATGATATTCTTGTCTATTCACATAGTGAGAATGGCCATGCAGACCATCTGAGTGTTGTGTTGCAGACCCTTAGAGCTCATTAGTTGTTCGCTAAGTTTAGTAAGTGCGAATTTTTTCTAAGACCAGTAGCTTTTCTTAACCATATAGTCTCCGGTGATGGCATCTAAGTTGACCTTCAAAAGACCAAAGCAATGAAAAACTGGCTTAGACCCATCTCTCCATTAGATATCAGGAGATTTTTGGGTGTGGATGGCTATTACAGATGGTTTGTTGAAGGTTTTTCTTATTTTGCATACCCCATGTCTTGATTGACTCAGAAAAAAGCTAAATTTCAGTGGTCAGATTCATGTGAGAAGAGTTTTCAAGAGTTGAAGACTCGACTCACTTCAGCCCCTGTTTTGACTTTGTCAGATGGTTTAGATGGGTTTGTAGTTTATTATGATGCTTCCAGAGTTGGTCTTGGTTGTGTATTGATGCAGAGAGGTAACGTTATAGCCTACGCCTCTAGACAGCTTAAACTCCATGAGAAGAATTATCCTATCCATGATTTTAAGTTCGCAGCTGTCGCTTTTGCCTTGAAAATATAGAGGTGTTACCTTTATGGGGTTCATGTTGATGTGTTCATGGATCACATAAGTTTACAGTATGTGTTCTCACAAAAAAATTTGAATCTTCATCAGAGAAGGTGGCTTGAATTGTTAAAAGTTTATGATATGAGTGTGTTGTATTATCCAAGCAAGTCCAATGTAGTGGCAGATGCCCTTAGTAGATTGTCTATGGGTAGTGTTTCTCATGTTGAGGATGATAAGAAAAAGTTAGTCCGTGAGGTTCATCAGCTTGTTAGATTGGGTTTTCGATTGGTTGATTCAGCTGAAGGTAGTATATGGGTTCAGAATGGTTTGGAATCTTCATTGTTTGTCAAAGTGAAAGAAAAACAAGATAAGGATCCTAGTTTGGTTAAGTTGAAGAAAGCAGTTAGAGATAAAAAAGTAGAGGTTTTCTCCCAAGGGGGAGATGGTGTGTTGCATTGTCAGGGTAGGTTATGTGTTACTTGTGTTGATGGGTTGAGACAATGAATTTAGCAGAAGCACATGGTGCGCAATACTCTATTTACCCTGGAGCCACTAAGATGTACTGTGATTTATGGGAAATCTATTGGTGGAGTGGTATAAGGAAAGATATTGCAGAGTTTGAGGCTAAGTGTTTGAATTATCAGTAGGTAAAGGTTAAGCACCAATGGCCTAGTGGTGAACATAGATTTTCTGATAGGGTCGCCTCGTACACGCCGTCAGCATGATTTGATTTGGGTTATTGTAGATAGAATGACCGAATCAGCCCATTTCTTGCCAGTTCATACCTCATATCTAGCTAAGGATTATGCTAGGCTCTATCTTAGAGAGTTAGTGAAATTACATAGAGTTCCATTATCTATTATTTTAGATAGAGGTACTCAGTTTACCTCTCACTTTTGGAAGGCTTTTCAGAAGGGTCTTGGTACCCAAGTTTATCTTAGTACAGCTTTTTATCCTCAGACAGATGGTCAGGAAGAGAGGACCATTTGGAACTTAGAAGAAATGTCGAGGGCATGTGCTACTAACTTTAAAGATAGGTAGGATGACCACTTACCTTTGATTGAGTTTGCCTTTAATAATAGTTATCACTTCAGTATTCAGATGGCTCCATTTGAGGCTCTCTATGGAAGGAGATGTAGGTCTCTTATTTGTTGGTTTAAAGTAGGTGAAGCTTCTTTAATGGGGATAGATTCAATTATTGAGGCGATGGAGAAAGTTTAGTTAATTCAGTAGAGGTTGAAGACAGCCCAAAGCCGTCATAAAATGTATTCAGATGTGAGGAGAAGGGATCTGGCATTTGAGGTTGGTTATTTGGTCTATTTAAAGATTTTGCCTATAAAGGGAGTGAAGATATTTGGAAAGAATGGGAAACTCAGTCCCCACTAAGTTGGCCCTTACAAGATCTTGAACCATTTTGGGAAAGTAGCTTATGAGCTTGAATTACCTGCAGATTTGTCATCAGTGCATCTAGTGTTCCATGTTTCCTTGTTAAAAAAATGCATTGGTGATTCATATGTATTTGTTCCTTTAAAATACATGGACGTTAAGGATTGCCTTTCCTACGAAGAAGTCCCAGCTGAGATCCTTGATAGTCAGATTCGTAGTCTAAGGAATAAAAAAGTTCCCTTGGTTAAAGTTCTTTGGTGGAATAAGTCTATTGAGATTGCTACTTGGGAAGCAGAAGCAGATATGCAAACCAAGTACCATCATCTTTTCCCCACAAACATGTATTCAGCTTGAGGTAGTAATTTTTTGTAGATTGACTCTTTTTCATTCTCAGTTTTAGCTATGTAACCATTCTCATGTCATTGCATGCATTCACGAAATTAGTTTAGTATCATGCTTCAGACTCAGTTATGTAATCTTGTTTTAAGTCATGCATATTCAGTATATGATCTCAGTCTAACCAGTCTCATTTGAGGATAAATATTCCTAAGGGGGAGATAATGTAACACCCTGCATATTTCTAAGTTAAAAATCGAACTGTTGTTCCTACGTGTGTAAACTCTAATCCCGTGATTCATATTTGAATACATGATTCATGATCATTAACCTAGTGTAAATAGAGCTTATGAGGTGGGAAAATGTTCATAAGAACACTTAGAGAAAAGTGAGCTAAGATCCTTTGATTCGAACAAATTTTAGAGTTCGATTCCATAGAGGTAAGATTTGAATGTGTGTAACTTCTTACATATGTTGAATTTAGTATATCAAGATCAACCAAATTATATATAATTGAATTAGCTTTCCAAAAATACTAATTTCGCCTTAATTCGATACCGGAGAGAAAATTTATGGCCATGCAAAGGTCGTGCATTGCATGACAATCGTAAAAGGCAACTAGAAAGGGTGTGCGATGTCCATGCTTCACCCACTTGGGGTTGTGCTATGTCCATGCATCGTCCTTCTTGGCTTGGGAGATTGTTGTGCGTCGTATGGTGATTGCATAGTGACAAAGTGCTTTGTTTTGACTGAAATCAAGGGTGTTGAAGTCTTTTAACACCCCTAAACCGACCCTAATCACTCTTAATCGATATGAAGGGTCTTTAAACACTTAAATTCCATTCCCTTAACCCCAAGAATTTAAGTCACATTTCAAAAACCCTCCTACTCTTTCAAGAACAAAATCCAAGCCCCTTTCTCCGTAAATCAAGAATTCAAGCTTCCAAGTTCAAGAAACCCTCAAGAAACCATCTATTGAGGTATGTGGATGTTCATCAATAGGTTCTTTCACCCATTGAGCCCAAAAACCACTTTTTGAGTAAAGTATGAGTTTTTCTTCTATTGTGAAGTTTATTATGTTCAAGATTAGTTAAATTCATGTTTGAACTCAATTCATGTTCAAGTATGATTCCATGAAAAGTTAGGTTATCTCATGTTTCAAGATTCAATCTCTCATGTCATATTCAAGTAAACTTCATGTTATAATGTCAAGTTATGATCTTAGTCACGTAACCATGTTATTTTCCTATGTTTTAAGATATTCTCGTGTTCAAGTTCATGATTCTCATTTGTTTGATGAAATGTCTACTTTTTGGGTCTTTGAACCATGATTTAATCCTAAAGTTTGAAGATTTAATATTTTATTTTATGATCATTCAGTGCTGGTGGGTTATGAACACCCGATACCTATGTGTTTACATGACTTCAGAATTTTAAGTACTAAGTTAGTTAAGCCATGAATTTTATCAGTATACTCAGATATTTATGAGCATGATGAGCACTATCAGAAATAAAGTTCAGTTGAATTTAGTCTAGTTCAGTACCAGTGTCATTCAGTTGAGAGTAGAATTAAGCATCGAGCGAATCTAGGGATGGGGTCTCACCCACTAGTTAGGACTGGGTCCTAAGTAGCAGTCCCTAAGTTCCAGAACTATGTAGCTAGCGTAGGATTATGAGATGTCACCCGCTAATTTAGGACTAACACTTTCTTAGGGTTCACCCGCTAATTTAGGACTGACTCCCTAGTCCTTCGAGACTCATGATTAGTGGATCCACACTGCCAGTGTTAGTACCCGTGGCACGATATTGACACCTTTCCAACTGGAATTACAGGTTAGACCCTGATTAGCTCAGATAGGGGTGTGTCGGTTATATGATACCTCCCATAGTTTCCTTCTGTATTTTAGTATATCTCAATTCAGGTTTGCTTGACCAAGTGTACAGGTTTTCAGTCATTTAGTTATACAGATTTCAATCTTTCAGATTTATTTCAGAAACATATTTATGCTTGGTCTTGTATTCTCAGATATTACATGTTCATGCATTTATGGTAAGTTACCTCATGCATTTCAGTCAGTCCTCATCTCATATACCAGTACATTCAAAGTACTAACCGTATACTTTTCTTTTGTACTATGTTGTGTTATAGGATAGGATCGGACACTCAATTTTCCAACCGTTCTGAGACAACTCAGCGTTACTTAGCAGCAGTAGTGGTTAGTCCTCATCCATCAAGGACATGATATGTTTATTTTAGTCATTTTAGTATTTTATTATGTTCGATCAGTCGGATTTAATTGGGGATTTGTCCCATCAACTCCTCATGATGTTTAGAGGCTTTCAGACAATCAGTCAGACAGTCAGTTAGTCATTTCAGTATTATAAGTTATTTTTAGATAGACAGTTGCTTTCTAGTATTCTATCAGATATTTTAGACATGTTTTGTTACGTATTTTAGTATTCCAGTTTTACAGTATCTTATCAGATTATCTTCCACACATGTTGTTTTTGTTACTCTTTTTTTCAGTGCTCACAGCAGGTACCAGCTCATGGATTAGCTTATGGTCACTCGTGACCATAGGCATCGTTGTCTCGACTAGGGGATAGCCTCATGTCGTGAAAATTTTTCTTCTTTATTTCTTTGAGAGCAACAACTTTAGCCCATTTGGAGAAGTCATCTGTAATGCCCCGATGACCGACGCACAGACTGACGCACTACATTGATGGCATCAACGCGATGTCCAACGTACCACATCAAGTTCGCATTGGTTCACTGGAATTGCAATGAAAGCTGGGAGAAATTCAGGATCGACGCGATGTGTGATGCGACGCGTTGATTTTGCATCGACTCACTAGAATTTAACACTGGGAGATGAGGAAAATATTTAACGATGCGATAGGCGATGCGGCAGTCGAGATCACATTGATCCACTATTTTAGATTTCTAAACGTGCCTCAAATGATGTTTGAAAGATTTATAACTCAGTCGAAGTGACCTACTGATATTCTTGATCATGAATAAACCTAAAAATCAATATTTGAAGGTCATAAGTATCGTAGGATCACAAACTTACGAAGGCTAAAATACTCCTAACTATAAACACTTCGTTGAAATTTTTTCTAAGTCTGGGACCTCTTTTCAAGCTTTAACGGACTGAGTTAAGCTTAGAATTTTGCGAGGTATTACATCATCTGTCATAGCAAAGATGTACAAGTGCCCACCAGAAGATTTTGGCAGTGGTCCAACAACATCCAATCCCCAAGCGTAAATGTACAGGATGCTATAGTTGGATGTAATACTTCAGGAGGTTGATGTATTAAATTTGCATGGAATTGATAAGCTTTGCACCTTATAGCATAGTTTAAGCAATCTTTTACCATTGTTGGCCAATAATTTCCCATCCTTTTAATATAAAAATGGAGCTTCAATCCAGACTAATGAGATCCACAAACTCCCGAGCGCGCTTCTTTCGAAGCTTGAATTATTTTTTCCTCTCCCAAACATCATAAGATTACTCCTTCAAATGATCTTCTATATAGTAATTTTGTAGTAAAAGAAGTGAGATACACAGTGATGGATGCCAGTCCTTCTTCTTAGTTCCTATGGAAGTATCCCATAACATAAGTAGTCAATGATAGGTTGTCGCTAATTTTCCCTTACAGCTTCAGACAGATCGACGAGGTGCTCAACCCTATTTTTTACATCTTCATCCTCACTCAATAATGGTACTACCCATTCTTGTCGGATAGTAACTCCTGTTTGATTTAGAAGAGTTAGTATTGAGGCCAAGGCAGCTAAGACATTGGCTTTCTTATTTTCTTTTCTTGGCATGTGCTGGAGGGTCACTTCTCCAAGCAATCCCATTAACTTTTGAGAATAATCAAGATATAGGCGTAGCTCAGGCTTTCTGACTTCATAGCTTTCCAATAGTTGTTTGATTACTAATTGAGAGTCACCAAAGACTTGTAATTATAGTTGTTTTATGTCAACTGCCATCTCAAGGCCGAGTATTAATGCTTGATATTTAGAAACATTATTAAACCAATGATTTGTCTGGGCAAAAGAGTATGGGATGACCTCTCCTTTGTAGTGACAACACCACACCATCACCAGCTCCATCTCGATGTGCTACACCATCGAAGTACATCTTCCATGGGGGTATAGATTCAATAACCATTTCATCTTCATCAGGAATTTCATAGATTAGTTCCCAATCATCAGGTATTGTATAGTTTGACAAGAAGCTCGCTAATTCTTGTCCTTTTACGACCTTTTGGGGGATGTACATAATCTCAAACTGTTGAAATTGAAGGTACCACCTTGGAAGTCTTTCACTAAGGAATAGTTTCGACATTAAAAACTTGATGGGATTTTCCCTAGACACAAGATGAATGGCATAACCTTAAAAGTAGTATTTTATTTTTTGATTAATAAACCCAATGCCAAACATAACTTTTCGATCGGGGAATACTTCAACTCATTTGGTGTCATTGTTCTGCTTAGATAGTAAAGAGAGTTTTCTTTTACTTCACTCTTTTCTTGAGCCAATTGTTCTCCAACTGACCTTTCTTGAGTTGCGTATAGAGTACCAATAGTTTCCTAGGTATGGGTGCCACAAAAACTGGAGGCTTCATCAAGTATGATTTGATACTCTCGAAAGCCTTGTTACGAGCTTGGTCCTATTCGAAAGGAGCATCCTTCTTCAGGAGATAGCTAAATGGTTGACACTTCTTGGCTAGGTTTGAGATAAACCTCCTTAAATATATTAGCCTTCCTTGAAGACTTTTTAACTCATGAATGTTTTGAGGTTCGAACATCTTCAAAATCGCATCGACCTTGACCTGATCAATTTTAATTTCTCGATGTCGTAAAATAAAGCCAAGAAACTTTTCAGAAGTAACTCCAAAGGCACATTTTAATAGATTCATCCTAAGTTGATATCTTTGAAGTAACTCAAATATCATTCTTAGGTGTTTTAAGCGGTTGTCTCTCTTTCTTGTTTTCACCACTAGGTCAACCATATAACATTCAACATTTTTATAGAGTAGGCCATTAAAGATATTTTGCATAGTCCTTTGATAAGTGGCACCATCTTTCTTCAAACCAAAAGGCATTACCTTATAGCAATAAATACCTTTGGGCATACGAAATGCAGTAAGCTCTTCATCATTTGGCGCTTTGCAGATCTGGTTATAGCCAGATGAACCATCCATGAAGGACATTGCCTCATAACCAGTGATGGCATAAATCATTAGCTCTGGTATGGAGATTGGAAAATCATCCTTAGGGAAAGCATTGTTGAGATCCTGAAAGTCGACACAAACTCGAATTTGGCTAATCTTTTTCCGTACTTGAACAATACTTAAAATCCATGTAGGATATTTGATTTCACGGATAAATTTAGCTTCAACGAGTTTGTTAAATTCATTTTCAATGGAACCAACTCTGGCCTAAAGCGCCTTTGGGCTTGCTTAATAGGACGAGCACCATTCTTGACTGCCAACTGATGGACTGCTACTTTCAAATCTAAGCCTGGAATTTCCTTATAAATCCAAGAGCATACATCCTTATATTCTTTTAGTATATCCATATAAGCAATTTCTTCATCCTTTTTTAGGAAGGCGCTCAGGTAAATTGGCTTGGGTATTCATCAATGGAAAGTTTGACTTCTTTCAAGGGATCTACTATGGTCTTCACTCCTTCTTCATGCTTGGATGGAGCATCTCAAGCATCTTCCTCCTATTGAGGGTCATAGTTGTTGATAGATATGTGGTAACACCATGAAATATCTTCCAGCTCTTCATCAAACTTCATTTGAAATGAGACATTATTCTCATTTTGGGTCGTAACATGATATGAAGAGCTAACACTTTCTTTATATTCCGCACATTCTTTAGTATAAACCATAGTATGAGCCTTTTATTTTAACAACTCTTTGTATAAAACTACAAGTTTTGTCTATTGCTTCATTCTAGAAGGAATCAAACTTTCGAAATCCTTCTGGATTTTGGATGAAGAGTGCATCATCTTGCTTTGATGACTTCTCTGACGCTTGTTACTTTTTTTCTTATTTAGTGGACCTAATCTCTCGAACACAGAAGTTGATTGCGGTTGATTCTCTAAGTAGATCAAAGACAGAAGACCTTTTATTGGAAGCATTGGACTTCTTTTCCATAGTGATGTAGTTACTAACTGCCCTTCTTATAGAGATGCGAACTAGAGATGGTAGTGTGTACCCTAGGCCCTCATAAGTCTGCCTGGTTGTAATTTTTATGGAAGTTTACCCAACCTCGATGGGTCATTAGTATTATATCCAGCCTTTACAAATAACTTGTAAGCATTTAGATCAAAACCTTCTTTTTTACACTTCATAGGGAGCGTTATATCTTGTCGAGGATTTTGAGCCAAAGGCTCTCCAAGTAGCCTTGAGGATGGACTTATTGAGTCAACCCGCTTGATAGGTAGAGTTAGCCCCTTTAATACATTATCTTAAGCATCAGATGGGTGATTTTTCTCTTTTTTTACCTTTGGTACATAGAGGAGAATAGGAGTTGCCTTCTTTTCGTAGATCCGATGTTTTCTTTATTCGAAGTGAAGAGAGGCTTCTTGGTGGTAACTTTTTCGACAGTCACTTTGACCTTCTTAGATTCAAGATCATCACACTTGGTCTTGGTGACATTCTCAACCCTTTTCACATTCATGACATAATTCTTCAAGTGGAATTTTGTATCAGCAAAGTGCGATTCAACTTCAGTGAATGGCTTATCATCAGCTACTATCTTTCTTTCCACTCTGCTTTCGAGATACTTCTAGCATTGATAGTAAGAGGATGAGATAATTTTGTTCTCGTGTACCCAAGGCCACCCAAGTAATACATTGTATGAAGTCTTGGCATCTATCACATGCATTAACGTATTTGATCAAAAATCATCCATATGAATCCCTAATTTGACAGATCCCATGGCCCTCTAATCCCTTGGTTGAAGCCTTGGATCATCAAACGACTTTGGGTAAGTTTGTCAGTAGCGATGCTAAGTTTCTTCATTGTACGAATTTGCAAGATGTTGACTCCGGATCCCTCATCTATTAGGATTTTGTTTATTTTCTTTCCTAGAACTTGACCCAGCATGTATAAAGGGAGATTGTATAGGTTTTGTTAAGAAGAAAAACATTATTTGTAAATGTGATTTTTGTATCACATACATGTGCCTCTTGGCCAAGAGTTTCAGCAATCTTTCAGAAGATGAAGGAACTCCCATGGGTAGATTTTCACCCTTTGCCCCCTCTTTGGCAGTATTAAATCAAGATGCCTCAACATTGACTTGATCAATCTTTACACGAAACTAACTTGGCAAGAACTCTTTCAAAGTCACCGGATGTCGTGATTCTTGACACCGAATTTTTGCTCTCCGTATTTAAAATTAACGTCTTCAGACTTCATGACTGTTAAAGGGCACAAAATACAATTTTTACATATTTTTTACAATTGCTAATAAATTATTGATATTTATCCTTACTTTAAGATGTTATTAATTTATTTTTATATTTTTACTTAATTTGTTGATAATTCTCTGTATATTGAGATTTTTTATCAATCAACATTTTTACAATCATTATTGTTTTTTCTTTACATACATATACTTATATATTTTGTTTAAATATATTTTACAATAGCATATGTATTAATATTATTTTAATACCTATTTTTTATCTGTATATATTTGTTTTTCTTTTCTT
This sequence comes from Capsicum annuum, assembly GCF_002878395.1. Lineage (NCBI taxonomy): Eukaryota > Viridiplantae > Streptophyta > Magnoliopsida > Solanales > Solanaceae > Capsicum > Capsicum annuum. The sequence goes on along the minus strand of NC_061111.1, from coordinate 192,142,432 downwards.
TTTTCTTTTGTTACGTAGGCAAACTTAGGCCGTTAATGTTTACGCCAATAAATTAAATTAATCAATTAATTTACACACTTTGACATCATAAACATTGTGATATTTTCTATTCAAGTTAATCTTTACTTTTTTCATAATTTTAATCAAATAAAGAATATTATTAGTAAATACTTTTTCTTTTCATGGCACATCATAATACATTTCTTTTCATACATCATAAAATACTTTTTCTGTTCACATGTATTTATACATTTTTATACATGTTTTTTTAACAATATATTTTATTTATATATTTAACATACATATACCTTTACATAGTTTTAAGCATTTATATTTTTTCAAAAGAATTATTTTATAGTTAATACATATACTTTTACGTTATTTTTATATACCTCTTCCCTCTTTGATAAATTTAGTCTAGCTGAGTACTACATTTGTGGATCCTAAAGGGTGTCTAACCCCTTTTCTTCGGGATAATTTAAACCCTTACCTAGAATCTCAATTGATTTTTTCGTAGACTAAAACATCAATCATACGTTCTAATAAATAAATAGGTTTTCTTATTTTCCTTAAAAATTAGGTGGCGACTCTGTATAAAACTTTAATTCTTTTTAGAGTCCATAAGTCATGCTTGTTTAACCTTGGCGAAAATAGGGCATGACAGTGGTTTTTTGTGGTGAAGCTCCATTGCCCTCGTCTTCTTCGACAGTTCAACCAGCCTCTATTTTCTTAATTTGTTCACCATCCCCCTTCTAGTTGGTTGTTTGAACGACTCCTTTCGTAGACTCATCTTCTTCCGTCTATACCTAGTCACTAGAGTCCAACCTTGATCATCATTTTCGTCAAATAAGGACTTGTCATGCTCTAATAGTTCCTCATTATTCTCTTTAACACATATTTGGACCGAATTATGCAAGCTAAAATTGATAGAGATTTGATGAGAACTTAATATCTCATCATCAAAAAAGATCTTCTTCTCATTTGACAATTTCATGACTGTCCTTAAAGACAAAAACACTTTTTCAGAGGGTGACCCACAAGCCTGTGTTACTTGCAATAATTTGTGTGATTGGTCCTTCCAATTTCGTCAGGGCGTTTTATCTTTGGAAGTTCAATGAGCTTATGCTCAAGGATTTCATTGAAAATCTCAACAACATCAGAATCAAGGAAAGTGTTTTCCTTTTCTTGTAGCTTCTTTAAAGTTAACTTCTGATTTGGACATTCTCGAGAAATCGTCTTCACGTTTTGCTTCTTGATCACCTTCGTGGTGACTTTTATAAGAGACACGTCAACATTCATGGATTCCTTATTGTCATTTTTAGGAATAAACTTGCCCCATATTTTGGGTTTATGCTTATCCTTTCCCCTTCAAGAATCATGGATAATCACTACTACTTTTCAGCAGAAGATATGCTTAACTTCGTGTCGTGAAAACAAGTAGCTAACTCTTCAAAATATTTAGGCTTAACGCCTTGCAAGATTTGGAGAAGCTCTGAGTACATTCCTTGGATGCACAGCTCTATTGCAGAGTTTTCACTAAGCCAATCTTTATAGTTTAGACTTGCATTTCTCCATAGATTGATGAAGTCAGTGACTGTATCATCCTTTCTTTGTCGAGTATCGTGAGATCTACCATGCTCACCGTACGTCTTTTGTTATAAAAGCAATTTAGAAACTCATGTTCCAATTGCTCCCAACTATTGATGGTGTTAGGCTCAAGGTCTATATACCAATAAAGGTGTTTACTTTTAGGGAATAAACAAATTGTTTAAAAAGATAGTCATCGTGAGTTTCAGCATATTACATGTCTCAACAAAATATGCAACATATTATTTTTGGTTTTCTTTGCCCTCGAATTATTAAAATTTAAGGTGTTGATAGCCAATAAGCATTTTGAGGCTATCAAATCTTGCAGTGTAGGTCTTGGCGTATGTCATGGAAGACTTAGTTACAATATCATACTTGTCATTGAGGGTCTCTTCAATGAACTCTTTCAACCAATCAATCGAAATCACTCCCTCGAAAAAAACTTATACCTCCTTAGCTGGTGGCGTTTGTTTTTCAAAAGAAACTTGTACCTCCTTAGACAGAAGAAACTTCTGTCTCGTGACCTTCTAGAGTTTTTCCATGTGCATGGATAAATTCTCTGTCTATTAAGTCATTCATCCTGTCCGCCAACTAATCAATCCTAGCGTCTTGATTTTGCACATACTTAGTTAGACCTTCAATTACCCTCGTTAGGATAGCAAGTTGCTCCTCCATGGATGAGGCACCGGTCACCATTGCTTACATAATCATTGGGTATGTCGGAGGGTAACACGGATTGTCGCATAAGTTAATCTTTGAAGGGCTCAATTTATGCAGTGTAATTGGAGATGATGAGTTAGTTGAACGATCATCGTTCTTTACACCAGAGTATTTGGAACCAAAGTGCTTAAGTAGAGCTAGAGTCTTTTTAAGTAACTTTGCTACAGCGCTTTCTCCTTCTGAAACAGTTACTTGGGATCTCACTTCTTTGGTTTGAAGATCCAAAAATTGAAGCTAGTGTGGACGACACTTGATATGTTTTGTTGTCCTAGTTTGTTGGCCTTGCTCTTTGTGACAACTCCAAAGCTTCCAAAAGTAACGCTAAGGATGCTCTCTACTTCTGTGGAGAAGTTGGAATCAGCAGCCTTGGAAGCAGTTGATTGAGAATTGACCTTCTTGGAATTCATTTCATTGTTCTTAAACTTTAAAGTTGAAAAAATTGAGATGAGATGTAGAGATGGTCCCATTGGGCGTGCCGAAATTTGTTGGACAGTAAAAATTTATGACCAAAAAATAAATAAATCGAGACAAAAAAAATATTGCAACAATCATTTTATTGATTTCAATATGTGAGTCTTACAATCTCTATGAATACTCTAATTCGCCTTTTCAAATTTAAATTCAAGGGTTTCGAGCTTGATCTTGAATTTGAACTTCATTTGCGGATTTGATGGATTTCATCTTGACTTGTGCTTAAATTCAAGGGTTTTGGTCTTCTTCTTGAATCTTGTGATCCTGATCTTAAATCTTGATGAACTGGATTTGAATGCTTGAGTTTTATAAAGAAATTGTGGCGTTTGGTCTACGACCTTTCTCTTGCTTCTTGTTAGAGTTCTCCTTCTTTCTGAATTATGAGACCCCTATTTATAGTTGTAGGAAGTAAAGAGTCATGGTGACTATGAACTTCTTTTGACCAATCAGATTTAAGTGACATGACATATTTTATGGGTTTTTGATTTTAGTAGGTCTGCTGCATCATTTTGACATATGGCATGGTCTTATTAGCTCATTCACTTGACTTGACATGACACGTCATTCGATACGTGATGCTTATTTGGCCTCTAGAATATGACAATATCTTGGGTTTAGCAAAGTGAACTCATCATTTGTAGCCCAAATCAATGGGCTAGCCCAATAAAAATTGGAGTTTAATTAAATTCATACATATTTGGACTTAAATAATTAATTTAACTATATTAATCCGTAATATTTATTTGGGAGTAATATATTTTGAATTTAATATAATATGAATTTCGTAAGAATTTTATTTTAATGAAATTTCGTTGCCCACAAAGTGATTTTCAATTAAAAACTATAACTTAAAGTTGAGACAAAGAAAATATTCTAAGTCTTTAACTATATTTACAATACAAAGTGCGTAAATATATATTAAATGAAGGTGTTCTTATGGTGGATCTTTGAACTCTTCAACTAATCCGGGGTTGCTTGAGTTGTACATCATTGATGGGCTATTGTATCCTGGAGGGAACAAGTCATGAGATATACTGCTGGATTGGTGTAGAATATGTAGCATTGGGCTTGAATCTCCTTAAAATTGCTAATTGTTGGTGTAATATACCACAGTAATTAAATTACAGTTGAAAAAACAAAAAGTGAAGAAAATAAAATAATTTTCTTTTTGGATGAGGTGCGGATATCTCTCTCTCTTTAAGAATATTCAAGCCCACTGCAGCATAATCTACAGCGATCCAACAGTATATCTCTTGACTTATCCCCTCTAAGATACAACAGCTCATCAACGATGTACACCTCAAGCAACTCCGAATCAGTTGAAAAGTCCAAAACTCCACCATAAGAACACCTTCCTTCAACATATATTTACTCTCTTTGTGTAGTGAATATAGTTAAAAACTTAGAATATTTTCTTTGTCTCAACTCTTTCTTTCACTAATATAATTACTCTCTTTTGTATGGTGAATATAGTTGTAAACTTAGAATATATTATTTGTATCAACTCTCTCTTTCACCACTACACACTATAATCTTTTTTACACTTATCATATTTTCTTGTACATCCAATAACATGCAAGACCATCTCTATTTATAGGTGAGGTATTCATCCTTGTATTGAATATGAAGAATAAAGAGGGGTGGTAAAGAGGAAATATCCATAGTCTTTAGATTACAAGAGTTAGAAGAAACTAATGGCACTAATAGCCAAGAGAGTTACAACAAAATAATGAGAGAAGTTACAAATTACTAAAGGCTACATTATATCACCATTAACAATTAGAGTAATATGGGTAGATAAATAGTCTTGTTGTTACATATGCTACATGCAACTAATGACCATGGAGTTACAACAACCAATGGTCATATTAGTTACAAGACATAATGTGGTAGATTATGGACAAATGAAGTGTTAAAAGTTACAAGAGTTATCAAAATATAATGACACCACTTTCTCAACTTTGTGTCTATAAATTATCATGCAAATTATGGTTTTAATATTATAATGCATAATAACACCAACATTCCCCCACTCATTTTAATATTTAAATAAGACAGTTCACCAATTTAGTTAAAGGAAGACTATTGTGCATAATGAAGGTGTGCTCTGCATTAAACCTTCACTTAGTAAAATAATAAACTTTACTCCAGAGTCAGTAGTGGTCTCAAACTTGAACTATGACTGCTTACAGAAAATAAAGTATTACTACTTACACACAACAATCAAGGTGTTGACATAAGCTTTAATAGCCAGCACATTACGGCCATGTGCTATTTCGATTTTTTATGAGCGTTTTTTAGAATAAGCCACATTCTCATAAGAAACAGCCTACTTTCACACTCACATAGGTGAAATCTGTCAAGGATGGTCCTGTAATTTTGACACCCCACTCATATAAAATACAGAATTTCATTAAGAATTCTTAGACTCAACCTTCACAAATTATTACTAGAACAAGATGTACTCACATTATAGAAAAGATTTAATAATAGTGTATCTCACACCAAGCCATCATATGATTCGTTCTTTCCATTGAACCTGGTTATATGATCTCTAGTCCCCATGTTGGGTTTCCTCGTATATAACTTATGATTTTTTTATAGGCTTCCTCCCACCCCCACCCCCCTCAATGTGATTCAGATCATTTTCTTGCTAAGGCCTTAGTTTTTAATCTGCAATATTATCACAAAGTTAACACAATTAATATTGGTATACCATTGATCAATGTGATCTCACAATATTGTGTTTTTCTCCTTATGGTCTGAATTTACCATTTAACAATGATTTATACTCTACCAATAAATTTTGGTGCTATCACAACAACTCAAAATTAGAGAAATTAATTTCTCAACCTAAAGTGATTGATCAATTCACTTTTTTCACTAGTTGAAACTAAAATAATTTAGTTTTTTCATTTCAACAAATAGCACCAAGTTTTTTTTCTCATTTTGCATCAAAAATGAAAAAGGGCCAAAAATACCCTACAAGTATTGAAATTGATCAAAAATACCCTCAGTTAATCTATTAGGCCAGAAATACCCTTTAAGTATTGAAATTGATTCAAAAATACCCCTTAATCCACCTTTATGGCTCAAAATACCCTTACAACTAACGATTTTTTAAAATCATAATTAAAAAATCAGAAAAGGGTCAGAAATACCCTTCAAGTATTGAAATTGGTTTTAAAATACCTCTCCATCCACCTTTATGACTCAAAAATATCCTTGCAACTAACGGTCTTTTTAAAATCAGAATTAAAATTTTTATTAAATGTGTAGCAATTTTCTATTTGTCGAAAAATTAATTAAAATATTAAGCCATTCCGTACTCAACTAAAACTACCCGATTCAAACCCTACAAAATTAATTATAATTTTGATTGGTCAATGGTGTGAAGTGGTCTCGCATGAAAAATGCACTTGCCGGGGGTGGCGAGATAATTTGATGTATATAAACAAAAATAGTGACAACTATTTAGAAAAGAATACTGGATTTTTCTTAATCAAATTAAATGTGTCACGTAAAATGAAATGGAGGAAGTAACAAGATAGTGTTTCCTAAGATGTGGCATAACCAAGACATCGCAATTAGTTTTGCTAGCTAACATGGAGAAATATACATCACAAAGAAATATCAAACTAACATTATAATTAGGGGATAGAATTCTTCACAACATTATATTAGACTGGCATATTCTAAGTCAACAAAGTTTCTACATTTGATAGCAAAAATTACTCATACTACCGGGTAGTTTTAGTTGGGTTAAATTTTGTACGATTTGGGTCGGGTAGTTTGAGTTGGGTCCGAATTGGATTTAAAATTTTAATTAATTTATTTTCAATCAATAGAAAGCTACCAGGTATTTAATAAATTTTTAAGCATGATTTTAGAAAATCGTTAGTTGAAGGGTATTTTTGAGCCATAAAGGTAAATTGAGGGGTATTTTTGAACCAATTTAAATATTTGAAGGGTATTTCTGACTCTTTTCTGAATTTTTAATCATGATTTTAAAAAATCATTAGTTGCAAGGATATTTTTGAGTCATAAAGGTGAATGGAGGGGTTTTTTGAATCAATTTCAATACTTGAAGGGTATTTCTGTCCCAATAGGTTAACGGAGGGTATTTTTGAACCAACTTTAATATTTTAAGGGTATTTCTGGCCCTTTTCTGCATCAAAAATACTTTTAAGTACAACATAATTTATTTTAATAAAACAAGCCACGACTTTTTTCAAGTAAATATACCCGATTAACTTGTAATAACCTGCTTAAGTACTTTTACACAATTTCAGTCTTGTACCACTAGCCTCATATCTCACATTTTATTAGGCTAGTAAACTCTTTTTTTATTTATCACACCACTTTCACACATTTGAATCAAAAGAAATTGCATGACTCATACAATCAACAAAATGTATTTAACAATTTCTCTTTTTTACCGTAATGTGACATGTCAAGGAAAAGCTCGTCACATAATTTAGGTATTTTTCATTCCAAGAATGAAATTTATCTCACCCAAATATTTAATGTCAAATTGGCTATTCAATTTATCATTTATTTGATAACATGCATGTTAAGGCCAAAGACATCAATAAATATACAAATAGTTACATGTGATTTATTCCAAAACTAATATATGCACTTGTAATTTTTTTTTTCAAAGTATTCTAAAGAATGCAAAAATCACATTTTTCATGGTGATTTTTTCTCATTTCATTAGCTCCCACTATTTTGAGACTTTAAGAAAATAAACTTTCATGAAAAGTATCATTTTATTCATGAAAAATAATAGGTAACTTTTTATCTTTCCTCCACAACAAGTAGAAATTTTTTTACCTTTCCTCCACTTGAGTTGAGAAGTAGAAAGATACTTTACGTGGCTATCTCTTGCCATCCATTTTTTGAGATCTCTCATCTTGAGATCCGCGATTTCTCAAACCTTCATCTCTTTCTTCCATCTTTTGAAGAGATTAGTGACGTTAAGATGTTCTCCATCTTGACATCCGCGATTTTTTAAACAGTAATTATAAGGAGATTCATGTTTTGTTACAGTTTGAGAAATCATGAATATTAAGATGAGAGATCTGAAAATATGAATGTCAAGAGATAGCCACGTAAAGTATTTTTCTACCCCTCAACTCAAGCGGAAGAAAGGTAAAAAAATTTCTAATTGTTGCGGAGGAAAGATAAAAAATTATCTATTATTTTTCATGAATAAAATGCTTATTTTCATGAAAGTCTATTTTATTAAAGTCTCAAAATAGTGGGGGCTAATGAAATGAGAAAAAATCACCATGGAAAATGTGATTTTTGCATTTTTGAGAATGCTTTGAGAAAAAAATTACAAGTGCATATATTAGTCTTGAAATAAATCATATGTTACTATTTATATATTTATTGATCTCTTTGGCTCTAACATGCATGTTATCAAATAAATGATAAATTGAATAGCCAATTTAAAATTAAATATTTGGGTGAGATAAATTTCATTCTTGAAATGAAAAAAATACCCAAATCATGTGTTGAACTTTTCCTTGACATGTCACATTATGGCGAAAAAGAAAAATTGTGAAATACATTTTGTTGATTGTATGAATCATGCAATTCCTTTTGATTCAAATATGTGAAAGTGGTGTGATAAATAAAAAAAGAGTTTGCTAGCCTAATAAAATACGAAATATGTGGCTAATTGCACTTGGCATAAAATTATATAAAAGTACTTAAGATGTTATTACAAGCTAATTAGGTATATTTACTTGGAAAAAATTGTGGCTTATTTTATTATAATAAATCTTATTGTACATAAAAGTGTTTTTGATGCAAATGAAAAAATAACTTGGTGCTATTTACTGAAATGATGAAGCAAATTATTATTTTCTAACTCTAGCAAGGAGGTTGAACTAATTATTTTAGGTTCAACTAGTGAAAAAGTGAATTAACCAATCACTTTATTTTGAGAAATTAATTTCTCTAATTTTGAGTTATTGTGATAGCACCAAAATTTATTAGTAGAGTATAAACCATTATTATAATGGTAAATTCTGACCATAAGGTGAAAAACACAATATTGTGAGATCATATTGATCTATGGTATACCAATAGTAATTGTGTTAATTTTGTGATAATCTTGTAAATGAACTAGTCAAGGACTCGGCAAGATAAAGAGTCTGAAATGCTTCGAGGGAAAGAAAAAGAAAGCTTATAAAAAATCATGAATCATCTATGAGGAAACCCAACCTAGCACTAGAGATCCTATAACCAGGTTTAATGGGAAGAATAAATCATATGATGACTTGGTGTGGGATACACTATTGTTTAATCTTTCTTATGATGTGAGTGCATTGTTCCTGTAATAATTTGTGAGATTGAGTCAAAGAACTCTTAAAGAAAGTATGTGTCTAGTATGAGTGGGGTGTCAAAATTACAGGACCACCCTTTACAGATTTCACCTATGTGAGTATGGAAGTAGGCCGTTGTCTATGAGAACGAGGCTTATTCTAAAAAACACTCATGAAAATTGGGATAGCACATGACCGTAACGTGCTGACTATGAAAGCTTATGTCAACACCTTGATTGTTGTGTGTAAGCAGCAATACTTTATTTTCCTTAAGCAGTCTTAGTTCAAGTCTAAGACCACTACTGATTCTGGTGTAAAGTTTATTATTTTACTAAGTGAAAGTTCAATACAGAGCTCACCTTCATTATGCACAATAGTCTTCCTTCAACTAAATTGGTGAACTCTCTTATTTAAATATTAAAATGAGTGGGGGAATGTTGGTGATATTATACATTTTAATATTAAAATCTTAATTTGCATGATAATTTATGGACATAAAGTGGATAAAGTGGTGTCATTATATTTTGAGAACTTTTGTAACTTCTAACACTTTATTTATTCATAATCTACCACATTATATCTTATAACTAATATGACTATTAGTTGTTGTAACTCCATGGTCATTAGTTGCATGTAACATATGTAACAATAAGACTATCTATCCACATTACTCTTATTGTTAATGATGGTAGAATGTGTCCTTTAGTAATTTGTAATTTCTCTCATTATTTTATTGTAACTCTCATGGCTATTAGTGCCATTAGTTTATTGTAGCCTAAAGACTATTGATACTTTCTCTTTACCACCCCTCTTTATTCTTCCTATTCAATACAAGGATGAATACCTCACCTATAAATAGAGGTGATCTTACATGTTATTGCATGTACAAGCAAATATAATAAGTGTACAAAAGATTATAGTGTGTAGTAGCGAAAGAAAGAGTTGAGACAAATAAAATATTCTAAGTCTTTAACTATATTGACTATACAAATAGAGTAAATATATATTGAAAGGAAGGTGTTCTTATGGTGGATCTTTGGACACTTCAACTAATACAGAGTTGCTTGAGTTATACATCGTTGATAAGCTGTTGTATCCTGGAGGGGACAAGTCACGAGATATACTTCTGGATCGGTGTAGAATATACCGCAGTGAGCTTGAATCTCCTTAAAAAAAGCGAGATAACTACTTCTCAGTCAAGAAGAAGATTATCTTATTTTCTTTGTTTTTTTGTTCATTTTATTATTTCAACTGTAATTTATTATAATTTGTGGTATATTACACCATCACGCCACTATTAATACAATATTTTTTCTCCATTAATATTCACTCACTATACAATTCTTATTTTTATCAATTAACGCACTACTCATGTCATTACAATACACCAACACAACCTTCTCACTTTATTTTTACTCACTACTTTTGAACCTTTATAAACAAAAATTAACACTCTTCATCATCACTCCATTATCAACTAGTGAGTCTGATCAGCGAACCTCATTGTAAACTCTATTGCCAAAACTCATCTTAGCCGTCACCTTTCTATTCGTCATCATCTGCCACAACACCTCTGAATTAGATACAAATCTCCAACATCTCTATTTTTTAGCATTCACCAAACTCGTTGATTAATTTTACTATTCACCTCTAAAATTTTTGTGCACCACAATTGAATTTAATATCATCATGAAACTTACCATCACCAAATTTAAATATTCAATACCAAAACTCATGATGCCATCACTAATTTCACAATCTTTAACTTGACTCGATATCAATTTTGAGAAGAAAAATATATAATTTAAAATTGAATAAAATTAAACATACAACAAGTAGAAAGAATCAAAATTTAATGAAATCTAAAAAAAAAATAGAAACATGGGTTGGGGGAGATCGTTTTTGAGAAAAAAAATGTGTGTTGGAGAAGAAGATCTTTTGGGAGGGGGGAGGGGGAGGTAAAGGTAGTGTTAAAAGATTTTTAAATAGTCTTTTTTTAAAATTAAAAATTATCACATATAATTATTTGATTTGTTGTGTGCCACATCATGATACAAGTACGATCACGTAGATGGACTTATAAGGGTGTGTGTTAGACCCAAGACTTGGTGTGTGCAAATAAAGTGTAAAGAAGCACCTAAATGGACACGAAAACCATCCATACATAGCACTCCAAGGGAGCCTATTGAAGCATTTGACTAAGGGGTCATTTT
>NC_061111.1:192116568-192128103 GCF_002878395.1 Capsicum annuum | reverse complement strand
CCATCGAGCAAGCTTCCAAGATTATCCTATAACACGTGATACATAATAGCACTGTATGATATCCCATGTTACTAATGAACTTGATACCACTCTCTAATGAGTTAAAACACCTCAATACATGCTTGATACCAATCCTACATGTCTATTTTCACTAGTAAATTTCAGAATTTCTCCGATTACTCAAATAAGACCCATGTGTTATTTTTAGCTCCTAAACACTTCATTAGTGTGCCAACAACTCCTTGCTTCATTGTTATTGCATTGATTGCCTATTTACATGTCTCTTATTAATAGATCATTGTTTCAAGGTACCATAATGTTATGACCACCGAAGTAACAATCTCAAAGGCTAATTAAACTAAGTAATGGAAATCTGTAAAATGGGTGGCAGCTCAAGGGCATAAGTCTAGCATGCGCCGATCCCAACACTTTATATATGGGTGGCAGCTCAGGGGCGTAAGCCTAGCATGGGCCGATCCCAATGTTTATTTAGAGATGGCAGCTCAGGGGCATAAGCCTAGCATGGGTCGATCCTGATTTGTTATTTACCACTGATCAGCTGGTCATTCGTATCATATGGATTACAAAGATAATGAAGTAAGAAGGTAAAAGAAGGAAAGAAATGTAATGTACCCTGTTCCACAAGTAAATGTAAAGGTGGTCTCTAGCACTATTTTTACACTTGCTCCAGATTTTTATTGAACCTTTGTATCTTGTATTGTTACTTTTTCACCTTGAATACTCAGTACATATTATCGTACTGACTCCCCTTATAGGGGACCTATATTTTCATGCTATAGGCACAGGTGATTCAGCAAACACACCTCTTCAATAGGAGCCCAGGATATCCATCTGCTATTGATGAGCTCCAGTTTTCTTCGGGGCTTTTCGAGTCAGTTCTATATATTTTTGGTATTGTATAAAAGTTAATAGTATGGCGGGGGTTTGTCCCGACCTTAGCTAAGTTCTATGTATTGTCTAGAGGCTTTGTAGACCAATGTAAAGTTAAGCATGGTAGTGTGTTATCTTGTAGATGTTATGGTCCCAATGGCCAAGTCTATTATGTATATAGTTTTAGGGCTTGTCGTTTATATTTTTTTTAGTAAGGCATTATATCCGTAGATGGCAAAACCTTTGTCTATTATAGTTTCATGCATGTGAATTCCAAGGTTATGGGTTGGTTCTCTCGGGCCTTCACGGCTACGGGTGCCTGTCCGCCCCAATAGGATTTGAGGCGTGACACAAAAGACCCGTGGATATACTTCAAATTTGTTCCCCCTCGGCATGACATATTGATATATTTATTTTTGCTAACCCTAACCCTCATGTCGTCAGGATACGTGCTTGTTTGTCTTCTCTTGATTTTGCAAGGTACGGATTCGAGGTCGAATCCTTTTCAAGAAGGGAAGGATGATACAAGTACGATCACGTAGATGGACTTATGAGGACGTATGTTAGACCCGAGACTTGATGTGTCCAAATGAAGTGTAAATAAACACCTAAATGGACACAAAAACCATCCATATAGCACCCCAAGGGAGCCTATTGAAGCATTTGACTAAGGGGTCATTTTCGATATTTCACACTTTATTTAGTAACCTACTATAAATAGAATAATGTAGGGTTTTAGTCATTAGTTTTGATTGAATATTAAAGTTGTAACATTGAAACGCCTTCTCTTGAGAGAATGGTGTAACACCCCATATTCAAGTACGTGTATTGGCGTATTCAAGTACGTGTATTGGTCTTATTTATATGGAATTAATTTTTTTATTTTATTTATACTGAAATTTGCCCGTCGATAGTTCCATGCGAAGGTTATTGAATAAGTTTTCCAACGATATAAAGATTTCCAAAAACAGATAGGTTTCGGATATAATCGAGCATGTTCGAAACTATAAAACGGTGGCCGGGATATTTGGGAATTGTAAATGTGCAGGAAAATTTCCTGTACACAAACTACTAAGGCCAGCCAAATTTTTGGGTCAACTTCGAATGATCATAACTCCCTTAATATAATGAACTGGAGAGATGCGTCCTATTAAAAGAAAGATCTTTGTGTTTTCTTTCCAATGCAATTGGTTTCATCTAAATCCAACTTCTAAGTAAGGAGTTATACCCGTTTTAGTTCAGCCTATCAAAATAGATTTTTAGGTTCAACTTCAAATGACCATAACTCCTTGTACAAGATGAACTAGGTGGCCTACTTTTTATGAAATTAAATCCCTTTGAATTATCCTTCCAACGATACCAATTTCACCCAAATCCGATATCGGAGCAAAGAGTTATGGTCAATCTACTTTAGCTTATCAAAACAGTCCACCAAAGGACAAATTAGACACTATTTAAATTTTAAAGGCATATTAGTCATTTCCTATTATATTATGGACGGGAATATGTGTATATATACATGTATATGAGTTCAAAACTCATTTTCATCATCAATCATTGAGGAAGAACAAACCCTAGCCAAATTTGACCTTTAAATTACTTTTGATTCAACCGTAGAAATTCCAAAGTAATCCGATAACTGCGTTTGTCATCTTGAGAGCTTCGAACGGCACCTATTATTTGTGCAAACAGGATTTCATAATCAAGAGGTGAATTCTAACGTATGAATATTGTTTGCCTTTGTTCTTTTCCATATGTATATGTGTGATAGAGGATTATATGTATTGGTTGTTATTGAAAGGTGATGGAAATAGGGTTATGGACTATTTTGCATGGTTTGGTTGTATTGAATTGTGGAAGGTGGATATGGTAATTGAGTTATGGAAGATGGATATGGTAATTGAGTTATGGAAGGTGAATATGGTGATATACTATTAAATTGATGATTATTTATGTCTATGGCTCAATTTGGTTAAATGGATTAGTTGGAAGGATAAATGAATCCAAACTTAATAGTGGAGGATGTTGTATGAATATGCATGGCATGTGAATGTAATTGGAGTATAAGAGGGTTAAAGTGACACCCTTTATGGTGTAATTAAGGCTTACTACTTAATCACTAGTTTGGTGAATTCAAATAATTGAATTGTGACGTTTATTTGCTAATACTAGATTGCTATATATGTTCATTGTAGATAAGTAATCCGAAAAGATGGGAAGTCCATTTGGGACAAGTATTGAAGGTTGACAGTCGGGTATGTAAAGTATACTCTATACCATATCTTTGGTATGAAAGTGAACAATTGTTCTATTAAGAAAGTTTCCAAAGTTATTCAGTAACATGTGATCCATAATGGTTTTGTATGATGTCCTACGCTACCAATGAACTTGTTTCCACCCTACAAAATGTTAAGACATTCCAATACTTACTTGTTTTCCAAATCTTACATGTTTATTGCACTAATGAATGTCAGAAGGTATCCGGTTACTCAAACTATATCCATGTGCTATTAATGACTCCAAAATGTTTCATTGATCTACCAATAAGTTCCTACTTCATTGTTATGGCATTGATGACTCCAAAACACATCATTGATGTGCCAATGATTTCTTAATTCATTATTATTGCATTGATGATATATTTATATGTCTCTTATTGATGTATCATTGTTTCAAAGTATCAAAAATGCGGTGGTGACTGAAATAACAATCTCAAAGATTAATTGAACTAAGTGATGAAAGTTCTCTCTTATCGGGTGGTATCCCAGGGGCATAAGCCTATCATGGGTCGATCCCTATTTATGTGTTTATGGGTGGTATCCCAGGGGACTAAGCCTATCATGGGTTGATCCCAGTTGATATGTACTAGAGGCAGCCTAATGGTCACAGTACAGTATAGTAATGATTACAAAGATGTTAAGAACGAAGGTAAAGTGATTGAATAAATATAATGTACAGGTTGTCACAAGTTCTAGTAAGTGTGGTCCACTCTTATTACGATTTATTCACTTGTTTCTGATTTCTATTGAGCTCCTATATCATATGTGATTATCTACAGCTTTACATACTCAGTACATATTTCGTAATGACGTCCTCCATGTGGGACCTGCATTTTATGCTGCAGGCACAGGTACCTCAGCTCATACACTGCACAAGTAGGAGCTAGGATATCCAGCTATTTTTGGTGAGCTCCAGTTTTCTTTGGGGCTTTTCGTGTCATATCCAGTCACTTTTAGTATTGTATAGAAGTTAGTTATATGGCGGGGTGTGTCCTGACCTTAGTTAAACTTTGTGTATTGTCTAGAGGCTTTGTAGACCTAATGTAAAGTCAAGGTGGTGTTTTGTTAATAGACGTGATGGCTCCAATGGCCAAGTATTGTATATACATATATATGCGTGCTCGAGCTTATACAGGTGATTATTTCCTTTTATATGCGACATGATGTTGTCCAAATTTTGGGTTGTCATAGAGGTATGCATGGGAAGTATAAGGTTATGAGCTGGTTCTCCCGGGCCTCCTCGGTTACGGGTGACAGTCCGCCCCAATAGGATTTGAGGCACGACAAAAGTGGTATCAGAGAAGTTCGTCCTAGTGAGTCTACAAAGTCGTGTCTACGTAGAGTCTTGTTTATCGGCGTGTCATGCACCGCATCTATAAACAGGAGGCTATAGATATTTAGGAATTATTTCTTTTGTTTATGTCTTAGATCGTGCGATAGAGCCTATATTTTATATGAAGTCATAGTTGACCACTGAATCCATTTGTTTCTCTTATTATTGTAATGATGCCTGTTATTAGAAGGAAGAATACCGATAAACAAATAGATGTGGCTGCTGGAGAGGGGACTAGTAAGTCACCCACTATACCAGCTAATCAAAGTGAGGCTCCAGCTGAGCATGCATCAGAAACTTCTTCCACTCCGGAAGAAATAAAAGGGAGGAGAACTATATCCCTAGAGCCACCTATTAATGCTGCTGATTAAGATCTTAGAAATGCAGTACAACTTTTGACTCGTATAGTTGTTGGGCAAGCTCAAGGGCAAGCCATTCCTACCACGGGTCCTAGTGGTATAGATAGGGCGGCTATCCTTCGAACACAGGATTTTCTTAAGATGGATCCTCCCACTTTTACAGGATCAGATCTTAACGAGGACCCACAGGACTTTATTGATCAAATTCAAAGGGCCTTAGATGTTATGCATGTAACAGGTAGAGAGACAGTGGAGTTAGCGGCGTATAGATTTAAAGGGGAGGCTATATATTGGTACGAGGACTGAAAACATCTAGGGGTATTGATGCACCCCGACCTACTTGGAAAGAGTTCAAAGAGGCATTTCTTGATCATTATCTTCCATTCAAGATTCGTCAGGCCCATACAGATCAGTTTTTAAATCTTCGTCAGGGGAATATGAGCGTGAGGAAGTACTGTCTCCGATTTAATTCCTTGTTGAGATATGCTCCTAATGTTGTAGCTACTATGGATGATAGAGTTCATCAATATATGGTTAGGCTGGATCTATATCTAGTTAGAGATTGTACTATTGCCTCTTTGAACAAAGATATGGATATAGCAAGGATCCAAGATTTTGCACAGAAAATGGAAGATCAGGGGCAGAGGAGAAGAACACAGGAATCAGAAAGAGGATATTCCAAGAGGGCCAGATCTATAGGGCAGTTCATGGCATCCCAAGGAGGGTTCAGACCACAGTTTTCTGCTAGACCACCTAGGCCATTATCTTCTTATTCTGCAATTAGTGCCCCACCACAGTTCCAAGGGTCTAGAGGAAATCAATTTGGGTACAGAAGTGAGAGTCAGAGTTTGCAGACAGTGGGGTACCAAGGGCAAGGGAATATGAGCCAATCGAGACCTCCTCGAGAGCCATACAATAAATGTGGAAGGTATCATTTGGGCGCATGTCGGCTGGGGACCAATGTTTTCTTTTGGTGCGGTATGTCGGGGCATATGATGAGAGAATGCCTACGAAGGGGAATAGGGGGTATGTACGAAGGGGAATAGGGGGTATGGCACGACCTACGAGGTCATTTGTTGCATCATCATCATCGATGCCTTATTCAAGAAGGGGTGTACAACCAATGGGTCGTGTTAGAGGTGATAGAGGAGCCACGAGTTCTAGCGGGGCTCAAAATCATACATATGCTCTAGCGGATCGATAGAATTTAGAGGCTTCCCCAGATGTGGTTACGGGTACGCTGTCTATCTTTTCATTTGAACTGTTAGTTAAGCCATTTAAAGTGTCCACACCGGTTGGGGAATCTATTATAGCTAGAAGGGTTTATCGAAACTGCATAGTAACTGTTTGTGGTCGTGATACAATGGCTGATATCGTGGAGTTAGAAATGGTGGATTTTGATATTATAATGGGTATGGACTGGTTGGCGTCTTGTTACGCCACAATTGATTGCTGCACGAAAAAGGTATATTTCCATTTTCCAAATGAATCAGTCCTTGAATGGAAAGGTGAAATTGGCACGCCAAGAGGTAGATTTATTTCTTATTTTAAGGCAAGGAGAATGATTTACAAGGGATACATATATCATTTAGTTAGAGTAAGGGATACAGAAGCGGAGCCACCAACTCTTCATGTTGTTCCGGTGGTAAATGAATTTTCTGATGTATTTCCTAAAGATCTTCCAGGTTTGCCTCCTGAACGAGAAGTAGAGTTTGGTATTGATGTAATACCAGGCACCCAATCAATCTCCATTCCTCCATATAGAATGGCCCAGCAGAAATACGAGAATTGAAAGATTTGCTAGAGAAGGAATTCATAAGGCCTAGTATATCCCCCTGGGGAGCACCAGTGTTATTTGTGCGCAAAAAGGATGGCTCGCTGAGGATGTGTATTGATTATCGGCAATTGAATAAGGTGACTATTAAGAATAAATATCCTATCCTAAGAATTGATGATTTATTTGATCATTTACAAGGCGGCAAGTGCTTTTCTAAGATTGATTTGAGGTCAGGTTACCACCAAGTGAGGGTCAAAGAGAAAGATATACCCAAGACAGCTTTTCGAACACGGTATGGTCATTATGAGTTTCTATTTATGTTGTTTGGGCTAACAAATGCACCCGCAGCTTTTATGGATTTGATGAATAGGGTGTTTAAACCATTCCTGGATGTATTTGTGATAGTTTTTATAGATGATATTCTAGTTTATTCTAGATCAGAAGAGGACCATGCCAATCACTTACGACAGGCATTGCAGACTCTTCGTGATTGTAAGCTTTATCCAAAGTTCTCTAAATGTGAGTTTTGGTTAAAATCGGTGGCATTTTTGGGTCATATTGTATCTAGTAAAGGGATAAAGGTCGATGCTTAAAAGATAGAAGCTGTGAATAACTGGCCAAGGCCCACAATGCCTACGGAGATTTGTAGTTTTCTCGGGTTGTCCGGTTATTATAGAAGGTTTGTTGAAGGTTTTTCTTCCATTTCAGTACCCTTAACCAAGCTAACCCATAAAGCATCCAAATTCTAATGGAATGATGCATGTGAGAAGAGTTTTCAAGATTTAAAGAACAAGTTGATTTCTACACCCGTGTTGGTACTTCCAGAAGGCACCGAAGGGTATACAGTATATTGTGATGCGTCAAGAATTGTTTTAAGATGTGTATTGATACAGCATGGTAAGGTAATAGCATATGCTTCTAGACAATTGCAGCCACATAAAAAAAATTATCCTACACACGATCTTGAGCTGGCAGCGGTTATTTTCACTTTAAAGATATGGCGCCACTACTTATATGGGGTTCATGTTGATATATATACTGACCATAAGAGCTTGTAATATATTTTTAATTAGAAGGATCTAAATTTAAGGCAGCGGAGATGGCTTGAACTATTAAAGGACTACGATGTTGATATCTTGTACCATCCAGGGAAAGCAAATGTGGTAGCTGATGCGTTAAGTCGTAAGGCTATGATGGCGCCTATAGAAAGGCAAGGGATGATTAAAGATCTTCACCAGTTAGCTAGTTTAGGAGTTCGCCTTCTTGAAACTCCGGATAAAGAGCTTATCGTACATAATGTTGCGGAATGTTCATTAGTAGCTGAAGTGAAAGAGAAGCAATATGCAGATCCTATTTTATTACAGCTAAAGGAGAACATTCAGAGTGGTGAGACCAAGGCATTTGAGCTTACGCGAGAAGGAGTACTTCAGTGCCAAAACCGATTGTGTGTGCAGGATGTAGACAGGCTAAGAAAGAAGATTATGAAAGAGGCACATTGTTCAAGGTATTCCATTCATCCAGGATCAACCAAAATATATCAAGATTTGAAAGATATGTATTGGTGGAATGACATTAAGAAGAGCATTGCAGAATTTGTAGCTGAATGTCCAAATTGTCAAAGAGTTAAAGTTGAGCACCAAAAACCCGGAGGTTATATGCAATGCATTGATCTTCCAAGCTGGAAGTGGGACATGATCAACATGGATTTCGTTATTGGTTTGCCTCGTACATCCCGGAAGTTTGATTCTATATGGGTGATTGTTGATAGGCTTACCAAATCCGTACATTTCCTACCAGTTAGGACCACTTACACAGTTGAAGAGTATGCGAAGCTGTACATTAAAGAGAGAGTCTGATTACGTGGATTGCCAATCTCTATTATATCATATCGGGGAACCCAATTTACCGCAAACTTTTGGAAGTCTTTTCAGAGGTGTTTGGGAACACAAGTGAAGTTGAGTACAGTTTTTCACCCTCAAATAGATGGACAAGCAGAACGTACCATCCAAACACTTGAAGATATGCTACGAGCTTGTGTAATAAATTTTAAGGGCAACTGGGATGATCATTTACTTCTTATTGAGTTTGCCTACAATAATAACTATCATTCAAGTATCAAAATGGCACCATATGAAGCTTTATATGGAAGGAAGTGTAGATCACCAATAGGATGGTTCGAAGTGGGTGAAACTCTTTTATTCGGACCGGATCTTGTTTATCAAGCCATAGAGAAGGTTAAAGTAATTCAGCAACGACTGAAAATAGCCCAAAGTCGACACAAGTCATATGCGGATAGTAGAAGGAGAGGACTAGAGTTTTCTATAGGTGATTGAGTATTTTTGAAGGTATCACCAATGAAAGGGGTAATGAGATTTGGCTAGAAAGGGAAGTTGAGTCCACGTTATATAGGCCCGTATAAGATCACTCGAAGGTTTGTACAAGTTGCATATGAATTAGAGCTACCCCAAGAGCTCTCATCAATACATCCGGTATTTCATGTGTCAATGCTTTGAAAGTGCATCGGAGATCCATCACATATCACTTCTACTGAGGATGTACAAGTTGCAGAAGATCTTACCTATGAGGAAGTACCTATTGCTATTCTAGATCACCAAGTTAAGAAGATGAGAAACAAAGAGGTAGCATCTATGAAAGAACGCTGGAGAAATCGTCTAAGGAAAGAGATTACATGGGAAGCTGAGGAAGCAATGAAATCTAAGTACCCTCATTTGTTCAAAGATGAAGAGAAAGTTCAAGAAAAGGAGTTAGAACATTGACAAGTAAGTATTTTTTTATATATGCATAGTATTTATGTGATGATGTGAATATTAATGATGGACTTGAACTTGTTTTGGTTGAATAACTATGCTAACATTCGAGAACAAATGTCCTAAATGGGGGGAGGATGTAACACCCCGTATTCAAGTACGTGTATTGGCGTATTTAAGTACGTGTATTGGTCTTATTTATATGGAATTAATTTTTTTATTTTATTTATACCAGAATTTGCCCGTCAATGGTTCCATGCGAAGGTTATTGAATAAGCATTCCAACGATATAAATATTTTCAAAAATGGATATGTTTTGGATATAATCGAGCACGTTCAAAACTATAAAAGGGTGGCCGGGATATTTGGGAATAGTAAATGTGCATGAAAATTTCCGGCACACAAACTACTAAAGCCAGCTGAATTTTTAGGTCAACTTCGAATGATCATAACTCCCTTAATATAATGAACTAGGAGAGATGCAACCTATGAAAAGAAAGATCTTTGAGTCTTGTTTCCAATGCAATTGATTTCATCCAAATCCAACGTCTGAGTAAGGATTTATACTCATTTTACTTCAGCCTATCAAAACAGATTTTTAGGGTCAACTTCAAATGACCATAACTCCTTGTACAGGACGAACTGGGTGGCCTACTTTTTATGAAATTAAATCCCTTTGAATTATCCTTCCAATGATACAAATTTCACCTAAATCTGATATCGGATCAAAGAGTTATGGTCTATCTACTTTAGCTTATCAAAATAGTCCACCAAAGGACAGATTAGACACTATTTAAATTTTAAAGGCATTTTGGTCATTTCCTATTATATTATGGACGGGAATATGTGTATATATACATGTATATGAGTTCCAAAACTCATTTTCATCATCAATCATTGAGGAAGAACAAACCCTAGCCAAATTTGACCTTTAAATTACTTTTGATTCAACCGTAGAAATTCCAAAGTAATCCGATAACTGCGTTTGTCATCTCGAGAGCTTCGAACGGCACCTATTATTTGTGCAAACAGGATTGTATAATCAAGAGGTGAATTCTAACGTATGAATATTGTTTGCCTTTGTTCTTTTCCATATGTATATGTGTGATAGAGGATTATATATATTGGTTGTTATTGAAAGGTGATGGAAATAGGGTTATGGACTATTTTGCATGGTTTGGTTGAATTGAATTGTGGAAGGTGGATATGGTAATTGAGTTATAGAAGGTGGATATGGTGATATACTATTGAATTGATGATTATTTATGTCTATGGCTCAATTTGGTTTAATGAATTGGTTGGAAGGATAAATGAATCCAAACTTGATAGTGGAGGATGTTGTATTAATATGCATGGCATGTGAATGTAATTGGAGTATAAGAGGGTTAAAGTGACACCCTTTATGGTGTAATTAAGGCTTACTACTTAACCACTAGTTTGGTGAATTCAAATAATTAAATTGTGACGTTTGGTTGCTAATACTAGATTGCTATATATGTTCATTGTAAATAAGTAATCCGAAAAGACGGGAAGTCCATTTGGGACTAGTATTGAAGGTTGACAGTCGGGTATGTAAAGCATACTCTATATCATATCTTTGGTATGAAAGTGAACAATTGTTCTATTAAGAAAGTTGCCAAAGTTATTCAGTAACATGTGATCCATAATGGTTTTGTATGATCTCCTACGTTACCAATGAACTTGTTTCCACCCTACAAGATGTTAAGACATTCCAATACTTACTTGTTTTCCAAATCTTACATGTTTATTGCACTAATGAATGTCAGAAGGTATCCGGTTACTCAAACAAGATCCATGTGCTATTAATGACTCCAAAACGTTTCATTGATATACCAATAAGTTCCTACTTCATTGTTATGGCATTGATGACTCCAAAACACTTCATTGATGTGCCAATGAGTTCTTACTTCATTGTTATTGCATTGATGATCTATTTATATGTCTCTTATTGATGTATCATTGTTTCAAAGTATCAAAAATGCGGTGGCGACCGAAATAACAATCTCAAAGATTAATTGAACTAAGTGATGGAAGTTCTCTCTTATCGAGTGGTATGCCAAGGGCATAAGCCTATCATGGGTCGATCCCTATTTATGTGTTTATGGGT
>NC_061111.1:192010406-192113568 GCF_002878395.1 Capsicum annuum | reverse complement strand
TATATATATATTTAAAGTAGTACGTATAGTCGTATATATTGAATGTTACATATATATGTGTAATTGTGTATGTGTATATATTTGTTAAATTCTAATGTAGTATATAATATATATATTGTTTAACGTATTTAAAATGTATATAGGTAGGTATATATAGTGTATATTGAATTTTTTTTGACCGAGTTTGACCGATCTTTTAATCGCATTTGGGCCGGTTCAAGGTTATTTTTAAAATTTTTATTGTTAAACCAGATCCTAGCCCAGCCCACTTAACTACAACCCGGACCAACTCGACCCACACCCCAATTGAACCTAACGGGCCGATTCCAAATTCATCCGATCCGACCCACTTTAACACCCTTAACTGACATTCTAGAGTAGTGTACAAATCCTTGTGTGGCCGCACATCAATTCAAACAATGACCGACAAAAAGTTATTTAAGTTGATTTTTTCTGAAAGTGTTCGTACTTTTCTTATTCTTTCAAGATTTAGACTGATTTTCTCTCGTCTCCTCATCCTACTACGCCAAGGTAAGTTCCTTTCATGAATTTTTCATAGTTCGTATTTCTAACATTCGAATATGAATTACTAATGAAATTCCATCCCATAACCTTAGAGTTTTAATTTCAAGAAAAGTTCAATCAATATTGCACCTTTATTTTGCTCCAGTTATAATTTATTTCATTAAAGAACCATTTGAAGTGGATCAAATGAATTTTATATAATGAATTAATGAGTATTGAGTCTAAAAATAAATTCTTTAAAAATATATGTATAAAGTTTCGTTAAAAACTTAACTTTTTCGTTAGTTTTCACCTTATTGAAAAAATATATGTATTTGATGACTATACTAAATTTAAAAATTACTTCCTCCGTTTCGGAATAAGTAAATTATTGAGGTATTTATTGGTGTTTTAAAATAAGTGAATCATTGAATTTTTTTTAAAATTTGCGATTTGACAACCAATTAACTTTTGAAAAGGTATTATAAGGTCAACTTTTTCTTTTTTGGGTAATAATGAAAAGCTGTGTTAAATTTATGTATTTAATGTTTTTTCCTTAATATGTGTGTTAAAATTTAACAATTCATTTATTATGAAATAGAGGAAGTACTTTAATGAGACGTTTGTACAAGTTCAATGACAATATTATCAAAAAAATTCAAAAATTATTTTAGTGGGGTATTTTTATATGTTGAATTCACTCACAAACTTTTAAGTGAATAAAACGGGGATAGAGCATAAAACACACCCAACTATGATGAAGCTATCAATTATACACCTTAACTATGCAAGGATTCTATAACTCCCTGACCTTTTTTAAAAAAAGAAAAATATTGTTTACTCCTCCCCTAAATACATGATAAGAAAACAAGCTAAAAACATATGCATAAACATGCCTACATTAGGCAAATGAATAGAGACTTTAATGTCTAATTTTATGTGATTCTCTTAGGTCCAAATCAAACAGATCTGATCGTCTCTCAAACTTTATCCCCTTTAGTAGTAGTTGAATTTCCACTTTATTATTTGTAGTATATACTTAATTGAGACATGAAATTTTTGGTCCTTTTTATAGCTAAAAATGGTCTTGCATCTAATATATCCGAAGGGCATGAAATGTTATAAATCTTGACTTTGTACTTTGCTATGTTTGAGAATTCGAGAGACGATGAGGTCTAATCAATTGAGGTATGAAAGAATCAAATTAACAAGACATTAAAATCCCTCCTTTTTTCTTAGTATACTTGCTCAGATGTCTATATACACTAGGTTCCGAAGGCCCGTGATGTATTAGTTTTTATCCTCATTTTTTCTTAGTATACTTGCTCAGATGTCTATATACACTAGGTTCCGAAGGCCCGTGATGTATTAGTTTTTATCCTAATTTATGTGACATAAATAAAATTAGATAATTAATTATATTTTTGATATGTTTTAACATTTTTAAGCTGTTAGCTATTGTAATCTATAATACTTTTTCGATATTATAATTTACTATTTTAAGTTGTTTGCTATTGTAATTTATAATACTCTTCTTGTTCAAACTTTTGTGATATTGATCATCAATTTATATTTTGAAAGTAATTTAATTTTTTAATTATTGTAGTTTATAATATTTTTTTATATTCAATTTAAGCGACAGTGACATAATTTCAAGAGTCAATCAAATATCACTATTGAAGTAGCGAAACCGACACGTCTTGAATGACTCATAATAACTAATTAGAAGTGATATAACAAAATTGATATAAAACTTATTTGTGAATTTTTTTAAGTGGGCCTCATATAAGATGTCAAATTAATTTAAAATATCAAGAGTTAATTTATCATTTTATATTTATTTTATCTTTTTGAATTTACAACAACAACAACATACCCAGTGTATTCCCACCTAGTGGGGTCTGGGGAGGATAGAGTGTACGCAGACCATACCACTACCTCAAGAGAAGTAGAGAGGTTGTTTCCGATAGACCCCCGACTTAGGACCAATAACAGTATAACAAACACAAAAAGTAAGCGTATACAAACTAGTATGGTTAACAAAACAAACTAACAGTATAACAAACACAAAAGATAAGTGCATAATAAACTAGTACGGGATGCAAAAAAGCCAACATCACTAACCCCAAAAATTACAGGCCCAACACTACGAACCAGAAACTCCAGACACAAAGGAGCACTCCCCTATTACTACCGCCGCACTCCCACCCCCTAACCCTCTACACTAATCCGCGTTCTCCACATCTTCCTATCAAGGGTCATGTCCTCTGTAAGTTGTAATTGCTCCATATCATGCCTAATCACCTTCCTCCAATATTTCTTCGGTCTACCTCTAGCCCGTCTAAAACCATCCATAGCCAGAGTTTCACACCTCCGCACTGGAGCATCAGGGCCCCTCCTCATCACATGCCTGAACCAACGTAGCCTCACTTCTCGTAACTTATCCTCCACCGAGGCAACTCCCACCTTCTCCCAAATAATCTCATTCCCCACTCTATCTTTCCTGGTATGTCCACACATTCATCGCAACATTCGCATCTCCCCCACCTTCACCTTTTGGATGTGGGAGTTCTTATCTGGCCAACACTCCGCTCCATACAGCATAGTCGTCCGGACTATCACTTTGTAAAACTTACCTTTAAGCTTCGGAGGCACCTTCTTATCATAAAGGACTCCCAAAGCGAGCCTCCACTTCAACCACCCTGCCTCGATACGATGTGTGACATCCTCGTCAATCTCATCATTACCCTGAATTATAGACCCCAGATACTTGAAACTCTCCCTCTTCTGGATGGCCTGAGAGTCTAACTTCACAACCACTCCATCTTCTTGCAACATATTACTGAACTTACACTCCTACTTCGTTTTTGTTCTACTTAACCGAAAACCTTTAGATTCAAGTGTCTGTCTCCAAATCTCCAACTTATCATTAACTCCACCCCTAGTCTCGTCGATCAGAACCACATCATCTGCAAATAACATACACAAAGGCACCTCCCCTTGAATATGTCGCGTCAAAACATCCATCACCAAGGCAAATAGAAATGGGCTAAGAGTCGATCCCTAGTGCAACCCTATCAAAACCATGTGCAAGTCCTATAGACTAATGTACGCCACGGGCACCCCTATAGCCTCCAAGAACCTCCACAGAATCTCCCTGGGAACTCTGTCATGTGTCTTCTCTAGATCAATAAACACCATGTGCAAGTCCTTCTTCATCTCTTAAAACTGCTCCACTAATCTCTTCACAAGGTGAATAGCCTCAGTGGTCGAGCGACCAAGCATGAAACCGAACTAATTCTCAGAGATCGTCATGATCCTCCTCATCCTCAACCTCACCACCCTTTCCCAAACCTTCATAGTATGACTTAACAACTGAATACCTCTATAGTTGTTACAACTTTGAATGTCTCCTTTGTTCTTATACACTGGAATCATCGTGCTCCACCTCCACACTTCATGCATCTTAGCAGCTCTAAAAATAATGTTAAATAACCTTGTCAACCACTCTAGACCTGCCTCGCTAGTGCTCTTCCAAAAGTCTACTGGAATCTCGTCTTGCCCCGTCGCCCTACCCCTCCGCATCCTACGAATAACTTCCTTGACCTCCTCAACCTCGATACACCTACAATAACTATAATCGCGACCCTCCTCAGATATCTCCAAGTCTCCCAACATAGAACCTTTGTCCCCCTCGTCGTTCAAAAGTGTATGAAAATAGGACTGCCACCTCTCTCTAATGAGGGCATTCTCAACCAACACTATACCATCCTCTCCTTTGATGCACTTCACTTGGTCAAGATCATGAGCCCTCCGCTCCCTAGCCTTGGCCATCCTATACAACTTCTTATCTCCATCTTTCTCCTCTAAAGCCGCATACAAACTCTCAAAAGCTGTTGTCTTAACCGCCGTAACCGCTAACTTAGCTTCTCTTCTAGCAACCTTATACTCATCATTATTCTTCTGTCTTTTCTCATCATTCTTGCTCCCAACCAACTTAGCATAAGCTACCTTTTTAGACTTCATCTTTCTCTTGACCTCTTCATTTCACCACCAGTCTCTTCGATGTTTGCCAGATCGACCACTCGAGACTTCCAACACCTCTCTAGCGGTCTCTCTAATGCAACTGGAAGTCGTCTCTCACATATTATCCACCCCCCTCTACTTTCCCAAGCCTCCCTACTCTTCAACTTCTCTTCCATCTCCAAACCACTAGCCAAAGTCAGGCTCCCCCACTTAATCCTGGGTCGTGCCTCTCTACTTCTCTTCTTTTTCCCCTTATTGATAACCAAGTCCATCACCAACAACCTATGTTGATTCTCGCTAGGTATGACTTTACATCTTTACATAACATTCTATCCCCTTTTCTAAGAAGCAAAACGTCTATCTGAGTCTTGGCTACTGAACTACGAAACGTAATAAAGTGATCCTCCTTCTTCGGAAAGGTCGAATTTACTATCCACAACCCAAAAGCCCTAGAAAAATTCAACAGAGAAGTTCCTCTTTCATTCCGCTCACCAAAACCAAAACCGCCATGCACATCATTATACCCTCTCGACAAAGACCCAATATGCCCATTGAAATCTCCTCCCACGAAAAGCTTCTCAGTGCTCGGGATGCTCCTCACCACCTCATCTAAAATCACCCAGAATTCCTTCTTCTCCTCTTCGTCCAAACCTACTCGCGGGACATAGGTACTAATAACGTTCACTGTAGACCCTCCCATGATCAACTTAATAGACATCAGTCTATCACTAACTCTGTTTACCTCTACCACCTTCTCCCTAAGATCTTCGTCTACTAAGATACCTACCACATTTTTATGTCTCACGCTACCCGAGTACCACAACTTATATCCATCCACGTCTCTCGCTTTAGTGCCTACCCATTTAGTTTCCTGGACATAAAGCTACTCTAACCCTCCTCTTTCTAAGAATCTTCACCAACTCTATAGACTTACCCCACAAAGTACCAATGTTCCAAGACCCAACTCGCAACCTAGAAGCTCTCTTATCCCGTTTAACCTTACTACCCCTATCCTCTAACCCCAAACTCGATCCTAGACCCGACCCAGACCCAACCCCCTCAAACCCCAGCCCAGACCCAACATCTCCTGACCCCGACCCCGACCTATGACATGCCCCTAGTCTACCCTCGCCAATTACAACCACTATGCAACAAAAGGAAGAAAGAAAAAAGGGAAGAAAGATAACAAAGGGGGATCAAGATAAGGTAAAAGGCACACTAGTTAAAATAAAGTCAACAAATGAGTTAGGGACAAAGACAACAATCTATAATAGATAGGGAGCAGCAATTTATAAATTTTTTAATCTAATATTATTAATGTTTTAATAATTAGATGACTTATAATAATTACTTAGGGGTGATATAGTAAAATTACGGTTGAAGCAGCGGAAGTAGACATGTCATAAATATCCGTTTTTACTTTTTTTTTTAAAAAAAGTTAAATTTTATTAATCTTTTAACACGCAAATGTCATATAATAATTAATTAGGGGTGATATTTTAAGTGAGCCTCAAATAAGATGTCAAATTAATTTAAATATTTTATATTATTTTGTGTTTTTATTAAATATTATTAATTTTTAATATTTAAATGACTTATAATAATTACTCAGGGGTGATATAGTAAAATTATGGTTGAAACAGCTGAAGCAGATATGTCATAAATATCTGTTTTAGTTTTTTTAAAAATATATTTTTTTATTTTTTTAATCCGTAAATGTCATATAATCATTAATTAGAAGTGATATAGTAAAATCACGGAACAAGCAGACAATTGAAAGCAGGCATGTCAACCGCCAGCTGCTTGCTTCCAGCCACCCCACTCACGCTTATATATAGTAGTATAATAATTAATTAGAGGTGATATTTTAAGTGAGCCTCATATAAGATGTCAAATTAGTTTAAAACATCAAGAGTTAATTTATCATTTTATATTATTTTCATTTTTTTTTATTAAATATTATTAATTTTTTAATACTTAGATGACTTATAATAATTAGTCAGGGGTGATATAGTAAAATTACGGTTGAAACAACTGAAGAAGATATGTCATGAATATCTGTTTTACTTTTTTAAAAATTAAATTTTATTATTTTTTTAATCCGTAAATATCATATAATAATTAATTAGGGGTAATATAGTAAAATCACGGAACAAGCAGACAGTTGGAAGCAGGCATGTCAACCGCCAGCTGCCTGCTTCCGGCCACCCTACTCACGCTTATATCTAGTAGTAATTGTTAGTTTTTTTGCCCTGATTTTCTTACCAAAATTAAGTTTTACTTTTTTTTGTAAGGAAAATAAAAGTAACCATAAATACTTTTACTTTTTTTGAAAGAAAAATATAAATTTTTTCCATATTTGATTAACCTCTTTCTAAGAGGAATGATTTTGGAACTTTATAAATAGAAGGCGTCCTTCTCATGTATAACACAATAGCATCCATAATGTATTCTTTAAAGAGTCTTTGTTTAGGGGGAGATTTCTCCCAATAAGTTTTAGATTTTTCAATTTTATTTTTAATAGATAGGCCGTTTGGCCAAAACATATCAATAATATTTTTTTAGTATTATATTTTCTTTTGTCATCTGATTTATCGTCTCTATGACTTGTAAACTAATAGCTTCCGCATGATATCCTCTCAATTTCGAATCCAACAAGTGGTATCAGAGCCAGTTTCAATGATCCGATGGTTCAGATTGAGGACATATTGAGAACAAAGTTGCAACAAATTTGAAGATAATTAAGATATATGTCCAAAAACTACATGTGGAGACGATTGTCAATCATATTTTCAATAATTCTGCTATTACATATTTGAAAAGAAAGTTAACTTTTAACTCTACAAAAGGCTTTCAATGTTTTAACCTGAAATGGGCTAATATATTTTAAACCAAATAGCTCAATTTTTAAAGTATGTCAAACAGCAGTGATATATGAAAAATATGTGAAAAATGAAGATTATGAACAAGAAGAAGGAGGATCAAGAATATTTTGCAGAAAATCAAACTCAAAAGGGGAGATTTGTTAGGGTTTTTGCCCTGATTTTTTTAGCAAAATTAAGTTTTACTTTTTCTTATAAGGAAAATAAAAGTAACCATAAATACTTTTACTTTTCTTGAAAGGAAAAATATCAAATTTTTTCATATTTGGCCAACCTCTTTTAATAGGAAAAGTTTTGGAACTCTATAAATAGAAGACTCCCTTCTCATGCCATAACACAATAACATCCACAATGTAGTCTTTAAAGAATTTTTATTTAGTGGGAAATTTTCTTCCAACAATTTTTATGTTTTCTTTAATTTAGTTTTTAATATGTAGGCCAATTGACCAAACTAAATCAATAATATGTTTCTTTTTAGTATTTTTTTCGTTTGATTTATCGTCTTATGATTTGCAAATTAAAAACTCTAGCATAACGCTCTCTCAATTTCGAACCCAACAATAATAATATGTCATAACTTGTCTTCTTTACTAGAGTGAAGGGAGTAAATAATATAAAACACATAAATTCAGTACGATGACTGACCTCTCGTATAATTTAAGGGGTCGTTTGGTAGAGTGTATTGAAATGTTAATGCATGCATTGGTTTAATGTGTATTAGCAGTATCTTGTTTGGTATACCTTTTTACCCTATCTATAACTAATGCAAACATTAGTTATACACTCTATTGTATATTGAAGCGTGTATTATTAATACCTCAAAATTTATGACATTAGTAATGCAATAGATCTAATGCATGCATTAACATGCTTAAAGACCCTATTACCTCTCAAAAAAATTTTCACATCCTTTCCAACATATATATTGAGGGTATTATTAATTTTTTTTTTAGAAATTATGTAATTCGTGTTTTTTTTTAATACATCGAACCAAACACTGCATAAGAAAAATACAAGCATAACTAACACAAACATTACTAATACAAGCATTACTAATACACCATATTTTACATATTCTTATACACTCTACCAAACGACCCCTAAATGTGTAATCCAAATAACCCACCTAAAACTTGTGAGGTTGGAACTAGGTTCTTTCTTTTTCAATGAGCTCAGATTTTAAATAATGTAGAAAAATTTAAATAGATCGAATTAATAATTAAATAAAGTATAAAAAAAAGTTAGTAGGCGTTTGACCATGAAACTTTTTTCATTTTTTTCAGAAATTAGTGGTTTTTGGCCATAAAAATTATTTTACTTCAGCAAAAACTGTTTTTGAAAAAGTGAAAACAAGTTTTCACTTTCACTTCTCTCATAAAAAGTAAAAAAAAACTCCAACTTATATTTATGACTAGGGGTGTTCATGGGTTTGATTAAAAACCAAACCGAACCGTAAACCGAACCAACCCGATTGAAAAAATCGACGTTTGGTTTGGTTTAGTTAGGTTTGATTTTAAATTTTAAAAAATCGATGCTATTTGGTTTGATTATGGTTTTACTAAAAAAAATCGTGAAAATAACCGAACCGATAAATTTTTTATATATATATATATATATTATAATTATTTATATATAATTTATAAATAAAAGATAAATATTTTATTAAATTTAATCTAAAACTAAATTTTAATCTATGTCTAGCCCAACCAAGATTTTAGCCCAATTGCCCAAAACTCCAAACCCAAGCCCAAATCTACCTACTATTATTAATAAGTTAACCCTACGGTTCCTACCTCACTTTTTCTACTTCAGCTTTCATAATACGAGTTACCATGGTCCATGGTTCAAATGGTAGTTTTATATCTCCTTGTTTATTCAATCGTTTTCCTAAATGGTTAGCTCACCTAGCTAGTCTTTTAAGTAAATAGATAACTCAAATTTGCCCAACTCTGTCTCTTCTTGCAGTATACTGTAACAGAATACAAAGTTTTATTTTACAATGTACATGTATGTGTTTGTATGTTGTTGAATAATCTTAGTGCCTACAATACAAAGCTGGTGCTATTCATCCCAATGTTGATTTTGTTTAATGTGTTTGTTCTGATTTTTTATAGTGTCATTTGTCCATCACTGTACAAATATTTCATGAGAAATTGTTCAATGTGATACTCTTTTCTATGAGTTAAAAAAATGAGTTTATTCTAGAGATAGTTGGAGTAGGCTAATCAATAATCGAAAAAACTAAAAAACCAAACCAAACCGAACCAAATCGAAAAGAACCAAACCACCGATTATTTTCTTTTTGTGGTTTGATTTGGTTTTAGAACTTAAAAAACTGACTAAAATGATTTTAGTTATGGTTTTAACCACTAATCGATCCATGAACACCTCTATTTATGACTAAACACAACTCTAATTTTAAAAAATAATCATATTTATAGGCAAATGAGGCCTTAATTTTCTAACAGTAGCAAAATTACGGTCGAAAGAGAATTGATAAAAATAAAATTATGTCAATTGCAAAGTAACGTCAAAGAAAAGCGCTGAATCCACATGGCAGATACGCAAAAAGAAAACAACAGCAGTACGTGGCAGATACGCATTCGTCAATTTGACAGCACTAAGATCGCCATCCGAGCAAATCACCTCTGTCCAATCTCCACCGTTAAATACAAAAGCTCAATCAACGACGCCAAAACAATTTCAAAATCTTTCCCCCAAATTTACAACCTTCGCGCCCCTCTATCTCTCTATATAAATCCCCCATCACCCATTTCTCAAATTCACTACAATTCCACAACTCAATTTTATCGCACTACATATTCAGCAAAATGGCTCGTACTAAGCAAACAGCTCGCAAATCCACTGGTGGAAAGGCTCCAAGGAAGCAGCTAGCCACCAAAGCTGCAAGAAAATCTGCTCCAGCAACCGGAGGAGTGAAGAAGCCTCACCGTTTCCGCCCAGGAACTGTGGCTTTGAGGGAAATCAGGAAGTATCAGAAATCAACAGAGTTGTTGATCAGGAAGCTGCCGTTTCAGAGACTTGTGAGGGAAATTGCACAGGATTTCAAAACGGATCTGAGGTTTCAGAGTAGTGCTGTTGCTGCTCTACAAGAGGCTGCTGAGGCATACCTTGTTGGTTTGTTTGAAGATACTAATCTTTGTGCTATTCATGCTAAGAGAGTTACGATTATGCCTAAGGATATTCAACTTGCTAGGAGGATTCGTGCTGAAAGAGCTTAAGACGAAGTTTTTAGGGTTTATGTCTAATGTAGCTGATTTGAGTTGTAGTATGTGTAAACTGTTGGTTTACTTGTATTCTGGAATCTGATTAATGGAATTTGTACTTTGTTTGTTCAATCGAAGGTCTTGTTATTATATCTGTGTGTTATTTCCCATCCATTGATTATTGTCACTTGTTAGTAGCTTTGGCTTTTTTCTGTTATATACTGAGCTCTCAGTACATCAACTTTGCTTACTACATTTGTTCATTGTTATTAGCAAGCTTCATTTGCAAGACTCCTTTTTTCTTTTTGCTACTTACTGGTGATGTGTCCGGTGTTTAGAGTGGAACAACAGCACTGATTCACAAAGACCTGTCTTTGGAATTTCCTGTTCCCTTTTGTATTTCTCGTAGGAAGTGGAACCCCAATTCTAGCACTTCTTGAGATTTGAGTCATTTTATTGGGTACTTGTTGATGGGAAGTGACATGTTTTGGATTTAGTCAAGGTGTATGTAAGTTAGTCTAGACACCTCTATGGTCATAAAAGATCTACTTAATAACCCCAAGTTGAACTTAGCTGCATTTGACATGGTGGCCATCTTAATGAGTTTTTTATGGTGCTGCTGTTGTAATTGAACTGAGATTGGTCTTTTGTGAGGCATCTCATATCCTGCAATATTTAGTTGAGTTTTGAATTTGTACAATTTCTGAATACTAGACGGCTTCAGGCTAATTACATACTATGCTTATCTAAGTCAAGACTTCTCCAGCTTCATGATATTATATGGTATATGGTCTGAGATTTCTTGCTGTTGCTTTGTGAATTGATTATTGGATCAATATTCAACTCTGCCTGCACTTGTGCGCGACTGAAGTTTGCCATTAAGCACAATAATCTGATTGATGTGAATGCAAATTGGAATGGATTCGTTGAAGATGGGATTTACTAATGTAAAACTCTGAAGACTCAATTTATGGAAGTATATGTAAACTGCTGGTTTTTTAGCATTTGAGATCTATTTAGTGAAACCACTAGTTCAATTTTACTCAAAATCA
This sequence comes from Capsicum annuum, assembly GCF_002878395.1. Lineage (NCBI taxonomy): Eukaryota > Viridiplantae > Streptophyta > Magnoliopsida > Solanales > Solanaceae > Capsicum > Capsicum annuum. The sequence continues at coordinate 192,101,877 of NC_061111.1, read as the reverse complement.
AAGGTCCTGATTGTACATATTTATGTGATAAATTTGCCTACAATTGAAAACTGAAACACTATTTTGTGATGAGGCTTTGGGCATTACATAAAGCTACTCTATTTGGAATGGGGGAATTTAGGAATCTTTATTTTTGAAATGGTGTAAATCTTTCTTCTTTTTACCTTGTGATATTTGGGTATGAAGAAGTTCCATTTATGGTACTTATTGACTGCTTGCGGTTGCCATGTATTTCGGGGAGGAATAAATCATCCAGATTCCAAAATACTAACCCTCTTTTTTATGGTGGTTTGCCATGGTATGGTATGGTATAATTATTAAGAGAACCATGTTTGTTTTGATTGTTTCTTAAAATGTATAATATGTTATTGTTTAATCTCATGGTTTGGTAACCATGAAAATCTCCATTTTATGTAATCACCGATTTGATGGTATCCCATGGTTTGCTTATTTTTTTTTTCAATTATGCTCTTATTTAATATTATGTAATCTTATTTTTTCCTTCACCTTATATTATTTAACTCCACCTTCTGCTCCGATCCCCCCCCCCCCTCCCTCCTCCCCCCCCCCCCCCCCCCACCCCCCCCCCCCCCCTTTTTTTTTTTTTTTAAATATTTCAAAAATTTGTTCTTACCCAACCCTCATCCCCGACCCACCCCCACCACCTACTAGCCCCCCTCCCCCACCAATTTCTTTTTTATTTTTAAAATTTATTTTTTAAAACTTTCAAGAAAATTTTCTTACACCATCCCCTACCATCTCCCCACCACACCCACCACATACACACAAAAAAGAATTTTTTTTTTAATTAATTATTTTTTTAAAAAATTAAACTTTCTTTTACCCCCACCCCTACCCCTACCCCTATCCCACCCCCTACTCCACTGCCCTCACTCCTAAATATTTATTTTAAAAGAATCATTTTTTAACCCCGCTACCCTTTATCATATTCGTTTTCATTAGTTTGTGTTAAATATATACAAATGCTTTTAGAATTTTTTTTTCTTTGTGTTACGAACACAAGAAAATAACACAAAGAAAAAAAGTAAGAAACAATTTATTTTCCTGAAAAATATTTTTTTTTGGATTCCATTACCAAACACATCCATAGCATACACAAAATATGCATTCAAACTTTGTACTTGTCGTTAGTGTCTCGTCTCAAAACACCAAAAAGAAATGAAATTTGTTACAATAAAAAATAAATTCGATAATATTTATTTGACCTACTATTTTTTTGACTTTGTTAGAATTTACATAAATTTAACAACTTAATATATCTACATGACATAATTATGACAAAATAGTAGGAAGAAAATTATTTTATTAATAATTATTGATAAATTTAACATTTATAATGATTAAGGGCATTTTAGTAAACTTTACCAGTTACAATACAGTACCATACTGTCAAACCAAACAATAAAACTGTCATCAAACAACAGTGAATGATATAGTCTATCCAAATATTGTATTGTACTATACTGTACCGTACTATATCATATCATACATTATGAAACCATGGCAAACCACTATCCAAATAAAGAGTAAGTAGGGGTTGAGCTCCTCTCCATTTTCTCCAAGTTGACACATGACATCAATTAAAATGAATGGTTAAGATTTGACTAATAAATATTTTATATATTTGCTTCCAAATTTTTTTTAGTAATTCCACAATTATAACTACAAAATTATTTTATTCATAAATATATTTTTTAAAAATTCTCTCTCTTCTTACTTTTTTTCCCTAACCATGATTTGACTAGAAAAAAAATTACTCTAAGATTACAAAAAAATTCTACGGTTAAAAAAATTAATGGATACACCCTTATCATTTTAAAATTTTTATTATTTCTCCCTTTTCTGAATTTCTGAACTCTTATCATTTTTTCTCTTCGTCCAAAAAAAAATTAGCTATAAGAAAAAATTAGCAAAGACAAAATCATGACGACAGTAAATTTTTTTCTCATAAATATGAATCTTTGAGTAGTAAATTATTATAATAACACGAGCATTATTGATATTATAATAAAAATACTCAATCAGCATAGTTAAAAAGAAACTTGGTTATTAAAAATATTAAAGTTCATCATTTATATTCATAGCTAATTTTAAAAAAAAAATATCTAATGGTTAAAATAAAATTAATAAATTAACTTAAAGAAGTTGGAAGATAGACCTGGAGTATGAAAATAGAACACAACGTAGAAAAAAATATAGAAATAGAGAGGATTTTAAAAACGTAGAAATGGAGAGGATTTTTTCTTAAAAGTATATTTGTGGATAAAATAAATCTATAATTCTGATAATTGTTGAATTTCTAAAATTTTGAAAGCAAATAGGTAAAATATTTATTGTTCATATCATGATTAAAATCTTAATTTAGTTATTAAATCTTAACCATTTATTTTAACTCATCCCACGTGTCTCTCATTCAAGTAGGAACTTGAAAAAAATGGAAACAACAAAAATGAAGAGGAGCCAATCCACTAAGTACCATGACAAAGAACTACTTGACCTTGACATTTGTTATGGTCGAAAAATTACAGATAACAAAATTAATTTTGTTTATGTATCATTCCAATTTTCATTCTAAATCCATCAAAAAGTCTACTTGCTCTTGAATCTTCTTTTTGCACCCATGTTCATTGTAATATCACCAAACTCCTAACACTTTCTTTAATCACCATGTCTAAACCCAAACATGCACTTACAAAAGTGAAATAATTTTTCTCCCTAATAATCAGAAACGAAGAAATAGCAAAGGAACCAGATAACAGCAACCAAAAATTCAAAAATTATAAAATCTAAAGATGTGCTTCATGTCTATTTTTATACATTTCCAAGACAATAAGAACACTGAATGAATTTTGAAATTTGTAGTTTTCAATCCACACGACGATTGATCATATGGAACAGGTTAAGAGCCCATCTCGACTGTTTTATCAGAGCTATCTCCCACCAACACAAAAATAGTACCTCTGAATGTAACAAAACTCTTGCTTCACGAACCAAATGTATAAAGCGCTCATGTTCTGTCCCTGTAAGTCGAGGAGCACTCTTCATTGCTTTTGTAGGAATTCAAGATGAAGTGACATGAAACTTTTGAAGGAAGTGAAATGATAGAGCCAGAAAAACACAAATAAATGCAATTCACGATTCTCTGGACGTGAAACATACTTTGCATTTGTTGCTGAATATTGGATGAAGTAGCTGGTGTACTCCAAATTCTTCCCTGCTCATTGAAGCTTCCAATTACAGCTGACTGCTTTTTATCCCCAAGTCGTGTTGCAAAAAATACCATAATAAACTGATGGATCCAAAATTTCCATTACTCTTACTGCTTTTTCCTGTTCTTTGACAATAATAATTTCGTCATCTATCTTCAGATTCAACTCCAGTAGCACTCACTTTTAACTTCTTTATTTCAAAGGTTGATCTCCAGCAACTACTGCTCCAAGGATCTCACTAATAAACGTATCCTGAAATATAATAAATGCTATTAGAGGCAGAAATATCAAGAATTGAAATTCATAACGGAAACATAATGAAAAAGAACCAGTTGAGGATATATTAAGATGAGAATTCTATATCACATGCTGGTATACAGGATGCGTCTTCAGCAGGCGATATAACCTTGCATCAGGCGCCTGGTGAAGACGGCTTCTGGTGTCCTTTCCGCATAGAGCTTTTCAAGAGTTTCAGGGAATGCACTCACTTTCCGCTGCATTACTAGTGGAATGAGAGCCATATATTCAGAACTATTTTTGCAGCAAAAGGGTCAAGAAACATATTCAATTCTGCAAATTTGTTAGAAGGAAAAAGTGATGACATTTCCCATCTTTGTGTTATCATAATTGATGTGTCCCCCAACAATTAATATATCCTGCATCAAAATTCAGAAGATAATACCTTTCAAATTAATGAAAATATCTATGATGGATATTCAAGTTCTCAGCCCATAAAGCAAAACATAGAGATCAATTACAACGGAATAAAACATCTACCTAAGCTAAAGGATAACTTAATATGTTTGTTATGTGAAATTGGGGGTGTTGACTGACAAGGGAAGTTTACTTATGAGAGGACTAAATCTACCTTGGTCTTAGAGAAGGATCTGCAACTGAACTCTCACTGTCACGTTAGGATGTAGTATATCTTACAATTGGTTCTTAACTGAAGAATATTGTGTCTTGATTCTTTCCACAAAGACCACAAGAATAGAGGAACCGCTTGCCTGTTTAACCTTGCTTGTATTCTTCCCTTCCAGAATGAACTTCGCTACATTAGTCAATGGGCCATTAGTTAAAATACTAATTTTATATCCTGGATCAAGTGATTTCACCAATGATTCCAATACTTCCAATGCTCGAGGTTGTCTGACTTCAGGATGACTAGTATTTTGAGGAGCTCCGAATTCTGCAGAATTTTCTCTTGTTGTATCTGGTATTATTATTATGTGTTATATCAGGAAAATTTCAATGGTGCAGCGCTCTATTGGATGATAAACACGTGACTTTATATAAATAAAATAAGAAAAGTGATATGTCAATGCCTGTCAAATTTCACGAATGCACAAAGGAATCTGTTTCTTTCCCTATCAGAGTAGAGAATATACCGCCTAGGACTTCGAGGTAAAGAACAAGCTAACCACACAGAGTGTCCGAGTCTATATATCCATCGGTACCTTGTGGGATGACCTTGCTGTATCTGCAGTCTCCAACGGTAGAGAAAACAGTATCAGACTGGTTCACTGAGAATCCATCTCCACGGCCCATAGGAATGTCATCACGACCCATCATATGAAGCAAATCATACATACAATCAATTGTTGCAGCATTTGCCCAGCCAGTCGGACAAGAAGGATCAATCTTTTCCACAGATATACCATATTATCTGTTACTAAGATGAAACAGGAAATCATATTTCAGATAGAAACAATCAATCACCTGGCATCTGCCCCTTCCGTCCTGGTTCATGCTAAAAGGATCACAAAGTCTCGTCTGTGAACTCCATTTCTCTCTAAGTTGAACCTTGGAGTTTTACTACCATCAAAAAATGGATTTGTTCCATCAGATATACTCCATTTCAGCAAATTCATTTTCTCCTTGGTGGTTGTGTCCTTAACACATGATTGTAGCAGCTATACCCGACTTAAATGAGTCCCACATAAAATAACTCTGCGTGTATCACATTATTCTCAGTTATCAAACAAGTGTCTTTAGTACCACAAAGAATTTTAAGTTCTATATTCCTGGATCATTACCTTATAGAATTGGTCATCGAACCATGTATCACAAACCATTTTCAGCGACTTGAAACAGTGTTTTGCTTCATAAGTGTGCTGCTTCTTCTCAAATGTCTCAAAAAAGTTTTTATTCACAGGAATGGTGTTAGTGGCATCCAATGGGACAATAGTAATTGGAATGCCGGATGAATAGCCTGCACGATAATATAATGATAATAACTCCTATTCTTCAAGATAAGCAAGATGTACGACTACAAATATCAAAATAAAGGTGTGAGTAGGGATGAACCAGGTATCAGGTGTTCGGATGTTCCGATGTTTTAGGTGAATGTGAGTGTGAATGGCATGCTGACAGGGGAAAGAGGAAGAGAGTCATGTGCTAAGTAGATGAATGAAGAGAGTCATGATGAACCAGGTCCCTGTGTTGCATGATAGAGGAAGTATGATGATAGGGGAAACATTCATCCTCAGGTGGTAATTACTCTGATTAAATATAATGAATGTGCTCCAAGGAAAGAAGATAAAACTGAATAAGAAAACACTGGGAAGGATTTTGGAAGTTCCTATATATGGGGTGAGAACTATCACCAAGCAACTGCCTTCAATTGAATTCTTAGCAAATGCATCTAAGATCAATGGGAAATCTGTGGCTGCAGTGAATAGGAAATCACTCATGGGTGAGTTTCAATTGGTCTTTGACTTTGTGAAGAAGGTGATTCTGCCTAGGTCACAAAAGAAAAACATTGCCTCATCCACTGATTTGTTTGTAATGGAATGCCTCAGTAGCTTTGAATTCATTAATATACCTGCATTGATGATGGAACACATTCACAATGTGGTTCTTGGAAAGAATGGAAAGCATGACATACCTTATGGATATTGGTTGAACAAGGTATTTGACCAGTGGTATTGTCTGTGAAAATGGAACCAAAGGGACTATGCTTCAAATGCTTGGCATAAAGACATTGGTCAAGACTGAATGTGTTAATTCAGGTAGCATTTATCAAAGGGAGCTCAACAAGGAAATAGACAAACAAAAGGGCAATTTAGCTTCCAAGGATGAAGAAATCAGCAAGCTTTAGGAGACAATTAAGCATCTCTACAAAGGAAGCCCATGTGACAATGAAATGCTCAAAACTGAGAATGCTGAACTGAAGAGGGTGTCAATATTAACTGATGAGGTCCTTAAGTCAAATGCAGAGATACAATATCTCAACAACAACCTGACCCTACTCCTTTATACTCTTCTTTCTAGTTCTTGACTTGTTAATCATTCTTGATTCTTGTGGTTTTTCCCTAAGAACATTTAATTTATGCACTGCTATGATACTTATCCTACTTATGAATGAATCTTTTCTTTCTGTATTACATCTGTTTTTTTTTAAATTGCAAAGTTATTCTTCATGTTACTGTTACCCCAGTGGCCATAAGTTAACTAATTTGTGCTTAATTTACTCTTGGTTTACTGTTAATCCTTTTTAATGATGTCAAAAGAGGGAATACTGAGTAGGGATGAACCATGTATCAGGTGTTCAAATGTTTCGATGTTCTAGGTGAATGTGAATGTGAATGATATGCTGACAGGGGGAAGTATGGGATGTTTAAAATAGATGAATGAAGAGAGTCATGATGACGGGGCAAGAAATACAAATGCACTAATTAAAGGTGCATACTGACAGGGAGAAGTTCTTGCTGCAAGAGACAACGAGGGACCATATCTTGTGTTGCATGAAAGAGGAAGCATGATAATAGAGGGAACATTCATCCTCAGGTAGTAAGTACTCCGATTAAATGTGATGAATGTGCAATGTACAATGATGCTCAAATTTTATGGTTTGGTTTGTCATCATAAAAAAGGTGGAAAATTTCTATATGTAGTTTTGATAATAAGCAGCTAAACTATGAGGGACCAGGTCCCTGGATGTGCAAACTGTAGTACATCTGGAATGCGCCTTCTGCACAGTTTTGTCATCTTGTGTAACAAACTTGTAGGTGCTATTTTGTGCTATTTTGTACTGACTTGGACAGCTGGTCCAATGATATTTCAAGCCCTAATCATCACCTAGATATAAAAGAAAAAAGACACCTTTTTAATAATTGAGTTTTTACTAATTCCAAATAGAGAGAAGTGAGGTAGCAAAAACTCCATTTCAAGGCTGCTCATGCTCTTAACTTTGTAATATGCTTAAAAGAGTGAGTGAGTATTTTTGAGTGTTGATTTGTAAAAGAACTACTCATGTTATAGGAGTAGTGTTTTCTTATTAAGAGTGCTGCTTAGGTAGAGTTGCCTAAGCTCTAGACTGATTAGAGCTAACCAGTGTATATGGAGTCCTTGGTAGAGTTACCAAGATGAGCTGGTAGTAAAGTTGCTTCTAGAGCAAAGGAGCATAAAGTTAGGCTAAAATCTAGAATGTAATCAGGGTGGATTATAGTGGATTTCATTGGTGCTTGTGAGGGCAAGTCGTGGTTTTTCCCATCCTAGGTTTCCACGTAAAAATCCTTGTGTCTTTTACTCTTTCTGCACTGTCTTTAGTTTTCCCGCACTCTATTGTTTGATTGCCTGTATTGATTCTGAGGAACCTGGTCCCTTACTGTGTGAAGCAACCCCAAAGGGTTCCAACAAGGTGTTCACAACTAAACATATGCAGCAAAAATACCATAAATATGTTGAACTCTGCATAAGGATTGCTTGCACATATCCTTCTCGATTTCCCAACTGGCTTCCTCAACCAAATGATGCTTTTATTGTACCTTCACTGATCAAATTTCTTTTGTCCTTACTTTTTGAACGTCCCAATAAAGAATAGCAACCGACTCCTCCTCATAAGTAAGGTCCTTATTTAATAAAATTGGATCCTACTTAATAATGTAGTCCCCATCCCCATGATACCTCCTAAGCATGGATAAATGAAACACCGGATAGACCCCCAACAAGCTTGGTGGCAATTCTAACCTATACGCCACTGTACCTACATCTTTCAAGAAGCTCAAATAGACTGATATACTAAGGACTAAGCTTGCACTTCTTTCCAAATCTCATAACTCTGTTCATAATAGACACCTTCAATAAAACTCGTTCACCAACGTTAAATGACATGTCCCTTTCTTTATAGTACGCATACTTCTTTTGCCTACTCTGGGCTGCCATCAATTTGGCTTGGATGAACTCACCTTTTCCTAAGTTTTCTTTACCAAGTCAGTGCGCAAAGGCTTAATATCACCGATCTTAAACAACCTATGGGAGTAAACACGAATTGTTTTCAGACAAAGAAGTAGACAACGAGATAGAATTTTGTCCCAACCATTATTCAAAAAGAATGAAATAGAAGGAAGGAGGGAAACCGAGTCTACACTTTGGACATCCTACTTGCCCAAGCGATGAGGAAATCGAGTCACAGGTATCTCAAAGGACTGAAAGAAGGAGGATTATATTGAGTTGGAGAGTCGAGCGAGGTTCTGTCGAGGTTCCGGTCTGCAGCTCTATTATTATATCAAAAATGAAAATTATAAGTTAAAAAATAAATGAAATTATAAAACTCCTGTCTATGCAGCTTCCTTTGGACTCTTGACTTGAGTTCCATCACTCTATTCTTTAGGCGGGCTCCTGACTTGCAATTTCTTCAACTTGTTGTTTGGCTTTCAATTTCTTCAACTTGTTGTTTGACTTTCAACTTCTTCACCTTGTTGTTTGACTTTTGACTTCTTGACCTTGTTGCTTAAATTTCAATCTCTAAACCTTATTACTTGACTTTCAATTTCATCACCCTATTTTTCAGGCGGGCTCCTGACTTGCCATTTCATCACCTTGTTCTTCAGGCGGGCTCCTGACTTTCAATTTCATCACCCTATTTTTTAGGCGGGCTCCTGAATTTCAATTTTCATCACCCTATTCTTCAGATGAGCTCCTGACTTGCAATTTCATCACCCTATTCTTCAGGCGGGCTCCTAAAATCAAAATCAAAGCTAAAATGAAAATTATCCCAAACGAAGATTATGATAAAGAAAGTTTCATTCATTCATTTTTTGTTGAAAGTAATGTCCCATTTTCCAGGAGGGTCCTGAACATAAAGTAAATTTCCATTTTTCAGGAGGATCCTGAACATAAAGTAAATTTCCATTTTTCAGGAGGGTCCTGAACATAAAATAAATTCTCATTTCCAGGAGGGTCCTGAACATAAAGTAAAATCCATTTTCCAGGAGGGTCCTGAACATAAAGGAAAATCCCATGAACAGAAAGTAAAATCCTATTTTCCACGAGGGTCCTGAACAGAAAGTAAAATCCTATTTTTCAGGAGAGTCCTAAACATAAAGTAAAATCCCATTTTTTAGGAGGGTCCTGAACAGAAAGTAAATTTCCATTTTTCAGGAGGGCCTTGAACATAAAGTAAAATCCATTTTCCAGGAGGGTCCTGAAAAGAAAGAAAATTTCTATTTTTTAGGAGGGTCCTGAACAGAAGGTAAATTTCCATTTTCTAGGAGGGTCCTGAACATAAGGTAAATTTCTATTTTCTAGGAGGGTCCTGAACAGAAAGTAAAGTCTCATTTTTTAGGAGGGTCCTGAACAGAAAGTAAAGTCCCATATTTCAGGAGGGTCTTGAACAGAAAATAAAATCACAGATATGTCTTTCCAACGGTAGCTGAACTTGCTGAAAAGAAATTTTCCTCTGTTTCATCAAAGATAATTTTGTCAGTTAAAAACTTAGTGGTGGTTTGCAGCACTTGGCTTTCCAGACATCTACTGCAGCACTCACTCCTTTCATCTTTGTTTCAGTTTGCTAATACTTTCCCTTGTCTTGTGGCATCATTGACCCAGACCAGATCGGGAGAAATGACTTTGACTCAAACACCGAGTTTCTATTTTACCATGCCTATGAGATGCACCTTTTGACATTTGATACTCCTATGAATCTAGCAACCTGTCGGTTGATAGACTGCCTTTGCCTTGCTTTCAATTATGATCATGTTTTCATCATGTGCTGGTCTTGGATTTTCTTATACAATTGGGTAGACTGGTAGCAAGTTTTGAAATCTTTTCTCACTTGTTTTGATGAGGACTTGACTCAAAGATAAGAGAAAACGACAACGATTTATATTTGTATAACTAATTCAAGAAAACAAAAATAAAAATAAAGAAAAGAAAGAAAAGACAATGAATGTCCCCATTTGAAACAAAGAAATAAAAAATTTATTTAAAAATGACAGTCAACTTAAATAATTATGCCATCCATTTTGGATTAAGCTGCCTGATTTTTTTATCCAAACTTTCTACCAGCTGTTGTTAAGTTAATGACCTAGAAATTGAGTTGCTTCCTTAGGTTAATTGCATTTAAGGCCTCATTCAGCTAGTGACGCGTTGAAGTTTTTTTTTTTTTGCCAACAAGCCTTTCTGATTTCTTTTTTCCCAGCCCACCATTGCCTTATGGTGTCGGTGAGTATTTTTCACTAATGAGACTCTTATTTTCATTTTTCTTAACTCACGATCATCTTATGGTGCCCGTGAGGGTTTTCACCAATAATACTCTCTCATTTTTATCTCTCTCAACTTACCATCGGTTTATGGTGCCTGCGAGGGTTTTCACCAATAAAACTCTCTCATTTTTATTTCTCTCAACTCATTATCACCTTATGGTGCCCGTGAGGGTTTTCACCAATATGACTCTCTCATTTTCATTCTCTCAACTTACTATCACCTTATGGTGCCCGCGAGGGTTTTCACTAATAAGACTCTCTCATTTTTATTTCTCTCTTGATTTCTTACGCTGAGGAAGACAAGTAGTTCCCAAAATGCGTCATCATATCCATTGCGTGCTTAGCCTTAACATTCTTAAAGATTGATCTAAAGGTCTTTCTTTAGTTGTCACTTGGCTTTTTGGATAGGGTTAGAAAGAAAGGATGGCATGAGGTCCAAACAATACTTGATGTGGGGTAGGACTTACAACTTTTGGAATTGACTCAAACTACAAGAATTAACTCATGCCCCAGTTTCTTTTGACTGGGCAATTTTAAATTATTTATTTGGTGGGACTGAGGCCAGAGTAGGGCAGCCTACATATCTCACCCCCAAGAGAGGAGAATCAGGTCACACGTAGTTCCGACAGCTTGTTCTTTTGCTTGATTCTAACTTTTTTTCTTCTATGTTTTTTTATTGACTCTTTGTCGTTGGAAATTTTCTGACTCTATTTATCTTGACGTTTTTATTTTGAGCTTTGCTGACTCTATCTTGATTCCAAAAGAGGGGTATGAAAAAAAATAGAACTAAGGCTCAGATGAGGTAAACAAAGGATGACACAATGTTTGGATAGCAGAATGAAATGCCTTCATCATATCAATCCTTGAAAATGCAAGTACACATCATGCAATATGAAAGTGAGATATGAAGATCATGTGTGACACTTTAGCAACACAAACTTTAACTGAGCATGTGTGCCACTTCTTTCTTCTCACTTGTCAAAAATACCACTCCACCGTTGTTGTACATCCCTTACATTGAATGACTCATGGTTTTGTGGTGATGATTTTCTTCCCATTTCTTTTGATATAGGATTACACGTTCCTTGTTCGACCTAATTAGGATATGCCTTTTGATTGATGACCAAGTTATCCTTGTGATTCTCAAAATAAATGTCTTAATTTTCAATGAAGGCTTCAACTTAATCACCAAATGCCTCATCACTCTACCTATTTTCTCAAATGCTCTCTTTTCCTAACTTTAACTCTCTAATTCAATGTTCATGCTTAAACTGGATTTTAAGATCTGGCTAAAAATCCCATTAGCATGTCATATCACTAGAGTCAACATAAAATGTACTGTGGAAAGAAAACAAACTAACACATATTTAAAATACAAAGGAAAAAGAGGCACTCTATTTAATTAAAATAAAAGATAGAAGGGTTTGAACATAACGACAAATGGACAATACAAGATAGATCCCGAACTACAAACCTGAAATAATTTGGATAACAGAAAATAAAACAAAATAAACTACCAAACCTCTTCCTAAGAGGAAGAGGGGTGACTTCTCAATTGTTCAGCCTGACATCTTAGCTAGTGGTTTGCATATCAGCATGACTAGAGCTTTTCTCACTATCAATGTTCTGCACCATAAATGATCTATCTTGAATTATCTTTTCAATTTCTCTTTTCAAATCCTGATAATCATCAATACGGTGACCCCGAACATCAAAATGATATGCATATCGTACACTAGGGTCAAAACTTCTTGAATGTGGGTCAGGAATCTACACAAGGAGAGAAGTGATTATGCCCCACTGTACTAATTTCTAAAATAAGCTGGCATACGACTCTTCAATTGGTGTGAAGCTATCCCTCAATTTCTGACTCATTTCATTATTTGGATGGATCCAAAATCGGGCCTAGCAAGGCTTTGATAGATTTATGGAGTCGAAGGGTAACTCTGAAGAGTTGGTGCGTGCCATTGTGAGTAAGAAAGAAGTTGAACATATAGTTGAGTGCAGCATACTAGATATAGAGGTGGGGAAATAGAGTATAATGGATTTTGGGAGAGATTATAGAGAGCTTGGGTATGAACTTAGGCCTGATATTGACGGCAACGACGACGTCGTCTTCTTGGATGTTCCCGTTCTCCAACTACAATAGCAACTGCATTTTTTTTATTCTTCTTCCCTCCAGTTTTCTTTAATTAATTGCAATATTGTCCCAAATGTTTCACGGATTCCTCCTGTCCATCTTGCTCCTTGAATTTCAATATCTCAAGGCTTAGAGGAGGATTAACACTTGAAGACATGCCCCAATTTTTGTATGAAACATCTTCTTTACTCGCAAGTCTTAGGGAACTTTTCACAGCATTCCCGCGCTCTTTATTTTTCCAACGATTTTCTCTGGCTCTTCTGGCACACTAGGTTTCTTGTTAAGAAATTTTGGTGGTCCAATTTGCTTAAAAGTAGGATCAGGAGTATAGCGATAATCACCAAAAGTATTGAACAAGGGTCCATTAGCAGCATGAGAAAGCATAACTATTGGGTGGTTGGCCAATGTAGAAGCCTCAGTAGGTGATTGAGCAACAAGATCAGAGACAATATGTAGTATTGTTAATGTAGCAGGCTTATACTGAGGATCTAGAGGAAAAATGGTGGAAGTATTGTGATGCTTTTGGCTTGGAATGAATTCTGAGTCATGTTGTGGTGCATCAACAATAGTAGGACATTGACTTGGTGGAAAACTAGAGGTATTTGTAGGATCAATAGTGAGAAATAGAGGATGAGGTAACCCACTGGCCCAAGCTCGATGTATTTCATTCATTTGTTGTCTTAGTCTCCTAATCTCTTGCTTTAATCTCCCATTTTACTGATTCTTTATTTGATCTATGATGTCACTCTCTATATCTTTGTTGAACACAACTAACCCTTTGGATTTGGTGTGATATGGAGGACCAGCCAGAATGCCACAAACCAACCACCTCAATCTGACTCAACAAATAAACAACAAATGTGTTAGAGTTCAACACTTTTTCAAAACCGTTTTTTGTTTTTTTTTTGTTTTTTGAAAAGATCACTGAACCCAAGAAGGGCACCTATGTATCTCACTCCTGAGAGAGGAGAATCAGGTGTGCATAGTTCGTAAAGTCTTGCCAAAATAGCCAATTAAACTCTTTGTTTTTTTTCTCTCAAAACTTTAAGAAGAAAAGAAAATAACAATTTGTTAAAAGAATTGACGAAAATGTTTTTTTGAATTCTTTAGCTTTAAAATCCCTATACAAAGTGACTTCTATGATTACCAAAGAAAATATTTTTGGGTTTTCAGTTTTAAATTTCATGCGAAAATGAAACTCGAACCTATTAAAGGAAAATCTTTTTTGTGGTTTTCTTTTAAGATGTATGTGACACCTACTCTAAATGAAGAGTGAAGAAAATGTTTTTGAATTTTCAGATTCGTATACAAAATGAAACCTATGATTACGAAAAAAAATTCTTTTTTTGGGTTTTCAATTTTGAAATTCATACGAAAATGAAACTTGAAACTATTAAAGGAAAACCTTTTTATAGTTTCTTTTAAAGATATATGTGGAACACTACTCTAAATAAAGAGTGAAGAAAATCTTTTTTTAAAATAAGATTCCCAAACCAACAATAGGCTGCCTACGTATCTCACTCCTGAGAGAGGAGAATTAGGGGTGCGTAGTTCGTCCAGATTGGACAATTAAGGATTATCAAACCAACAAAACCTTGACTTGAGAGACACGGCCACAAATATACGACAAACAACGTTAATAAGATCTTTTTGAGTTTTTAAATTGACACTTCACATAAAACTGACACCAACGACTATGAAAGAAAAATCTTTTTTTGAGATATTTTCGCTATATGAAATGTATAAAACTTCTACCTTTTTTTTGAATTTTATTTTATAAAACTTCTATTAAAAAAATACTTTTGGAGTTTCCGAATTGTAAATGATTACTAAAGAAACAAAAGGAAAATCTTTTTGATGTTTTTGTTTTTTGAGAAAAATGAGTGCAAAAGATAAAACTCTTTTTGATTTTTGGGGGTTGAGAAGAACAAAAACTGTAAAGAACTCTAAAAAAACTACGAAACTCTTTTTTTGAATCTTTTCATTTTTTTTGTGATTTTTTTCCTTGCCTACATACCTTACTTCTAACACATGTTTTTCCCAAATCAGTCTGTCAAATGATCACGTTACCCTCATAAATGCAATATTTAGCACGTAGGGATGCTTTAAAGGTGAGTCTCCTATAAAGGACCAAGTGGGTCCCACTAGGTCTCAATATGATGCACATAAGCATGACGTAAAGGGTGACCTACGTTGGGGTTCACTAACAAGGCTGTTCGGGGGAGCGTATGGTCGATAGTGGTTGTGACAACTTTCCACCTACTCCATACAACCCAATGGCTCTCCCTTCTAAAATAAGGGTGACTCAATTAGAGGTCGTGTACGCCGTGTACTACGGACTTGTTGCAGAAAGAATGACTCGGGTTATGCACATGATGCCAGATATAAAACGATAACACATAAGATAAAAACTGTAAACAAAGAGAACGTAGGCACTCAACAATGATAACATAACACAAAACAACACAAACAAAATATCTATACACCTCTAGTGACAAACTAAGCTGATACAACTCCAAAATAAGCTCTAATTCTGAAAAATCACCACCAGAGTCGCCAGAGATGTCACACCCCATTTTTAACTCTGAAATAAAAGATTTTAAGTTTTGAAAGAGTTTGTATTATTAATTGGCAAAAGATGAAAATTATTTTGAAAAGGATTCATTTTATAATTAACTCAAAGTCGCCACTTGGCATAATCGAGTGTGCCAAGTGACCTTTGAATTTTTTTTTTGAAACTGTTTTGACTCTAAAACTGATCCACGAACAAAAATTCTGAATAAGGAATTTTGTTGATCGAGGGGAAAGTGTTAGGCACCCCTCGATCCCATGGTTCGACCACGGTCGCTTGGTGGAGCATGTCGGCTAATTTAACACTATAAATGTATAAACCACACAAAGCACGCAAAATAATTAATCAAACAAACAAAATGAAAATGATCCAAAATTTAGTGTCCAGTCCAATTATACAGTCCCAAAATAGAAAAATACGGAAGCATAAACCTACTCTATTCTAGGCTAATCCTAAACTACGCACCATTGCTTTCTCCACTAGACGTCCCAGACTTTGATCGGGTGCCGTCTTCAAGTACATTATACTTTGGGGCATCCCCTAGTGAATAAATACAATTCCTTCAAGGCATTCCCCAACCAAATGAGTACAATTTAAGCATTTCGAATGATAAAGTAAAACAAACCATTCACGCACATATTCAAATATTCCAACAAATCGTTATTTCTAAATTTGACTACTAGACCTTCATTTGCCTATCCAAGTTTAACATATAACAATTCTATCCTTTTCAACATTATCAATGCATTAAAATTAATGCAATTTTATTTTAACACAAAATTAGGTGTCTACAATGGGTGATCTACATCACCTCTCACAGAGTTCCTTGAATGGATATATACCTATGCTCGAGTGATAACTATTATTGTATGAGAATTCATATAATGACAATAATTTTTCCTAATGGCCGCCAAAGTCAATCACACATGACCTCAATATGTCTTTAAGAACCTGAATCATCCTTTACGACTATTCATCAATAAGAGGATGAAAAACCCTGTTAAAAGTGAGTTGGGTGCCCAACTCTTCATGCTATATGTACTAAAATTTAAAAGTATAGATCATATCTCTCTCTAAAATAATGGAATGTGACACACCGTGTAGCCTCACTATCTACTTAACATATATTATCTTAGCTAACTGCTTAGAGTTGTAGTCCACTCAAACAAAAATGAAGTGAGCTAATTTTGTCAGCCTGCCTACTGCGACCCAAATCGATTGATACTTTCCCAAGGTCTTAGTAAAATCTACCATGAAGTCCACATTGGGAATAGGAATCCTCTAAAACAAACTTGCAAGCCCTTGATGCCCGTACTTTACCTATTGACATTTGTGATACTTGGATACATACTCCACTATGTCCCTTTTTATCCCAATGCCACTAATAAAACAGTCTCAAGTCACGGTACATCTTGATTGCACTTGGATGAATTTTGTATAATGAACAATGAGTCTATAAGTATATTCTGAATCAAACACCAACCTAAGGAACGTATATCCACCCTCTAAACCACAATACTCCACACATTTCAAGTGTGGCGTTTGAAGTCTCAGCACATACCACCTTGTTTTGGAGTTTGTTCAAATGTCCATCCTCTAACTGTTTAGCCTTGATTTCATCAAGGAATGTTGAATTTACCTCAATATTAACGAATACTCCACCCATTTATAAAACACCAAACTGCATGAATAATAATGCTAGAGCTTGAAATTCCCTAAACAAGGGTCACCTTGGTGCCCTCAAACAAGCCAAACTGCCTATACTTACCATTTTCCTGCTCAATGCGTCTACCACCATATTAGCCTTGCCTAAATGATACTGGATGGTGTCACAACCTGAGAATACCCCCTAATCGTAACACGGTGCTTAAGGTCATAAGTGACCCTAAGATAACCCATGATCAACCTACTGTGAGCACTGAATAATGTAATAATAAAATATCATATGTAAAAGTTAAACTAATAAAAATTCTATTAATATATAATACTAAAACAATACCCAACATGTTTGAGCTGCTGATAAAAATTGAAAAGAAGTCTGACTATCTAAAAGCCACTAAAACATGAGGAATTGGTGGGACAAACCCCCCAACTAAATTCGACTGACTGAAATAAAGGAAGTACTGAAAATAATTGCAAATAAATTGTCCTTGATAGATGAGGATTCACCACAACTGTTACTGAATGGCACTAAACTGACTAACGATAGTTTGGGAACTAAGCGTCCGAACCTATGTTATAAGACAACATAGTGTAAAAGAGAGTATGCAATCAATACTTTGAATGTACTGGTACATAAGATAAATACTAACTGAAGTGCATAGAGATATTGAGCATGAATGCATGAACATATAAAACGAATGCAAGACCAAGTAAAACATATACTGAAATAATTTGTAAATCTGTCTGACTGAATAGTTGGTAAACTTAAGACTTGGTCATGTAAAACTGAACTGATATAATCTGAATACTAGACTGAAACTGTTGGAGCTATCATGTAACTAACATGCCCCAATATGAGATGACCATAGTATAACTTGTAATCCCAGTTGGAAGGGTACTAGTACCTTGCCAGGGGTACCAACACATGGCTATGATTGGATCCACAAAGCTGATGTCCCAAAGGACTAGAGTGTCACCCTCGGCTGCAAGGTTCTCCTAAGAGAGTGTCAACCCTATAATAGTAGTAATATCTCATACCTCCATTGGCTACATAGTTTTGGAACTCAGGGACTGCTACTAAAGGTCTCACCCTCGACTTGCAGAAAAACCTTCATCCCTAAATTTTCTCGATGCTAAATTCTACTGCTAACTGAACTGACACTGGTACTGATTAAAGTTAATAGGACTCACAATTGATAATTGCTCAACATGAATATGATACTCTAAATTTAAAGGTAAAATCATGATCTGACTGACTTGTTGCTTGAAATTGAAAACATGGATAAACATATAGGTATCGGGTGTTCATAACCCTCCAGCACTGAATAATGATTTAAATACAATAACATCATTTAAAACACTTGTAAGGAAATCCATGATGCAGAGACCCAAAGCATAAAATCTATTACTAACTGATGAAAAGCATGATAAAAGGTATGGGAAGATGTTAAACTTATAAAAACAATATGCTCAAATAGTTTAGTTCATAAATTAATATATTAACATGGTGTCAATTGAGCATGATGTGGGTGACTGAAATTATAAAGTATTTACAACATGATTCACGTGGGAAATCACATTATAATGGTTTGTATTCAAAACTATTAAGAAAAAATTGAGTAAATTCATACTTTACGGTGAATTTTCATAAAAAGAGGGAAAAAGGTTATACTTACAAACAAGGGATTCTTAGGACTCAATTGGTGGAAGAAACCTATTGATGAATACCCCACATACCTGAGTTTGCTTGAATTGTTGAAGAAAGTTGTAATTAAGACCTTGGATGGGTGAATTCTTGAAAAGGAACTCTATTTTTGTTCCTAAGAGTGAAAGAGGGATGAATGATGTTAACTGACTGAGGAAAGGGTAAATTACTTTTATGTGGGGCCATTGGTCATGAATTTGGTGTTTAAAGAAGAGGAAAAGACCAAAAATCCCCTTGGACCTATAAGAAGGCTGCAGGATTTACATTGTAGTGTGGCACGGAGGTTATAGTGGAGGATAGTCTCTGTGACATGCTGCATATCATGGCGGTTATACTTCAAGCACGCTGTGTATTGTGGAGACTATCCTCCGTGACATGCTCAACTTACGGAGGCTTACTGCCCCTATGGCCCCAAAACAACCCGAACCTCTTCCAGAAATTCTAAAACTCCTCTGAGTGACCCTTTTTACATTCCTAAACATATTTCAACTCACAAATCAACGTTTCAAATTTGGGAAGGCAAAAAAAAATGTTTGAAATCTTGGGTTTTAAAATGGCCATTTCACTTGTACTTAGTGTGAAATAATTGCTTTGGAACCTCTAAACATGTGATGCATAGCTGGAAACTCGTCTAGAATCTTGCATAGTATTACAGATGGTCACATTGTAATTCTCTAAATATTTTGTCCATCTCCTCTGTCTCAAATTTAGATCCCTTTGTATGACCATATGTTTTAGGCTACGGTGGTATGTGAATACCTTACACTTGACACCATAAAGGTAGTGTCTCCAAATCTTAAGTGCAAACAGTACCACTGCCAAATTCAAGTTATGAGTTGGGTAATTATTTTTACGAGGCTTAAGTTGCCTTGAATCATAAGCAATGACATTCCTATCCTACATCACCACAATACACAAACCCAAGAGTAAAGCATCACAAAATATAACAAAATATTTACCTTCAACCGACAATAAAATAATATAAGCTGTAATCAAAAGTGTCTTAAGTTTTTAGAAGCTCACCTGACACATACCTGACTATATAAATAGTACCTGCTTCTGGGTCAACCTTGTCAAGTGATTATCAATAAAAGCAAAATTCTTAATAAACCTGCGATAGTAACTAGCAAGATCCATAAAGCTCTTAACATCAGCCATGGAGCTAGGTCGAACCCAACTCTTAACCGCTTCAATCCTTAAGGAATCTACCATCACCCACTTTTTTGAGATCATATGCTCGTAGAAGGAAACCAAAGACAACTAGAACTAATATTTTGAGAACTTTGCATATAATTGCTTTTCCTTCAAAATTCCCTAGACAATGCAAAGATGACTTGCATGCTTATCCTTTCTCTTGGAGTAAACCAAAATATCGTTAATAAAACATATCAGAAAAGAATCCTAAAAAACTTGAAAATACTATTTCTTAGGATCATAATGGTCGTCGGCACATTCATAAATCCAATAGACATTACTAGGAACTCATAATACCCATACCGAGTCCTAAATGCTATCTTGGGTATATCCTCAGGCTACATTTTTAGCTGATAGTAATCCGACCTCAAGTCAATCTTGGAGAATACTGAATCACCTTATAACCGTTCAAAGAGATTATCTATACGAGGCAAAGGATACTTATTCCTAATTGTACCCTTTTTCAGATACCAGTAATTAATGGAGATCTCATGCTAATATCTTTTTTTTTAATGAATAACACTGGAGCACCCCAAGGTGAAGTACCGGGATAAATAAATCCCTTATAAAAAAGTTCCTATAAGTGAGTTTTGAGTTCCATTAACTCTACTGAAGCCATACAATAAGGAGGAATAGAGATCGGGTAGGTGCTCGACTCCAAATAAATACAAAAATTAATATCTCTGTCTGAAGGCATACCAAGAAAATCTATAGGAAATACTTCCTAAAACTCAAAAACCACAATAACAGACTCAATAAAAGGGGACTCTATACTAACATCCAAAAGATGAGACAGGAAGGCTGACACCCCTTCCCCTTACTTTTTATCCCGGACAAAAGATATGATTTTCACCAGCCTTCATTCCACTCTAGTCATCCATACCGACATTTCTAGATTCACTGTCTTAGTATTGCACTTTAAGATAGAATGATATGGAGATAATCAAGTCATACCCAAAAAAATGTCAAAATACAAGATGTAAAAAAAGTCAAATCTACCCAGGTCTGAAAACCTATAAACAACACAAAATATGTATGATAAACATAGGTCACCACCATAAAATCCCCAATCAAAGTAGAAACATACCCAGGAGATTCAAGTATATCACAGACTAATTTCAAACCTAAAAAATCTAACAGATACATAAGAGTAATTGCAACCTATATCAAATTAAATAGAAGCTATCCAATCACAGATAAGAATAGTACCTACAATAACAGCGTCAGACGCCTCAACCTCGCTCTTGCCTGGAAAGGTATAACAAAGAGCCTCATCATCAAGCTAAGCAACCTTTATAGCTAGCTGTTCTCCACCATTCCATATATTAAGATTACCTTTGTTTCAATTGTGACCTCCTTGATTATTACCTCATTCACTTTATGGATGGCCCTTACCGTTGCTACCTCCACCTCAACCTGTTGAAGCCATAGCCTTAGTCTGCTACTTCACTTGACTCATTCCTACTTCAAAGGACATTCTCTCTTGAATTTCCCTATAATACCATAATAATAACAACCTCTCTCTAGAGAAGGATAGTTGACCAAAGAATAGAAATCCCATTAGCCTTTAGCAACTATGGGTTATTGAATAACCCCTAAATAGCCACCTGTCGATGCTGATAATACTTACTGGATGGGGTGGGATGGATTATCCTACTAGAATATGAACCATTAAAGTTGCCTGCATTTTGGGACTTCTTGGTTAATGCCTTAGCCTGACCAACATGCTGAACTCCCTCAAAGTTTTGCACAAAGTTAGATACATTATTGATTCTCTTTTTTTTCTAGAAGTCACGTGAACATACAAAACCTGAATATTTGTGTTCAAACCTTTTACATATAACTGGATCCTCTCATCCTTAATTTCTAACAACTGAGTAACTGTAATACCCCGAGAATCCCAACTAATAGTAGAACCATGATTCAAGCTCATGAGAAATAAATTTTAGTAATTTGATAGTTTTATGATCAAGTTTGATGTGTATTAAGGCCTCAAATACATCCTAGATATTAGGTGAATTAAAACATCCTAGCTATTAGGCGAATCAAAACATCCCTTACCAATTGAATTCTTGAGAAAGATATTGCTATAGTCAACTTCAAATTAGCATATCTTTCATTATACTATGAATTTTTAATATAATGAACCACCAATAAATAGATAATTGAATTAGATTTTCAACGATACCAATTTTGCCAAAATCTGAGATCGAAGTAAAATGTTATGGCCGTTTTACAGTGAGCTGTCCAAGCTACCAAAGTGCGAAGAGAAGACCAAAAGACCACCGCACCAGTGATGAACCGTAACACCCCACAAAATTCTCTCCTAGTCTGAGCCTTAGAGTGTGTTCTGTGAAGCGAAAATTCAATTCCAAAAGTTTGAGAGGTGTCTTCCCAAGTGTGAAATACTTTGAACCGTGTAGAATTTCCCTAATATTGACTTTTTGTCATGTAAAGCATTGAATAAGCTTTCCATCAATACCGAATTTGCCCAAATTCGATACTCGGGCAAAGAGTTAGAGCTATTTTAGTGAGATAGTGTGCCACCTGGCACTTTAGCATGTCGCGGAGCCATCAAAGATGGAAATTGTCCAATTTCCAGTGCACCAACGCAATTCGACCATGTTGCATTGGCTTTCCAGTTTGCAACAAAGGTGGCAACGCGATTTCCAGCACGTCGCGCCATCAAGCAGTTTCCCGATTGTCTAATTTTCAGTGAGCTAGCGCGATTATGGCGCGTCGCGCCAGCATGAAAAATTGGAATTCTTCCAATTTCAGATTTTAATTCCAAGGGCTTTTTAGTCTTTTTCCATTTTTTTCAGCCCCTATATATACCCGATAAAAGGCTGTCAGCCTCATTTCCCATCTTCAACATCAAAACTAGGATTTTACAAAATCAAAACCCTTATTTTTTCATCAAGCAAAATCAATAGAGATCAAGAGAAATAAAGAATCTCTCCAAGGGTTTTCAAGAAAAGAGTTTCCTCAAGGTATGTAGATGTTGATTCTTGGATCCCTTTTCATCCAAAAAGCTCAAGAACCCCTTTCTAAATTTTAAAGCTTTTATGTTTATGAGATTTCATGATTTATGTGAGTTGAAATTGATGGTCATGCTATTATTGAGTTGTGCTTCATGTTTGTTTACAAGGCTTTCAAGCTTTGACCCTAGTATGTGGAATTCGTGTGATGATTATAATAAACCCTCTTTAAGTTGCTTTTTATGTGATGTGTTCATATTAATTAAGTGTAGAAATGGTTGAATAAGCAAAGCATGCTCCCCATATGTTTGATAAAATGCTCATGTGAAGAATTAGGGCCATTATAGCATGTTGATTAGGAAACCCCAATTGTGTGCAAGTTCATGCATACCAAGTGTTTGTTGAATGACTTAATGAATGAATTGTGGTATGATAGCATGAAATCCCCAATTAGGTACAACCCATGCATGCCTAGTGTTTGATGAATACTTTAGTGAATGAATTGTGCCATGATAGCATGGAATCCCCAATTAGGTGTAGACCCTTGCATGCCTAGTGTTTGTTGAAAAGCCTTAGTGAACAAGTTGAGACATGATAGTAGGAAATTCCCCAATTATGTACTCTTTGATATATGCTAAGACTTTAATATATTCCAAGTGCTTGACGAGTAAATTGTGATATGATAGTATGAAGTTTCCCCAATTATGTGCTATCCAATACATGCCAAGACTGATATATGTGCGAAGTACTTGATGCAAGACCTTGTTGAATGGAGTATGATCTAATAGAATATTTCCCTTATGCTATTATATGTCTATGATTCCTAACTGCTTGAAGTGATGCCTTAGTGATTGTGATGGTGAATATATAGTTATAATTCCTAAATACTTGAAGTGATGCCTTAGTGATTGTGATGGTGAATATATGGTTGTGATTCCTAAATGCTTGAAGTGATGCCTTAGTAATTGTGATATGAATATATGGTTATGATTCTTAAATGCTTTAAGAGATTCTTTAGTGATTGTGATGATGAATGAATGACCGTGGTTATGACTAGTCAAGAATGGTTATGTCTTACTTTTGTATTATCGAGTCCTGGGGGTATTTATACCCGATAATTTAGCTACTTTGTAGATCCTGTGTTAGTTTTCATGATAATCCCAGTCGGGCCATGATTCTCAAAACTCAGTGAATTATAAAACTCTGCATCCTCATACCAATACAGAACTTAATAAATCCCAGTAATCTCAGCAATCTTCGTAATCCCTATATCGCTTGTAATCTGGGCTCAGCTCTGTACTCAACTCAGATCTAGTTATATTCAAGTGTTCAGTTCTGACCTCGGTAGTGATCGAGTAATCTATTCAAACTCTGTATCATTAGTTAGATACCGTGATTCAGTAGTATTCCATCGATATGGAATTATGTGAATTCAGCTTAACTCAGTCAAATCAATTGAGAAACGTAAACAATATCAAATTTAGTTCAATTTGTGTTCAATTCAGAATTCAATCTAGAGTTTTTTAGTTAGGAGTAGGAGCTAGCACTGAGTGAGAGAAGGGATGACGGCTCCTCATCAGAGAGAGAGGCCAAGTCATTAGGAGAAATCCCTAAACTCTAGAACTCCGTAGCCAGCACAAGATGCAGGAGTCACCATCAGTAGAGGCTGTCACCCGTAGAGAGAGGTTTGACTATTATATTACCTTAGACTGACTACCTGTGAGGGTCAACCACCAGAGAGGCTTGACCAGAGAGGTATTTACTTGTAGCATGGTATTAACACCCTTCCAACTGAGGTTACAGGTTGTACCCTACCTATGGGAGGTCGGGGCATGTCGGTTAAGTAACTACTTCCCATAGTTACAGTTTCAATATCAATCTTTAAAAATTAAGACTGTGAGGTACAGTCGTCTATCTCAGTGAGGAACTTAGATAGTTCCATTAATTCATGACCATCTGTCAGATAGGCTTGGTCTCATATACGGTTTCTTGTTATCTGATCTAGAGATCTCCCAATAGATAAGCTTGATCTCAGTCTCAGATTTAATTGAGTATTCTTGTTATCAGATCCAGAGATCTCCTAATAGATAGGCTTGATCTCAGTCTCAGATTCAGTTGAGTATTCTTATTATCAGATCTAGAGATCTCTCGATAGATAGGCTTGATCTCAGTCTCAGATTTAGTTGAGTATTCTTGTTGTCAGATTCGGACATTATTATTTTCTTATCATTGATAATAGATTTCGGAATCATCCGTTAGAGAGGTTGATCTCCGATTCCATCAGTCGAGAGCAGTGAGCTTAGAATTTAGTCATTGATGTGAGTATATCCATTTAATCATTTATTAGTATCAAATGATTTAGTGATTCATTATCTCAGTGTTTGTGGTGAGTTCAGATGACAGTAAAGTAGTGTCCGAGTTTCAGTATTTAGAGTTGTTATGATTATGATTTTGGTTGTGCATTCATGTATGTGTTCTTGTTCGGTACTCTCATGATTCTTTAGTTAAATAATTGTTCATACATGAGCCCTTGCATTTAGCCTTACCTCATCTGCATACTCGGTACATTCCCATACTAATGCATTTGTGCTATGGTGTTTTTAATTGGCACAATAGGTTCAGAGGCATGAGATCTAGAGTTCCCTCAGCAGTTCAGTCCCAGTCAGCAGCAGTAGACATAGAAGTGAGTCCTTATCATTCGAGGATTATCCTTGTTTTATTATTTCCTCAAACTTTGTTTATTTTTAGTAGACGGAGTTTGCTGGGACATGTCCCATCAACTCCACAATTCAGACAGTTTAGAGGCTTTTCAGATAAATGTATCAAAATTCAATTTTTAGTTTTTGGGTACTTTTAGATGTTTGAACCTTATGGCCAGTTTCTGTATTTATTATCTATATTTTGCAGTGTTGAGGTACAGATATCAATAGAGGGTTGTCTTGTGGTCCTTCGAGATCATGAGCACCGTATGACGTTCTAGTTCCAGAAAATTGGGTCGTTATATGAACTATCGCCCAAACCATCGCAACTGAGGCAGTAGGCTCATTTTCTATCCATAAAGAAATGGTTTAAGGGATTGTTAGTCCCCAGGGTGATGGTTCATTTCCCAAACCATTCCGCACTTTCGTTTAGCAATTTAAAGCCATTTTAAAACGGATTTTTAGGTCTTTTCCACCATTTTTTAATACCTAATTACATCAAATCAAAGCACATAACTCCATACTCATCCATAATATCAAAATTAGGGTTTCTTTCAAGATCAATACCTAAGAACATGATTCAAGCCCTTCTTCAAGAGAACTCAAGAATCAAAACATGTTAGATGATTCAAGCCCTTCTTCAAGAGAACTCAAGAATCAAAACATCTTCAAGCCCTTTGAGAAAAGTTATTCTTTTTTAAGATTTAAGATTTTGAGGTATGTTAGATGTTCATCCATAGGTACTTTTCACCCATGGAGACCAAGAACCTAATTTCAAATTCAAAGTTATGATTTTTACATGATTATTATGATTTTTAACCATGAATTCCCATGAACTTTGATTCTATACCATGGTTACACGTATTTCTTGTTGTTATTAAACTCCATATGTTTGAATGGTGTTGTTTGTTGATTTAAACAATAATTGGTGACTTGTTATTGAAATCATGTTTTACTACAAGCTTTAAAACTAACCCCATGCTTATCTTAACCCATGCATTGCTAGTGTTTGATGAAATGCCTACAAGAATGAGTTTTGAATAAATGCTTGGATATCATGTCCTCAAGGTTTTTAGCATGATCCTGATATTATTGTTATCAGGTCCTGGGGGTTTTAATGCCTAAAATTTAGCTACTTACCTAGTTTTAGTATCTACAGAATGGTTTCAGAATAGATAGGAACATTCTCAGTTCGGCCATTTATTACATTCAGTTAAACACAGTTTGGTCTAATAGTTAGTGTCATTTAGTTGGGAGTAACACTTAGCACCGAGTGAGCATAGGGTTGGTGTCTCTCCCGTCAGTTAGGCATGGGACACTAGTAGCATTCCCTAGGTTCCAGACCTATGGTGCCACCGTAGATTTTAAGGGGTCCCTTCTCAGTTAGGCATGACACCCTCTTCCTTTGGGACTTTAGATTAATGGATCCACACAGCCAGTGTTAGTACTCGTGGCATGGTACTGACACCCTTCCAGCTAGGGTTATAGGTTAGACCCTAATAGTATGTTAGGGCATATCGGTTATAGCTAGCTCTCACAGTCTCAGTTTAGTATTCAACTCAGTAATTCAGTTTTGGTTGGCTTGACCATAACATACAGAGAGTAGTTACTTGTTTATCAGTACTCAGTATTTCAATTTTTAGACTATAGTCAGAACATGGTTTATGCTTGGTCATGTATCCATCAGTATCTACAGATTTCACGCATTCTTAATATTTATAGATTTTATGCATTCTACTCAGTACCCCTTGCTATTCATTCAGTCAATTATTACTTGTGCACATGAAACCATGCATATTAGCCTAAACCCATTTAGCATACTAGTACATTTAAAGTACTGATCACATACTTGTTTCTTGTGCTATGATATCTCATATTATAGGTTTGGACGCTTGGGTTCCTGACCGTACTTAGACAGATCAGCCTATCAGCAACAACCTTCTTAGATAAATTCTTTTATTTGGAGCTGAGAGAAGCCAAGGTGTTAGAGTTTATTAAGTTGAAGCAGGGCAACATGAGTGTGAAAGAGTATTCCCTTAAGTATACTCAGCTAGACAGGTATACTCCTTATGTGGTTGCTGATAACAGGTCTAGGATGAGCAAGTTCGTGTCTGGTGTCTTTGATAGTATGGTCAAGAAGTGTAGGACCACAATGTTAATCAATAAGATGGACTTTTCTAGGTTGATGGTACATGCTCAACAGATTGAAGAGGAGAAAGCTAAGAAGAGAGAGAGGGAGGATAAAACGTCTAGAATAGGTAGCTTTAATTTTGCTCAACCGAGGTTAGAAGGTGGTAATCACCTCAGTTCTACCAGAAATCTTCAGTTCCAGCTCTATCCTCAGCTAGTGCACTTGTACGAAAGATCAAAAATGACAACCGAGATAGGGCACTAGGCTCTAAGTCCTAAGGTCGTATAAGCAGTGCCCGACTAATCCTTTCTGCTAGAAGTGTGGAAGAAATTATCAAGCTTTGTGCAGGGCTGGCAGTGATGTATGTTTTGGATGTTGAAATCCATGCCACAGGTTGAGGAAATGTCCAATAGGTATGTGGAAAGGTAGGAATGATCATCAGTAGTGTCAGGCTAACTCTTCAGCAGCATATGTAGGTCACCCAACTCATCAGGGTACCACTTTGAGTGCCACCAGTGGGCAGTGACCAAACAGACTTTATGAACTTCAGTCTAGATAAGATCAGGAAAGTTCTCCTAATGTGGTCACTGGTATGTTATAGGTCTTTCATTTATATGTATATAGTTTATTAGATCTTGGAGCTTCTCTTTCTTTTGTAACCCCTTATATAGTCATCAACTTTAGAGTCAGTCTCAAAATCTTAGTAGAGCCTTTCTCAGTACCTAATCCTATGGGTAAGTCTATTATAGCCCAACGGGTATACAAGAACTGCCTGGTTACAGTGTCTCAGAAATTTACTTTAGTAGACCTTGTAGAGTTAGAGATGACAGATTTTGATGTCATTCTTGGCATGGATTTACTTTATTCATTCTATGCTTCAGGTTGTAGTAGAAACTGAGTTGTCCATTTTTAGTTTCCAAATGAACTAGTCCTTGAATGGAGATGGAGCACTACAACACTTAGGGGTCAGCTTATTTTGTACCTTAGAGTAAGAAAATGATATCTAAGGGGTGTATTTATCATCTTGTTCTAGTCAAAGACTCTAATTCAGATACTCCTAATCTTGAGTCAGTTTCTGTAGTAAGGGAATTTCCATATGTGTTCCCTGATTCCTCTCAAAAGGAAAATTAACTTTGGAATAGACCTTTTTCTAGATACCTAACCTATCTCTATTCCCACATATAGAATGTCTCCAGCCAAACTCAAAGAGTTGAAAGAACAATTGAAAGACCTCGTTGATAAGGGATTCATCAAGCCCAAAATTTCCCATGGGGTGCACCAATTCTTTTCGTACGTAAGAAAGATGATTCCTTTAGGATGTGCAATGATTATTGTCAGTTGAACAAAGTCACCATTAAGAATAAATATCCACTCCCTAGAATCGATGACTTGTTTGACCAACTTCAGGGTGCCAGTTATTTCTCCAAGATAGACCTCAGATCTGGCTATTATCGGCTTAGAGTTAGGGAATGTGAAATTTCTAAAATAGCTTTCAGAACTTGGTATGGTTACTTCAAGTTTCTAGTCATGTCCTTTGGTCTCACAAATGCCCAGCAACCTTTATGGACTTGATGAACCGAGTGTTCAAGCAGTACTTGGACATGTTCATCATAGTCTTCATTTATGATATTCTTATCTACTCCCATAATGAAAATGATCATGCAGATGACCTCAAAATTGTATTGCAGACTCTTAAAGCTCATCAATTATTTGCTAAGTTTTGTAAGTGTGAGTTTGGCTAAGGTCAGTAGCTTTTATTGGATATATTATTTTCGGTGATGGCATTAGAGTTGTCCCTCAAAAGTGCTAAGCTCTAAGAAGCTATCCCAAACCCATCTCTTTATCAGATATCAGGAGTTTCTTGGGCTTGGCTGGTTATTACCGATGGTTTGTTAAAGGGTTTTCATCTATTGCGTCCCCTATGTCTAGATTTACTCAAAAGAAAGTTAAGTTTCAATGTTAGATTCTTATGAGAAGAGTTTTTAGGATTTGAAGACTCAACTCACCAAAGCCCCAGTTTTGACCTTGCCTGATGGTTCAGATGAGTTTTATTGTGTACTGTGATGCTTCCAAAGTTGGATTAGGTTGTGTTTTGATGCAAAGAAGTAAGGTTATAACTTATGCTTCTAGGCAGCTTAAGCCTCATGAAAAGAATTACCCCATCCATGATCTTGAGGTAGAAACTGTTGTATTTGCCTTAAAGATTTGGAGGCACTATTTGTATGGGGTGCATGTTGATGTGTTCACAGATCACAAAAGCTTGTAATATGTGTTTTCACGGAAGAATTTAAATTTGCGTCAGAGGAGATGGTTAGAATTGTCAAAAGATTATGATATGAGTGTTTTGTACCACTCGAGAAAGGCCAATATAGTGGCAGATGCCCTAAGTAGATTGTCTATAGGTAGTGTTTCTCATGTTGAGGATGACAAGAAGAAGTTAGTTAGGGAAGTTCATCAGCTTATCAGATTAGGTATTCATTTGGTTGATTTAGTTGAGGGTCGTGTATAGGTTCAAAATAGTTCGGAATCCTCTTTGGTTGTCGAAGTGAAAGAAAAACAATATAGGGATCTAAGCCTGGTTAAGTTAAAGAAGTCAGTCAGAGATCAGAAAGTAGAGGTTTTCTCCCAAGGGAGAGATGGTGCTTTGTGTTGCCAGGATAGACTGTGTGTACCATGTGTAGATGATTTGAGATAGCGAATTCTTACAGAAGCACTTGGTGCCCGTTACCCTATTCATCCAGGGGCCACAAAGATGTACCGTGATCTGCAAAAAATCTATTGGTGGAGTGGTATGAAGAGGGATATTGTAGAGTTTGTGGCAAAGTGCTCCACTTGTCAACAAGTTAAGATTGAACATCAAAAACCTAGTGAGTCTATACAGGAGTTCAGTATCCCTACTTGAAAGTGGGAGGAAGTGAACATGGATTTTGTAACAGGTTTGCCTCGTACCCGTGATCAGCATAATTTAATTTGGGTCATTGTTGACAGAATGACCAAATCAGCCCATATCTTACCAGTCCATCTTCTTATTCAGCCTAGGACTATGCCAAGCTCTATATTAGGGAGTTGGTTAGGTTGCATGGTGTTTTTCTATCTATCATATCATATAGAGGTACTCAGTTTATCGCTCACTTTTGGAAAGATTTCCAGAAGGGTCTTGGTACCCAAGTTCACCTCAGTACAACCTTTCACCCTTAGACAGATGGTCAGGCAGAAAGGACCATTCAGACCCTTGAGGATATGTTGAGAGGGTATATAGTTGATTTTAAGGGAAGTTGGGATGATCACTTGCCTTTGATTGAGTTAGCATATAATAACAACTATCATTCTAGTATTCAGATGGCTCCATTTGAGGCTCTATATAAAAGGAGATATAGATCTCCAATTGGTTGGTTTGAGGTAGGTGAGACAGCTTTAGAAGGGCCTGACTTGGTGTTTGATATGTTAGAGAAAGTTCAGTTGATTAGAGAGAGGGTTAGGGCAGCCTAAAGCCGACAAAAATCATACGCAGATGTGAGGAAAAAGGATCTTGAGTTTGAGATTAGTGATTTTGTATATCTAAATATATCTCCCATGAAGGGGGTAAAGAGGTTTGGTAAGAAGGGAAAGCTTAGTCCCCGATATATTGGCCCTTATAGAATTTTGAGCCATTTCAGAAAGGTGGCTTATGAACTTGAGTTGCTTGCAGACTTAGCATCAATGCACCCAGTATTCCATATCTCTTTGTTGAAGAAGTGTATTGGTGACCCACCTGTATTTTTTCCTTTAGAAAGTGTAGATGTTCAGAACAACCTTTCTTACGAAAAAGTTCCAGTCGAGATCCTTGATCGTCAGATTCGTAGACTAAGGAATAAAGAAGTTCCCCTGATCAAAGTTTTTTGGCGGAACCAATCTTTTGAGGGGGACACTTGGGAAGCAGAAACAGACATGCGTACCAAGTACCCTCATCTTTTCTCCACGAACACAGACTAAGCTTAAGGTAACAATTTTCCCTAGCTTTTATCTTTTCCATACTCAGTTCCCGCTATATACTATTCTTATGTCATCACGTATTCACGAAAATAGTTTAGTCATGTGTCATGATTCACGCTCAACCATGTAATCATGTTTTCTGTATTTATATTCAGCATGTAACCTCAATTCCTCAGTGTTCTCAGCTTAACCAACCTCATTTGAGGACTAATGTTCCCAAAGGGGACATATTGTAATATCTCGAGAATCTCAACCAATAGTAGAACCATACTTAAGCTCATGAGAAATAAATTTTAGTGATTTGGTCATTTTAGGATCAAGTTTGATGTGTATTAAGGCCTCAAATATGTCCTAGCTATTAGGCAAATCAAAACATTCCTTACCGATTGAATTTTTGAGAAGGATATTGCCATAGTCAACTTCAAATGAGCATATATTTATTTATTATACTAATTTTTGGGATAAGAACCTACCAAAATATATATAATTGAATTATCTTTCCAATGATATCAATTTTGCCAAAATCCAGTATCGGAGTAAAAGGTTATGGCTATTTTACAGTGAGCTGTCCAAACTGCCAAAGTGCGACGGAAAGGCCGACAGACCTTCGTAATTGAGGCAGTAAGCCCGTTTTCTAGACATAAAGTGATGGTTTGAGGGACGGTCAGTCCCCAGGGTGATGATTCATCGCCCAAACTGTCCCGCACCTCCGTTTAGCAATTTAAATCCATTTTAAAGGGATTTTTGGGTCCTTTTCCACCTTTTTAACACCTAATTACATCAAATCAAAGCACTTAACACCATATTCATTCATAACATCAAAATTAGGGTTTCTTTCAAGATCAATCCTCAAGAATAAGATTCAATCCCTTCTTCAAGAAAACTCAAGAATCAAAACGTCACCATTCAAGAACCTTTGAGAAAAGTTATTCTCTTTTAAGATTCAAAATTTTGAGGTATGTTAGATGTTCATCCATGAGTCCTTTTCTCCCATGGAGTCCAAGAACCCGATTTAAAATTCAAATTCATAATTTTTACATGATTATTATGATTT
Source organism: Capsicum annuum (assembly GCF_002878395.1). Lineage (NCBI taxonomy): Eukaryota > Viridiplantae > Streptophyta > Magnoliopsida > Solanales > Solanaceae > Capsicum > Capsicum annuum. Next base: position 192,069,053 of record NC_061111.1, on the reverse strand, counting down.
TTAACCATTAATTCCCGTGAACTTCGATTCTATACCATGGTTACACGTATTTCTTGTTGTTATTAAACCCCATATGTTTGAATGGTGTTGTTTTTTGATTTAAACCATAATTGGTGACTTTATTATTGAAATCATGCTATTACTACAAGCTTTAAAACTAACCCATGCTTATCTTAACCCATGCATTACAAGTATTTGATGAAATATCTACAAGAATGAGTTTTTAATAAATGCTTGCATATCATGTCCTCAAGGTTTTAGTATGATCCTGCTATTATTGTTATGAGTACTGGGGGTTTGAATACCTAAAATTTAGCTGCTTACCTAGTTTTAGTATCTACAGAATGATTTCAGAATAGATAGGAACATTCTCATTTCGGCCATTTATTACAGTTAGTTAAACACAGTTTGGTCTAATAGTCAGTGTCATTCAGTTGGGAGTGACACTAAGCACCGAGTGTAGCATTCCCTAGGTTCCAGACCTATGGTGCCACTATAGATTTTGAGAGGTCCCTCGTCAGTTAGGCATGACACCTTCATCCTTTGGGACTTCAGATTAGTGGATCCACACAGCCAGTGTTAGTACCCGTGGCACGGTACTGACACCCTTTCAACTGGGGTTACAGGTTAGACTCTGATAGTATGTTAGGGCATGTCAGTTATAGCTAGCTTCTACAGTCTCAGTCTAGTATTTATCTCAGTAATTCAGTTTTGGTTTGCTTGACCATAATATACAGATAGCAATTACTCATTTATTAATACTCAGTATTTTAGATTTTAGAATATATTCAGAACATGGTTTATGCTTAGTCATGCATCCATCAGTATCTACAGATTTTGCGCATTCTCAATATTGACAGATTTCATGCATTCTATTCAGTACCTCTTGCTATTCATTCAGTTAATTATTACTTGTGCACATAAAACCATACATATTAGCCTAACCCCATTTAGCATACCAATACGTTCAAAGTACTGATCTTATACTCGTTTCTTGTACTATGATGTCTCATATCATACATTCGAATGCTCAAGTTCTTGACCGTACTTAGACAAATCAGCCTATCAGCAGTAGTCAACAATGGTGAGTCCTCATTCTCCGAGGATGAGTTATCTTATATTCAATATGTTAGTAGTTCAGTTATCCAGCCAGTCAGAGTTAGTTGGGGGATTGTCCCATCAACTTCACAGTCAGTCAGTTTTGAGGTTTTTAGACTAGTACAGACAGTTGGTTAGTTTTTCAGTTGTTGTTGTCAGTTGTTTATCAGTATTACCAGTTTGTTCTCAGACGTTTGAAACTATGATTCAATATTATTTTCAATTTCTAAAACCTTATGGCTTTTCAGTTACTCTTCCACATATACTATTATTTTATTTAGTGCTCACATCAGGTACCAGCTCAGGGGTTAGATTGTTGTCACTCATGACCACAAGCACCGTGTGGAACCCAAGGTGTACTCTCGAAGCGTTACAGTAACATAGTGAGATAGAGCATGAAAATTGACCTCATAGACTGCAATTAACTTACTTCCTTGTTTAAGGGACTAGATCTCATCCTTTGTGCAGTCATGTAGAGTATGAGGCACATATTTATCTAGAAACAGGGCTTAAAACTGGGCCCAAGCAAGTGGAGGTAAGATGATGGCACTCAATATAGGCTCTCCACCATTGGTTGGCATCCCCTTATAATTGGAAACTCACAAACTCAACACCATGCTGCTGCACAATCCTCAACTTGTGAAGCTTCTCATAGAAATATATAATAAAATCAAATGCATCTGCAGTTTTAGTACCATAAAATAAAGGAAGATCACTTCAGAAACTTGGACAACAACTCATGCTCGATTTTGTTCATGATAGGGCCTAACATAGTGCAAGGTTACACATCAGTACCCAAAGCCTCATTCACTTTGGGAGACAAAGTGGTAGTGGGATGAGCACCTAGAACCTGAAAGGCCAACATAGTAGCGGTGAATCTAGTACCAACCAACCTGTTGAATAACCTCAGAACACATTGAAGGAAAAGTTGCACCTCCAGCTGATATTGTTACCTTTATTTCCAAACCATACTCATCCCCTACCCTAACCTCCTTAAAATAATCATGGGGGGGGGGGAGGGGTAGGAAGGGGGGCATAGGTAATATTAATCTCTAATGAACTCGGTCAACCACTGTTTGAGCTCCACCCCTAGTAGGTATCACACCTCCTCTTCCCCTTTTCTACCCCTATCTCATCCACATCCACGAATAGCCAGGTCAATAGGTGGAGCTGCTGGTGGTGGAGGATGCTACTCTCGCTTTATTTGACATAGTGTTCACCATTTGTGGACAAAAAAATGAAAAGGGTCATATATCATTTTGGATCGCCATATACCACTAGAATCAAGTGAAAACACGAAAGAACAAAGAAAGGATAGTTTCCTAAGGTCCTATAGTCTCTCGAAGAAAAGTATAGATGTCTCTATTAGGGATGGGCATATTTTGGTTCAAACCAAAAAACAAAAAATTGATTTTTTGGTTTCTCAGTTCGGTTTCGATTTCAAATTTTAGAAATTTGGTTAAATAGTTTGGTTTTATTTTTTCAAAAAGAAAAATTCAGTCAAACCAAAAAATCAAAATTATATAAATAATATATATATATATATATATATTTATATACATTTTATTTTATATATACAAAATATGTATTTTTTATTATATATATTCCGTATAATTGTATAAATATATAATAACTAACTTGTAACCCTAAGTATTCATTTCATATTTGCACTACTGCTAAAACAACGACTCCTCGAGGAAACGAGTGTCGAGGTTCACGATTGAACTTTCACCGTTACTAACTCATTGCAGTTATGTGTTATGTTAAACTTATAGTTATTTCATTTCATTTCTTGCATGTTGAGTTATTTATATTTGGGAATGATAAATAGATTTGAAAAAATTATTTTTCTAACAAAATTACCAATTTTAAATGTTCAGTCATGACAAGAAAAGAGTCACTACTTTAATCATCAAAACCAAAATAAAAATACGAAATAACTGAACCAAATTTGTAGAAATTGAACCAAACTAAATTTATTTTGGTTTCATACGGTTGTCATTTTCATCAATCCGAAAATAAAAAAATCAAATCAACATTAAACAATCAAAACAAATAAACCGAATGCCCACCCCTAGTCTCTGTACCATTTTGTAGGACTCTCCTAGACCCATTTTGTTACGAGAAGGTCAGTGAACCTAGGGCTCTGATACCAACATTTTCACAACCAAAACCTGCCATGAGTGGCAACCAAACTAAACCCCCAGTAGGAGAACCACTTTAACCATAAGTTAATCAATACTTAGCCCAATATAGGCAACTAAACCTAATTCCATTAAATAAGAGCAATATCCAATGACATAACAAGAAAATGTAGAAAAATAATCTCCTAGGAACTAAAAGTCATCGTACCAAAACTCTATCAAATGTCAAAAGAGGGATGCAACCCCAAAAACTAATGAAGTGTCTGAGTCTGAAACAAAGGGACCAGAAAATAATAAAAGAACCCATGTAGCCCAAAATATGCAGTTTTCCCTTTAGTTAGAAGATGATCTAAGTCACTTCTAAGAGCTAAATATAGTTGTTGGAATATGTTCTGAGCTATTGTAGTATTAGCACACAAAAAACAACATGTGTTGGTAGGGTCATTGGCAAACCCAAAATGAGAAATATGAAGACATACTAAAAACATAGTAAAATAAGAAAACATGAACCCATCATGTAACTATATTTCAAGTTCATAATATTTAACCTTGTAAACCAGTACAACATGAAGTCTAGTAAAAAAAGTTAAAAAGGATAACAATCAAATCAACTAGCACCAACAATAAGACTCCAAGTCAACAACCATGACATAACTATCACATAACCATGTGATTTCACCTAAATTAAACTTCCAAGAAAGTATAAAATGATCTCTTGTCAAATATAGAACCCAACCAGGTTGGGGATGATCCCACAAGGAATAGGTCAAAAATCTATCTTGAGCTTGTTGATGTAATAGGAAATTATATATAGTAAAAAAGGGGTTTTGTAACAACAAAAGTAATTGTAATAATGTTGGGCAATTAAGGGTGTTATCAATATGAGACGATCACTAGGATTGTGTTCCCCCTGACTTCTTAACTCTACAAACAGTTCATGCTCGTCGAACTATCTTGGTGTCTTGAATGAAAAATAATAAGTTATGTACACCTAAACTTCTCTCAACCTTAGTTTGGGTGAGCTTCACTCATCTCCCTTCTGTAACACCCCACATTTTGGACTAGAATAGACATCCGTCATTCATATGCGTAGATGTTCCAAAAGCCTCGAATCCTATGTAAATTTAGTGTGTTAATCAATTATGTAGTGTGGGAATATATTTGAGCATGAATTAAGATCATATAGGTCCCTTAACTCAAGGACAAGTTGAAAGGTTTCCTATCGTCCAATTTTTAGTGAGCATCAAAACTTGGGTCTACTTCAATAGACCATAACTCCTTGTATATATCAAATTAGAGGACCTACTATATATAAAATTAAATCTATTTGAATTATATTTTCAACGATACCAATTTTTCCCAAATCTAATATCGGAGCAAGGAGTTATGCCTATTTTACTCCAGCATGTCTGGCTGGGAAACTGAGTAACGATATCCGTGATAAGCTGTCACAAGCATGACGACTTATCACCAATGTCATCCACCCTGGGAAGATTTCCACCCCTAGTGATGACATTTTATGATAAGTCATCACGCCCGTGATGGCTTATCACCAATGTCGTCAACCTTAACCAGAAAATCAAGTTTTCACCTTTTAGTGACGATATTTCGTGATGACTTATCACCATCTTGACGACTTGTCATGAATGTCGTCAGCTATTTTTTTTAAAATTTAAGGGACGTTTTTGCAAGGGTATTTTGGTTATTTCCTATCTTTTGGAGGCCTCTATAATTATGAGAACCCCTATCCAAACCCTAATTTCATCATTTTCTCTTCCAATTCTCTTAAGAAAAAAACTAGGGTTTTAATTCAAGAACATTAATCTTCCTAAAATCATCCATAAATCTTCAAGATTTCTTTAAGAATTAATTTCCTTATTTTGTGGGCTTCGAGAATCATTTATTACAAGTGCGAATAGAGTCTTAAGCATTAGAATTCATCCAATTTCAAAGATTAAGGTATGCAAGTGTTGATTCCTGGGTTCCTTTCACCCAAGAAGCTCAAGAATCCTTTTTAAAAATTCAAAGACAATATTTTTTATGAGTTTTTATGATTTATGTGATTTGAAATTGAATTTCTTGATGTGGTTGAAATCAAATTCATGATTTGATGATAAAGACTCAAGCTTTGACCCTAGTGTGTGTTGATCTTGTGGTGTTCATAATAAAGCCTCTTCAAGGAGCATGTTGAGTTATGTAATCATATTAATTGGTGTAATGTATTGTTATAAGTCCAAGATGATTAAAGTGTGATGTTGTTATATGTTGACTAACGTTAGAAATAATCATATTTTTCCATATGTGTTGAATTATGATCATATCATGTTGAAATCCTTGTATGATGAATTGGTTAATGGAGTCATGATATTTATAAGTAGTAATTGTTGAATAACTAAAGCATGCTCCCTACATGTTTGATAAAATTCTTGTATGAAGAAAATTGGGTCATTATGACAACGTAGACTAGAAATCCCCAAGTTTGGTATAAGCTAAGCATGCCAAGTGTTTGATAAAAAGCTTTAGTGAATGGATGGTAATATGTTAGAATGAAATCCTTAATTATGTACCTTGAATGCATGTTATGTGTTTATTGAAAGACCTTGTGGAATGAGTTATAAAGTGTTGGCTTGCATTTCCTATAAAAATACATGTTAGTATTTACAAGTGCTTAAAGCAATATTTTATTGAGTATATGGTGAATCTATTACTATGATGTGGATGTTGGTCATGAATTCAAAGAGTCGAGTCCTATCAATTTCCTTCTATCGAGTCCTGGGGGTACTTGTACTCGAAAAATATAGCTATTTGCCTAGAGTCGAGTCAGTGTCAAGATAATCTCGGTTGTGTTATGATCAATAGAACTCAGTCAATGACTGAACAGTAAGAAAACTTAGTAAATCTTAGTATTCAGTTTAATCAAGCTCAGTACTCAATATTCAGTTTAGTTTCTAGTAAATCCCCTGTAAGTTACAGATCTTAGTTATATTCAGACAGAAAGTAGAATTCAGACATACTTCATTACATAATGGAACCAAGTGAACTTAGTCACCTTAGTCAAGTAAGAAACTCAGTAACAGATTCAGTTCATTTGAAGTACACGTTCTAAGAATTAGTTCAGAGTCTTTCAATTGGGAGTAAGAGCTGGCACCGAGCGAGTGCAGTAATGGCAGCTCCCCGTCAGAGAGGCAGAGTCGTTAGGAGAAATCCCTGAACTCCAGAACTACGTAGCCAACGTAGGATGTAGGAGTCACCTATCAAAAAAAGGCTCATCACCCGTCGAGAGGCTTAACTATTATACTGCCTTAGGCTTGACTTCCTACGAGGGTCACCTATTAGATAGGCTTGACCAGAGAGGTCTTTACCCGTGGCATGGTATTGATACCCTTCCAGCTGGGGTTACAGGTTGGACCCCACTATTTCAGGCTCGAGGCATGTCGGTTAAGTGAGAACTCCCATAGTTGCAGTTTCAGTATCAGTCTTCAGAGTAGAACTCAAAAATTAGGACTATCTCAGTAAGGAACTCAGATAGTTCCAGCTATTCGTGGACCACCCTCTAGATAGGCCTGGTCTCACATAAAGTTATTCGGCATTAGTACTTACAGAGATCACCCGTTAGATAGGCTTGATCTCAGTCTCAGATTTGGTTGAGTATTCTCATTATCAAAAGATCCAGAGATCACCCGTTAGATAGGCTTAATCTCAAATTCAGATTTAATTATTCCTTATCATTATAGAAGACTTAGAGATCATCCGCTAGATAGGTTCGATCTCAGATTCAGCCAGTCGATACTAGCAGGCTTAGACTCAGTTGTTGATATTAGTTAACTCGGTTATACAGTATTCCAGAGCTAGTGAACTCAGATATCAATTTCAGTAGCTCCAGATACGCAGAATCTCAGTATGTTCAGAAAGTTTAGCTTGACGGTATGTCCAATATCAGTTATCAGATTTAGTCCTAGTATGCTCAGAGTCAGTATGTGTAGTATGTTCACTAGTTACAGATTCTCTATGTGTGTTAATCCAGCTCTTGCATATTATTCAGTTAAGTAATTGTTCATGCATAAGACCTTGCATTTAGCCATACCTTATTTGCATACTCAGTACATTCCAATGTACTGACACATTTGAGCTATGGTGTTGTTATTTTATTTGACACCATAGGTTCAGAGGCATGAGATCCAGAGTACCCTTAGCATTCTAGATTCAGTCAGCAACAGTAGAAGTATTAGAGAGTCCTCATCTTTCAAGGATGATTATTATTCCAGTATAGTATTATATCCAGTTTATTTTATTAGACGGAGTTAGTTAGGGACATGTCCCATCAACTCCACAGTTCAGACAGTTAGAGGTTTTTTGGACAGTGGTATAAGTATTCAGTTTGCAGAATTATGTATTTTAGATATTTTGAACCTTATGGCAAGTTTTCACTAGTTTTTCGTATGTATTTTATTATATTATGTAGTGAATAGGTACAAATATCAGAAGAGGGTTAGCTTATGGTCCTTCAGGATCATGAGCACCGTGTGGCATTCCGATTATAGAAAATTGGGGCGTTACACCTTCAGTCTTAAAATGTCACATATTACTAAATATTGTTTTACGATCTCAGATTAACTATCTCCTATTGGTCTCAAGTTTATTAGATGAAGGTTGATAGCTTCAAATTACTATTATGATCTTCTTTCCCTAATCTTTACCTCTCTCTCGAGCAAGTATCGAACATAGGTGAGTTCTTAACGTTTGCAACCATTAAGAAAGCAATCAAAATGAAGAAAATCCCAATACATACAAAAACACCAATCTAGAATGACTTTACACTTGACCTGCTTTGTTAATCTATTTGGGTTCCCACAACCCTAGTTATGAGATTTAGCTACTCATGTTTATAAGAACAAGCATAGATTCCATAGAAGAAATCATAATGATGAACTTACTAAGAATAAGAATGAAAATCCAAAATCTCAAATTAATTGCAAACCCTAAAAATCAAAAATAATAATTCCAAGATCAATAATGTATCTTAGAACTCAAAATAATGTTAAAAGTGTATGAAGTGCCTAAATTGATAATAAAACATCCAAAGGGTATTTGTAAATACAAAAGAAAATCTATCCTAAATAGTGTAGGAAACCAGAGCCGGCATCTACTCATGATTTGTGGATTGAGTTGTAGGCAAAACCCAAAAATTATGCCTTGGGTTGTGAAAATCAGAGTGAAATCTTCAACTTTGCAGAAACTCCTACCTAATAGGCAACTTACGGTCATAGGTTGTACCTACGCCTTATAGTAGGCTCGTGGAAATTAGGAACAATGTGTACTGTACAGAACTCAACCTATGTAGCTACCTACCACTCGTAGGTACTACCTATGAGTCATAGGTTGACTCGTGGGTATCCTTCTTAGCAACTGTTCATCTTTTTTTCTCATTCTTTGCTCCGAACTCTATTTTCCTGTAAAATCAACACAAAAGTACATCACATCTAACAAGAATTCTTAAGTACTTGCATAATTTCCTTGTCTTAAGCATCAAAAGTGACATGAAACCATGACACATCAACCCCTCAACTTAAAACGTTTGTATGTCCTCAGGAAACTAACACAAAAGTAAATAAACACTATGCTTAACGAAAGGAAACCTAAGACACCTATGAAAGTCAACTTAGTTTAGCTCAAATTTCTTATCCCCTCTTATTTACACTTTCAAAACCACTGTGTGGATCCATGTAGCATCACAATATTATACAAAATAAATCAAGTGATGGTATTAGGTTTACAATAAATTACCAAACATATATGCAATTGACACTACCCGAACATATAAGTAGTTAACAAAACAACCCATGTACCCTCACAACAAGGAGGTCTTATTATGAAAATATCATAATCAATATCAATACAGGGACTAATTCAAACACTCACGTGCTCAAAGAAGTTAAAAAAATGTGCATAAAAAACCATAGGCTTGTCCTTATTTTCTATACCTTCATTTTTTGAACAGTTGAACTGGGATCATTATAGGATTTTTCTAGGCTTGTAACGTAGGCTTGGGGGTAGGTATGGTATATATGGTACATAGGACTCTCCCACCTTAAAACTATACTTATATTATTGGCTTCACTACTTAAGCATGCTTCTTTTATTCTCTCATTTTCTCTTTTATTGCCTTATTCAGATTGGGTGTGGTTTCCTTCATTCTTTGTATTTTTTAAAAGTTTTTTCATTTTTCTCTTTTTTATTTTTTTTTCTTTCTTTTCACACTTTTCCACTACGCCTAACCCTACCTTCTTTTTTTTTTATCAAACTTTTCTTTATACTCATCTTCAACTACACACCCCTATAATAGACACCCTCAACTTAGGCGATTTGCTTGAGTTGAGGTACGCGGTGTCCAAGGAGGGACCAGGGCCAAAATCGGTTTATTGTAATTAAATGGGAAGTTAAGAAGGTCAAAACAAGAAAATAGGTCAACTTAGGGTCAAATTCAGGATCAAGAGATGCTTATTCTTATTTGGCCAGTCTTTTAGGCTGAGAGTGGACTTATTCATATGCGACCTATGATCATGTACCAATGAACTATCCTGCAACATAGGCAAGAAAAACTGGGCAAGTTCTTGATTAAACACACAAAGTGAACTAGGTAAATACCTCACACATATATGGTAAAGGGTTACATTACCAAATCCTATCTATCCGGTTCATGCAATGCTCAGGTGATTACTTTGTCCCTAATACTAAAGTTATAATAGGATTCAACACTAGTCATACATATATTTATAACACATAGTTCACAAAAATTTTAAGAGCGATATCATATTTTTCAAACACATAAAATATGATATTTTGACTGCATTTGGGTTCCTTATTTTTCTTCTAATTAAACAAGACAAAACATATAATAAACATAATATAATAACCTAAATATGCTGACTCTACTATGATAACATACTCTGGGGAAAAAGACACAATAACAAAAACCCCAAGAGGATATCTAGTCCCACAAGTCGCCCTATACCCATTGAATAAGCGTGTATTGTTCCCAATGTATTAGGCCACTATAAAGCAAGAGGTTTAGAAACATACATGTGGCACCTTAGTTGCGTAGATCTAATGTCAATCAAAATAACATGAATTGTTACAAATGGAGAAATGACAAGACACCTTGGGTTGCCTATCAAGGAATGCCTGATTTAATATCGCGGCATAATATGGGGACCTTGATTACTTAAATTCATCAAGGTATCCATAGGGTTGGCTTATAGGATCATCAAAATTATTTATTATGAAAACCACCCTCAAATTCGTTGGCCGCTTCATAGTTTGACGAACATTGAACATGATTTTATTATTATTCAACCTAAACTTAAGCTCACCTCTTTCCATATCCACTAATGCTATATATGTGGCTAAAAATAGTCTCTCCAAAATTATGAACATCTCAAAATCAACTTCAAATTCCAAGACAATAAAGTTGGCCAAAAATATGAAGTTGTCCATGTTGACTAAAATATCAAATAATACGCCCACAAGACTTTTAATTGTATGATATGCCATCAATAACTGCATCATTATGGGTTTAGGAGGTCTTAAGAACAATTGTTTAAACATTTCCAATGACATCAAATTAATGCTTGCAACTAAGTCACATAAAGCCATGGCAAATCCAGATGACCCAATCATACAAGAAATTATGAAGGCACCGAGGTCACCTTTTTTTTGCATAAGAAATTGATATATAATAGAAATACAATGACACAAACTACTAATATCCTTATAATTGAGAATTTTCTTCTTTGACACAAAATCTTTCATAACTGTTGCATGCTAGGCAACTGCTCTAGCACTTTAAGAAGAGGGATATTCACAGTCAACTCCTTCAATATAGAAATAAATTTATTAACTTCCCTTCTTTGTCTTTTTACTTCAATCATTGGGGAAACGATAAAGAATGTCGAGGAATGAGCTTAAGTGGTGGTGTGACCTCCTTACCATTTTCTTTATTTTTAGCTCTTTTTTTTGTAACTGTAGGTTGCTGATACACCTCATCCTTTATCACCAATTTCCCAATTTTAATTTTAGGTACAACCTCAATATCCATTATATCATGCCTCTTCTCATCAACCACAAGCATAGGTGGATCAATTGTAGCCTTACCACTTTGAGTGATGGTATCTAGGTAGTGACCATCGTTCTTTAATGTAGCAGATATCTACCCAAACTGCTACTCATGTTGCTTAATTGCAGTTTCATGTAATTCTACTTTCTGACTCATCTTTGATATGTCTACCTTAATCTCCTTAAGTCAACTTTCTTGGCTCTCTGTACCCTTAATAAGCTTAGCAAAAAATGATTCAATTCTTAAACTTTTGATGTAAGCATTATGGCTCCCCAGTGGAACATAAATGCCACTCTTCTCCATGTAATTATCTTTTCTTCTCAAGTCACCATAATGTTCTCTACCTCTGTCCCTATACTTCTCTCCGTAATTATTTTGATCTTGATTCCCTTTCTCGAGTTCAAGTGTCTTGGGTTAGATCCGTGGCCCTTGGTTAAAAAATTCACCATCTCCCTATCTAAGTACTTTAATTCCTCCCCAAAATCAAACTCTTTATGTTTAGATGATTTAATTTATGATCCCATTGCATTCACCTTTCCTACTCCGATAGATATAATTTTCTTAGTAATTAACCCAAACTATAATAGCCCAGGTTTTGGACTTTAAAACTTTTGAGTTTTCGCCAAAACTATCGTGACTACAACTCAGGTGACGAGTCATTATCAATCATCACAAGTCATAGGGTAAGACTCGTGGTCTCACTAGTGAATTGCCTAGGCTTTGTTCCCTTGATAACGATCCTAGGGTATGACTCATTATGGGACGTAACGAGTCGTAGAGCTGGACTCATTGTCTAAATAGTGAAGATGCCTAAGGTTTTTGATTTGATCATAACTCCTCACCATGAGTCTTAGGTTAGGTAATGAGTCGTAATGAGTGAATCATGACCATAGCAGTGAAGGGACAAGATTTAGGGCCCTCAGGTAACGAGTCTAGGTAATGACTCATGGTCAGACGTCACGATTCGTTACCTAAGTCGTAACGACTGTCTAAGTTTTTTTTATATATTTTAAGTAGGGTTATTTTGGTCTTTTCCTCCCATCCAACTATTATACTATGACTAAAAAACCTCAAATATCCTCTTGTCCATCAGTTACCAAAATCAAATTCACCCCTCTTCTCTGCTTTCAAGGGATTAAATATCTAAGCTCTAATTCGTGATTTCTCTCCAAATTCTTTGGTGTTTCAAGCATGTCTCTCTATCACTCCTAAACTTGTACTTTACTTTATGGCATAATTTGATTTGAGAATTATGTGATTTAGTTGTTGAGTTTGAACTTGGTTGAGGGATTTTTATGATAATTACTTGAATTTTTTTCCCATGGTTTTAATGATTTTTTCATGCTTTAATTAATAAATTTTGGGGATGAAATAGGGAATTTTTGCATGGTTTGGAAAAAGTAGGACATGGGTTCCCCCAAATTAATGGATTTTGGTTTGGAATTGGTATTAACCTCAACTCACCTTTATAAAATTGATTTTGAATATGGAACTGGCATGGTTTAATCCACTTTTGGAACTGTTGCATTGCATTAATGTATAAAAGGATACAAAAATGATTTGAAAGGGCTTGGTGGCCATGGTTTGAAATTAAAACAGAGCTTCAAAGTCAAATTGGTTAATTGGATTGGATTGGCATAATTTTATAAGATTGCAAGCATAATTGGTATGATGATACCAAATAGTAAATGCCCTAATAATTAACTCTTTAATGATTGGGATTATGTGAATATATTTTTAATTTAGGATTAAGGAGTGTTGTATAACTCATCGAGAAGGTGGAGGTCCCGGGAGGATCAATACTGGAAACCATATCGGTGTGGGGGTCTATATGACCTTGTGCATGATTCGCACAATATATATCTTATTGGAATAGTTTAAGCCTCAGTAGCTTTGGACCTTTCTCAAATTTCCTTAGTTCATCTAGCTACATGCACTGAGTCCCTTTCAGCAGGGGGAGCTGAACCCATATAGCCTGTGGGTGCCCTTAGGACGGATAGAGCTACATAGTCCAGGTTAATGGTTTTAAATTTTTGTGTTCATGACCCTTTACCCTATCCCGATATCCTATATATGTATATATGAATGTGTGTATGTGGTTTGACTAATTTTGGATGTGACATTATTTTATCACTTTTCCTGAGTTACATGCCAGTTTTTATCCTATTGACCATCTTAGGATGCTACATAGTTTCATGATGTGGGGTCCAAAGATATTTCTATTATCCCTATTCAGCAATAGGTGATGCGGTTATTAGTTGAGTTGTTGTGAAGTGGTGAGCCTCGATTATCCAGAAAGCTTTACCATTTCTATAGGTTTTTGTTCATATTTTGGAGATTTGTAGCTTTCTTTTGTCATGGTCAGGGGCATGTCCCGACCTAGTTTGGTATCTTATTTTAGAGGCTTTTGTGGACAAGTGTGTCTTGGTTATTTATTTTTGATTCTTAGAACCTTTCTTTTGGTTTATATATTTTTTCTATTGTTTGGTTTTGCTTCTGCTATTCTCTTTATTGTGCTTAGGTGGTTTGGATAAGGGGGTGGTATCCAACCAACTGAGCTCTTGAGATATCCATCATGACTAGGCCTTGTTTAGGTCGTAACAAACTTAGCATTAGATCACCATTCAAGGTCTTTGGGTGTCCACAAAGCCCTATAGAGTAGAGTCCCTTTAATAAGTGTGTAGCGTGCCACACTTTTAGGGGGAGGATACAAGACGTTTAGGAATATTTACCTTTCGTGTGCTCTAGTTTGGGCTATATAGTATAGTGTCTTGAAATTTCTCTAACTCCTAGCTTACTTGTATTTCAGATCATGCCTCTCCAAAGATATTGTAATACCCGTGCCTTTTTCCTAGCTAGAAATCATCTCAAGGATGCTAGGACTTACTTTAAAATGCAAACCTATCTTTGTACACATGGTATTTTTGATATTTTCACTTTCTATCACGTGGGAAATTGAGTTAGCTTTCCAACAGTACCAATTTTTTCCAATCCGACATCAGACGAGGAAGTTATGGATGTTTTACTTGGAACTGTCGAAAACGCCCAGGTATGACGGCCAACTTGATGGACCGCTACATAAGTGATAGACCACCACTTTGACCATCACAGCCAAGGCAGTTGAGCCACTTACTGGATAAGGACTGACGGATGAGTTGATAGATCGTCAAAGTTGTGACAGACCGTTATCCAGGCCGTTAACTCTTATCTAGTGAACCCCATTTCTGGTCCTTGTATGACGGGATAAGTAACGGATCATCAAGTGTCTGACGGACCATCAAGTATCTGACGGACCATTAGTTGGACCGTCACATACCACATTCAATTTATTTCCAGGTCATTTTAACAGGAGTGTTTTGGTTACTTATCACTCACCTACATATACCCTAGATGAGTTCGAATTCAACCATTATGCTCATTATTATTTCACAAACAAAAACTAAGGTTTCTCTCTAAATTTCATCTCCAAGAACAAAACCTAGTCCTCTTCAAGAATCAAAGGATTTCAAACCCTTCAAGCTCAAGAACATCAAGAACCCTGAGTCAGGTATGCGTAGTGTTCATCTATGGACCCCTTTCGTTCATAGAGTTCAAGAACTATGCTTTTAAATGAGAAACTTTGATTTCCTTGTTGTTATGTGATGTTGTTCATGTTAATGATCATTGTTTAAGCTTCAAGATATTAATATAAGTTAACTTCCATGATATATGCATGCTTGTAGTTAAAACCCATGAATTTGGGTGGTTCAAGATGATTAAAATTGTTGAGAAAACCTATTCCCCAAAGTGTGCATACAAGTTATTTGTTAAAATTCCTAGAATGCTAAAAATCATGTTCCCATGACCCCATAGTATTTAAATGACAAGCTATGTTAACTCTTAAGATGATTCCACATGAACTTCCATGCTATTGATATGTGTAGCTAGTATAATTATGTAATGAACATGATATTAAGGTTGTGCAAGTACTTCCATATGACATGAAATCCTTTCCCTACAATACATTGTTGATAACTATGCTTAGCATGAAATCCCTTATGTACGATATTATGAATTGTGGACTCAAATCTTGTGATCAAGTCATGTCATGTGCGTCAGTTTTCTTCCCTTGAGTCCTGGGGGTATTCGTACCCAAAAAATATAGCTGTGTGCCTAGAGCCAAGTCATGTTATCCTGATAATCTTAGTCAAGCCATGATCTATAAAACTCAATCAGTCATGTGACTCAGGAAACCTCTAAAATCTCATGATCTCAGTAAAATCTCAGATAGTAATTCTATTCTGTCAGTCAACGGAAGTCAGTTACTCAGTCCTTGTACAGTCAGTTAAATTATGTTCAGTCTCTTTAGATGGGAGTAGAAGTTAACACCAAGTGAACCTAAGGATGGGAACTTACCTGCCAGTTTAGGGTGTGATTCTTAGCTGTCATCCTTATGTTCCAAAACTACGTAGCCAGCATAGGTTGAGACATCTTAACCTATCAACCTAGGGTTGATGAGGTGGCTTAACCTGTCAGTTTAGGGTTCCCACTGTTCTTATTTGAGTACCTGCCAGATGAGGGTCACTTACAACTGTCCTTACCAGTGGTGCGGTATTGACACCCCTCCAGTCGGGGCAGAGATTGGACCCCAACTTAGCTATATACATTATTGGGGCATGTCGATTAAACAACTACCTCCCATAGTTTCAGGCTCAATCTCAGTAAAAGGACCCAGATAGTTCTTCAGATGTCAATATACCAGGACTGCCAGACACAGTCCAATTCAGTTATAGTATGGAACTTAGATAGTACCATCAGATGCAGGACTGTCAGACACAGTCACCCATGAATTCAGAACTACAGTATCAGTCATGATCAGTTATCAGTAAACTATGTATTAGCGTACATAATTAGCTATCATGCATTCGTGATCTCAGTTTCTATGTATGCATGTTTGCACTCTTACATTCATATCAGTTAGTTAGTTAGCATTGTTCATGCATGTAAAACCTTTTCATTTAGCCTACCTCACTCGTATACTTGGTACTCCAGTTGTGCTGATGCATTCGTGCTATGGTGCTTTCTTTTTATGTTACACCATAGGTTCAGAGACACGAGTTCCAGACCAACAGTAGCAGTCGCATTCCAGTATATAGAGCTGCAGCGAGTCCTCTTAATTCGAGGATGATATGATTTGATTCATTTATTATTTC
The DNA here is from genome assembly GCF_002878395.1 of Capsicum annuum. Lineage (NCBI taxonomy): Eukaryota > Viridiplantae > Streptophyta > Magnoliopsida > Solanales > Solanaceae > Capsicum > Capsicum annuum. The sequence goes on along the minus strand of NC_061111.1, from coordinate 192,052,506 downwards.
AGTTAGTTTTCAGTTTATGGAGTTAGTTGGAGATATGTTCCTTCAACTCCTTATTTAGTTAGTACTTTTAGGGTTTCAGATACAGTTTAGGTTTAGTTCAGATTTGATTTAATTTTAGTTATTTTGGGTATCTTTCACCTATATGGATGTTATTTTACCAGATTCTTTATTTATTTGAACCTTATGGCCTACATGTTCATGTTTTCTGCATTATTATGATATATACTGAAACGTACAAGTACAGATATTAGTCATGGGTTAGCTTGTTGTCCCTCGAAGTCATGAGCATCGTGTAGCATTCCAGTTCAAAAAATTAGGGTGTTACAGATATGATGCCTATAGAAACTCTTATGGAATTTAAGCTCTAAACCCCTCAAGAGATAGGCTACTAAGTTAACTTTCCGACACTGTAAGTCTCACCTTAATTAGATATCTTGGTGGAAAGTTATGCAAATTTTCCTCAGGCATCAGTAAGTTGCCAGTTGCTATAATGTACTTGATGACCCGTAATTGGATGTTACAAGTTGTTATGAGTAGTCATATTCAAGGCAGGAAAAACCTTCAATTTTATCCTAGTGACTTTGACTCTATTCTACGACTCATAATAAGAGGCTACGAGTCATTAAGAGGGACCCGTAGACACAACAATGTTCGACCAAGAATCCATTTCAGTAGTTATGATTCCAACACATGACAGATATTCAGACCTTATGAGTCATTGTGTGGACCCGTAGCCTGTCTAGTAGAGGATCCAAGAATCAAGTTTCAGACTATAAATCCACCCAACGGCTCATAGTCAGGCGTAACGAGTTGTTAGGAGGGAAGTCGTAGCCAAATCAGAAATGACCAAAATCCCAGGACCTTAAATTATGACTCAGACTATGACCTATAACCAATCATGTCGAGTCATAGGGTGAGTCGTAGCGGATGTGAACCCCAAATCTGTACACATTTCAAAAAGGGGATTTTTGGTAATTTCCACCCCTTCTTAAGATAAACCACATTGTTTATGCTCCCAAAATGTCAGCTATCAAGGTTAAACATTACCATATTCCCTCAAAACATTGAAAATTACTTCTCTTACACAAAAGAAAGTGATTCGCTTTCCCCTCAAGAGCAAATGAGGGTTTCTCAAGAACAAGATCAACTTCAAATATTTCACCAAGGTATCTATTCTTAAGTATGTGGGATTTCATCAGCGGGTCCCTTCAATCCATTGAGTCTCAAGAACTCCCTAAATTTACAACTGTAAAACTTTTTTCTCTTTTATGAGATTTCCAGTTTGTCATGCCCAATTTCTACAAAGGTTAACAAAACATGACTTATAGACTCTAAAAGAAGTGAATTTTTATGTAGAGTTACCACCTAATTTTATGAAAAATAAGGAAACCGATCTATTTAGTAACACATATGACTAATGATATTTTAGTCTACAAAAGATTAATTTAGATTCTAGGTAAGGGTTCAAATTATTTTGAAGGAAAGGGGTTAGACACCCTTTAGAATATAACGACTCATTTCTTCGTTACTAAATTATTCGTAATAAATTCATTCCTCAATATTAATCTGGGTCCAAATTAGCCAATATTTTATTTATTATGTCACCTTAAACTTTTTGGTGAAGATTTCAGCCTTCGAATATATCTAGATTGACTCAAACTCGATGAATTTAATTATTCATGAGTTCTAATATCAATAACTTAGTTTGAAAATTTTTAAGCTATTAATTAAGGTCATACAATATCCTTAACACAAAGTTAAGTTTAAAACTTTATTTTTGATAGAGTTTTGATATGGGTTTTTACTAGGGTCAAATTCAAATGATCATATCTCTTAGAATATAAGAAGTTATGAAACCCCACACCCATCAAATTAAATATCTCTGAGTCCTCTTTCCGATGCAACAAACCGTTCCTCAATTTGAATTTGGAGTAAAAAGTTATGACTATTTTACTGAGCACTGTCTGGACTGAAATGGGATTTTGCTGTAGCAAAATTTCTGGTTGTATTTAAATCAGCTTCAGCCGTATTTTAGGTCTAAAAATCCCAAATTTTATTCTCCAACCCTAGAGAGGTGATTTCTCAAAGCTTAATGTGAAATTCCTCCATGGAGGTAAGTTTTTCCATTATTTTCTTTGCTTTTTAATCCTTTAATATCTTAGAATCCTTAGAAAGACCTTTAATGGAGAAATTCTTTTGGAGAATACTCATGAGTGTTTTTAATATGACCTAGAGATGATTTTAAATTATAAATTAAAGATTCCTAACATTAATTTCATAAACTAGATTATTAATTTTGATGGTTAGGAACCTTGAATTCCATAAAGATGAGACCTTTAGCATAAAAACTCCATTAATGGAGATGGGTTAAGCTTGAAAAAGTTAATTAATGGCTAACTGACATTGAATGATGATATAAACCTTAAATTAAGGGTAGAATTAGTGGGTTTGGATCCCCAAGATATCGGATTGAAGAGTAATTACTTATTACTCTTATTATTGGTTGATTTTTAGATGGTTGATTATTCCAAGGCATGAAGGAAAGGAAAAATCATCTTTGTTGCAACTTGTTTCTTCCAAAAGCTTGGTGTCTAGGTAGTCTAGGTTTCATGAGTAGAAGATTGTGTTATTTTATATTTTCATAATTTAGAATTGATGGGAGAAAGCATGTCTAGGACTGTGGGTATGGAGTTGATGCAGATAGTGACACAAGTACTTAACTTTAATCCCAAAAACTATATTATTGATTGATTATGTGATATTCATGCTATTATGTGTTATGTTCCCAAAAGGAGATTTTTGTAAATGTGGTCTATGAACATTATGGTTTCTAGTGATGAACCTAGTTGAGTTGTAATGGTATTAAGTTGTATGCATTGTGTAATAATATGATGAGGAGAATTATGCTAAGATCGAATATTGATGAGTATAGTAATATCTAAGGAATAGATAACTTGAATCAGTGTGATGATTGTATTATGTGGAAAGAGGTAGAGGATAATGATACGCATGAATGTACTAGTTATAAATGGTGATGTTACAACCCAAGTTGAGGTATTTAAGAAGATAATAATATTTTTAATAATTAATAGTGACTTGTATGCGTAAGAATTAAATTGTGATTTATTTTATGATATTCTTGTTTTGATATTGATAAAAATACTATATCTATTGGACACCCATGAGAGGCTAAATTGGTGGTAATGATGATTTATTTAATTGCCTTTGAGTGGCTTGTTTGATAATGATAACTCCTTAAAGTAATATTATGAATACTTGTTGATTGGTTTTCGGAAATGCTTGAAATTGTTGATGCGTGTATAAATGATTATTGAAAATTTACTTGATGGAATTGTCTTATGACTTTAAGTGTACTTGTAAACTTGGTACATTGTTGTATGCTGTGAGATTGTGTAAATTTGATATTGATGATACTTGTTTATGCTGGATCGGATACCACGCCGGTACGGATATATATATGTTGGATCGGGTACCACATTGGTACGGATGTGGATATATTGGATCGGGTATCACGCCGGTACAGATATGTATATGTTGGATCCGGTACCACACCGGTACGGATATATATATTGGATCGTGTACCACGCCGGTACGGATATGTATATATTGGATCGGGTACCACGCCGGTACGGATATGTATATGTTGGATCGGGAACCACATCGGTATGGATATATATATGTTAGATCGGGTACCACTCTAGTACGGATATAAGTTAGATCAAGTACTACGCCAGTACGGATATATATATGTTGGATCGGGTACCACGTCGATACAGATATGTATATGTTAGATCGGGTACCACACCGGTACGGATATGTATATGTTGGATCGGGTACCACATTGGTACGGTTCATGAACATAGATTGTTCCCTACAGGTCATGACTATTTGGGAAAAAATAAGTCCCATAGCATGTGTGTACATATTTATGTTGAGTCTGTGGATGCTTACAGTATGGTTGAAACCTTGATGGTTATGTGGCTTGTTTGTGAGCACTGTTTGATTTTTTATTGCAGTATTGTTGATTCATTAGGCATTTGATTTTGTGATATATATTTGAGAAGTGAAACTTTATACTTACTTATATATTGGTTGACTTGCTTGATTTATACGTGTTTTAATCGTGGCTTACCAGAATAGCTAGTTATCATTCTTTAATATTATATGAGAACATTTGGTTGCTCGAGAATTTAGTGTGGGTTGTCTATGATTACGGGTTTGTTCCTGTGAATATGAGTGATGAAAAAGATAAGGTGAATAAATAGGAATAGTGTTGTATTAGTGTTGGATTGTGGTTGATGGTGTGAATTGATGAGGCTAGAGTATATTAGTAGCAAATATAATATTGATGGAGTTGGAAGAGTAGTGGGATGTTGTAACTTACATAGGTAAAGTAATAATATTATTACAACCTTAGTTGAATTATTTTCCATTCAGGATGTCATGATTTATTTTCCTTAATTATATTTTATAATTATATGGATTAACACGGTCAGCCGATGATGCCTACCAGTACATGTGGTTGTACTGACCCTACTCTTCTACATTTCTTCTTGGAGTGTAGACTGAATACAGGTTAGTTGCAGTTACTAGATGGATGACGATATTCAGCACTAACTTCTGCACTTTCTTCCTAGCAGATGTTAGAGTCTTTGTATTATTTATTTTATTATTAGTCTATGTTGTAGTAGATAGCTCTTGTACATGTCTGGCCAAGTCTTGAAATAGTGAAGAACATTTGTAATAAGGTTTTGAAAAAGTTAATTTATTAGTATTTAATTTACTTTATATTTTCTCAAAAACAGAAGTCTTCCGCATATTTTTAGTTGGGTAATAAGGGTTCTCCTAGCTACTTAGAATAGCGTAGGTGCTCGCACGGTCCGTTAGTCTAGGTCGTGACATAGAATCCACAAGTATGGTACCCGACTAGACTAAAATTATCAAGGAGGGAGGAGGTATAAATATTTAAAATAATGTAAAAGCTATATGTGCATAGGGATCATTTGTTTGCACTTAATGGTGGTCTGAATCTTAATGGTCAGACTTCAGACCATTAAGTACATTTAGTTTTTATCAAGATTTTAGCTCTTAATAGGTCTGAATAGGTCTTAATCATTCAGATCTAGAATCAAGTCTTCATAAGTCTGAAGAGGTATTCTAGTGTTAGATAATATTCACCGCCACTCTATTCATAATCATCAATCACCACCACTAACCACCTCTGCCACCGCCACCATTATCAACCAGCACCCACCACCACCTACCACCTCCACCATCACAACCACCATCGACAACAAATATCGTTACCAACTACTATTATCAATCTCTACCACACCTACTACCTCTATTATTCTAATTATATTCACCACCACCGTCACCAGCACCGCCATCATCAACCACTATCGGTCAATCCCTACTATCGACCAACTCATCTATCACAACTAGCACCACCGCTAACTACCACTAATACATCACAAACTCTATACATTCTTCGACCTTCACCGTTATTGTCACTAGTAACACTACCTCTACCATCACTTCAACCACTACCATCGCTACAATTTATCTATACTAACAACTATCTCCACTATCTCAACAAATAACATCTCCAACTAGCACCAAACATCATCAACTAACATGCATTCATTTTTCAGCCATCACAATCAACACCTCCAACTACTAACATCAAGCAACGTCACATCACAGCCACCACCACCACTATCAACCTCCACCATCATAACAGTCACTACAATACCAACCATCACAACTATCACCACCAACATTACTAATCCCTAACATCAATCATTGTCACCGCAACCACTATTATAAACCATCTCCACTATCACAAACAAATATAAATATTTTTTTCAATCAAATAATAGTTTTGTTGTATTAAATTATACACTTTTCTGATATATAATGAATTTTTTATTTGAATTGTATTTTTATTTTATTATATATACAAATTATAAAGTTTACACATTCAGATGTTGAAAAAACAAACAGTCTTAATCATTCAGTTTTCAGATCTAAAGACAACATCTTAATTATTCAGATGTGCATTCAGATTCAGATGTTTGAATTTTAAAAGAAACAAATGCAGCCTAAGTATATAAATAAAACTTATTTTTGTGAAAATACGTGAAGGGTATGTATAAAAATGTACAAGTTACATGTGAAAAAGAAAAGTATTTTGTGGCGTATGAAAAGAAAAATATCTATTTTGTACTATAAAAAAAGTATTTTGTAGAAAATACTACCTACTAGATCAATATCACGGAGAGAAAAATAAAGATTTTACTTGATTAATTTAATTCATTTATGTAAACGACCTAATTTTTCCTAAACATGCGTTAATGAATATTTAAGTAAAGAATGTTCCCACCCGACACCCCAAAAAGTAAAGTTTCCTCTATACTTTTATCTTTATGTACAATTATGAAGATGAGAAATAAAATACAAACATAAAGCTCAGAACTCCCTTTAAAATAATACTTTAGAGTCTGTCATAGAGAACATGTATAAACACTTGGTAGAAATATTAAGAATAAATAAATAAAAGTTGTGTGTACACATACGTAGATGCAGATGTATGTATGTTTGTATATATATATATATGTATATATATATATATAGTTTGAAAAGAGAAAATAGACGATTCTATAAATTTGCCCCAGTGTATGATTTATGGCTAGCATTGGACTCTTTGAATGGAATTTGAAAAAATGACTTATTGTTCTGAATTGTATTCTTGTTTAAAAGTGCATGATGTCTTCGAATATCTATAGGGACTTGAGGATACTAATGTCTCTGATTGTTTATAGGGACTTGAGGATGAATAACATCTTTGATTGTCTATGGGGTCTTGATGCACGACATCTCCCATTCTCTATGGAGATTGATGTTGATGGTCTTTCTCGATTGTTTGCATGACATCTCTAATTTTCTATGGAAACTGATGTTTATTATCGTCTTTGACTGTCGACAAAGACTGATATTGATTGTCATCTTTGATTGTCTTTGAAGACTGATGTTGATTGAGGTCTCTGATTGTCTACAGAGACTATATGATGAATAATATCTTCGATTGTCTATGAAGACTTGATCACATCTCCAATTATCTATGGAACTAATGTTGATCGTCTTCTTCGATTGTCTACGAAGACTATGTGATGAATGATGTCTTCAATTGTTTACAATGACTTGATGATGTCTCAAATTTTCTATAGAGACAGATATTGATTGTGGTAAAGTTCTCTGGTTATTTTCTGGGACTTAGTGCATGAAGCCTCTAATTGTCTATGGAGACTGATGTTAGTTGTCATTTTGATTATCGATGAAGACTAATGTTAATGATCGTCCTCAGTTGTCTATGAAGACTAAGGTCATCAAATAGTGAGGTGATTGAATTCTAATGACCTCTCGATTGGTGTATCAACTGGAAGGTAATAGCCTCTCGACTAGCGGGGCTATTGAAATATAAGAGCTCTCGACCGGCGGAGCTAAAAGGTAATAACCTCTTGATTGGAGAGGCTATGGAAATGTAAGAAGTCTCAACTGGCAGAGCAATTAAAAGGTGATAGCCTCTCGACTGGTGGGGCTATGGAAATATAGGAGCGCTTGATTGGCGGAGCTATTTGAAAGGTAATAACCTCTTAACTGGTAGGGCTATGGAAATGTAAGAGCTATTGACTAGCATAGCAATTGAAAGATAATAATCTCTCGACTGTTGGGGCTATGGAAATCTAAGAGCTCTCGACTAGCAGAGCTATTAAAAGGCAATAGCCTCTCGACTGGTGGGGCTATGGAAATGTAAAAGCTCTCGACCGATAAAGCTATTTAGCCTTTTGACTGGTGGGGTTATGGAAATATAAGGGATCGCAATTGGCGAAGCTATTTGAAAGGTAAAAGCCTCTCGACTGATGGGGCTATGCAACCTAAGAGTTCTCGATTGGCGGAGCAATTCAAAGGTAATATCCTCTTGACTGGCGAGGCTATGTGAATGTAAGGTACCCAAATTAAGACACCTAACAAGAAAGCAAATTGCCTGTATTTGGATATGGGCTCCTTGAATGAGAAGTATAATGCATGTATTTGAAGGTATGTGCTTGAAAGAAAAAGTCAACTACCCATATTTTGAGGTAGGCACCTTGAATGAAAAGCATAATGCATGTATTTGAAGTTGAGAGTCATGAAAAAGAAAGAAAATTATTTTGTATTTTCTTTAAAAAAAAATGTTGAAAGGGGAAAAATATAGAAAATTATTTTGTATTTTCTTTGTAAGAAATGTTGAAATGTGAAAATACAGAAGATTGTTTTGTATTTTTTTGTAAAAAATATTGAAAGATAAAAATGCAAAAAATTATTTTGTATTTTCTTTGTAAGGAATGTTGAAAAGTGAGAAATATTTAATCGTGTCTTGACTGCAGTTGGTACCAACAATTAGTAATGTGTGTAAGAATTTTTCCATTTCCTTCCCGGCTAATCGAGATCAAATTCAGGATAACTCCTATAGTTTCAAGTGACACCTCAGTCATACCAAAGTACCGACAAGATTTATTCATCTTACTTCAGATAAAGATTTTGAATTGTGCCTATTCTCATGTTTCAAGTGTCCTTTACAGAAAAAGTATCTCATTTTCACACCAATTTAAGTATATTTTTTTTGAATTTGGGAACGTCTAGAGATATACTCTCATACTCAGAAAGGAGTTTAATGAATGCAATTGTGATACCATAGGCTTGACCTTCATGTAAGTATCCACTAATGTGAGAACACTTAGAATAAAATCTTGTTGCACTTATTATCGGCTTATAATGTAGGCTTGGGGATAGGTAGGATGATATTTGGAATGAAAGTGACTAATTCCTCAATGAACATTATATTATATCTGTGCTTCATATATTTGTTGCAGCTTTGAAGCTTGATCTTCTTTGTTGTGTTTCTTTGCTCCTTGTTTTGTATTTGATTCAATTATTTTTGAATTCTGTGTTGGAGTTTCCCCCCTTCTTTTTGATAAGTATATTTTTTGATGATTCTCCACCTTTGTTGGAGTTCTTTCTTTTTTTTTCTTCATGGGGGGTTCCTCCTTCTTCTATGAAGTCGTCTTTTTATTTTTGTTCTCTCGGGACTCTTTTCGACAACATTGATCTTAAATCTTCATCCTAATTTACACGTATTCAGTGCGCTCAAGGAGGTGGGACATGAGAGGGATAAAGTATGTGAGAACTCAAAAGGTATAGGCTCAGATGTGGTTATCCAAAGAAAAGGTTTTTAGTCAAAGAGGGAAAATGCTAAGGATTAATGTCATTTGGTTGGCTGTAGAAGGTACAATCGGGTTAAAGAAGTCCTACAATTCTTTCCCAAACAAAGTACTACTAAGAATTTTTCCTCAACAAACATTTAGGCCAAATTCTAGATCAACAATGCAATGAGCTAATCTAAATTTCACCACACAATGTACATGAAACGATGAGGTTGGTTTTGATCTTGTCTTAGATGTATCCAAGAGAATTTTTCAAGTGTCACTCAGGTGTGATTAAAAGGTAACAAAAGAATCTATGGTTTACCATGAAGTCGGTCTTCTCTATCATAGAACTTTCTTTTTTCTCATGCACACTCCTAACTATGTTGGTACTAACCAAGTCAATTTTTTGATTTTTTACAGAGAAAATACTCAATTACCCCCCTGAACTATACCCAAAAAGGCTATGACACACCTCAACTTAAAAGGGGTCCTATTACCCCCCTGAACTAATTAAAAGTGTAATTTTGATACCCTTAGTGCCTACGTGGCACATATGTGGCACACACGTGTGACTACGTGGTCATTTCAGTGTGTTGTGCCACGTATGTACTACGTAGGCACTAAGGGTGTCAAAATTACACTTTTAATTAGTTCAGGGGGTAATAGGACCCCCTTTAAGTTGCGGAGTGTCATAGCCTTTTTGGGTATAGTTCAGGGGGTAATTGAGTATTATCTCTTTTTTATTTGTTTAGAAAAAGAATGGAACCGAACCCGAATGAGGGTTGCCTATGTATCTAGTGAAAATAAGAATCAGATTTGCATAGTTTAGGCAAATTTGTATTTCTATGTATAATTGTCATAAAGTGGTGGTCATCCTTGAAAATTATGTGAAAGATGATCAGGAAGGAACTTCTTGTAGCATCAAAATTACTCCGACCAGACGATTAAGAGGATGGATCTCAAGCATGAACAAAGCTTTAACACTATTTCAGTATGTTGACAAGATTAAGAAGGTCAGACATTGAAGAAGTTACAACACTATTTTGCCGCAATTGGTAGAATTGTAATGATAGAAAGGGTTTTAAATCCCTACTTTTGAACGTGAGGATCGATACATCACAAATTTAATGGTTTATGAAGTTCAAAAAAATAGCTAGGTGTTCTCGAACCCAATATCGAGTGAGGATTTGGAGGTAGACCGGCTAGGCATTACTGTTATTGAGATTTGGATTTGAGGAGTTATTTATTTACTCTATTTGAATACCTTTGGAGAATGTCTTTGAACCATTCCAGAAAATTGCTCCAATTTTAATGTCGAAGAAATTATTCTAAAACAGTAAAGAGACTGAACCCTAATACAAGATTTCCTACGTATCTTGGCAGGACAAAACTCGGTCAAAACTAGTTCAAACTATTTATGAGTTTGTATATAGCATGATCTATTTCTAGAATATGAATTTTTCTAAATGGTTGAGAGTGGGTCTAAATAATTGCGAGAAGGCACACTATACTAAATGCACCAATTCTGAAACTATGAAATTCAAAGAAGGTTTGGGAGAGTATGAGACCCCCTACATGAACCACAATGTATGAAGTGTACGGTTAAAGACTCGATGGAATTGTGATTATGATTAAATGAAGAAAAAAATAATGCGTAATAGTTTCTCTAGTGACAAATATAGTGTATTATACAAGTAATGAATAAAAGAATTGATAAGACAACAAAACTAAATAATGTAAAGAATTTGTGAAAAAATCCACACAATTTGCAACGTGAAACAGTTAAAAAATCAAAGAACTAACATCTGTAAAAAGCAAAAATACCTCCCTCAATTGAAAATTTGAGTCTATTGTGGTTAGAACCTGTTGTTTGTCCCCAGCGGAGTCGCCATTCTATTATGCTTTATTTTTATCAAGGTTAAACAAAACATGAATTATGGACTCTAAAAGAACTAAATTTTTGTGCAAAGTCACCACCTAATTTTTAAGAAAAAAATATTTATTTATTAACACGTATAACTAATGCCTTTTTAGTTTGTAAAAAATCAATTTGAATTCTAGGTAAGGGTTCAAATTATTTCGAAGGAAAGGAGTTAGGCACCCTTCAGAATCCACAAATGTAGTACCCGACTAGACTAAATTTATCAAGGAGGGAGGAGATATAAATATTTAAAATAATGTAAAAGGTGTATGTGCATTAAGTATATAAATAAAACTTATTGTTGTGAAAATATGTGAATGGTATGTATAAAAATGTACAAGTTGCATGTGAAAAAGAAAAGTATTTTGTGACGTATGAAAAAAAAAATATCTTTTATGTACTATAAAAAGAAAAAGTATTTCGCAAATAATACTACCCACTTGATCGAATTACGGAGAGAAAAGTAAAGATTTTACTTGAAAAGAAAAAAGGGCTATACAATGTTTATGATGCAAATGTGTGATTTAATTGATTAACTTAATTCGTTTATACAAACGGCCTATTTTTGCCTAAACATGCGTTAATGAATGTAAGTAAAGAATGTTTTCGTATGACACCCCAAAAAGTAAAGCTTCCTCTATCCTTTTGTCTTTGTGTACAATTATAAAGATGAGAAATAAAATACAAACATAAAGCTTAGGACTCCTATTCAAGTAACACTTCGGAGTGTGTTATAGAGAACATGTATAAACACTTGGTAGAAATATTCAAAATAAATAAATAAAAATTGTGTGTATACATACGTATATGTAGATGTATATATATATAAAAATAAAATTTTGTTATAAAGTGGGCTCGGATTAAGTTTTAGATGCGCCATGGCTACAAAGTGGTTACTCGACTAATCAACAATCCTAAATCACATTGCAAGATACGAATCATAAAACCTTTTGTGTTGTCGTGATATTATAACGACCGAATTTATTTATTTTTGTTACGTATTTATATATGTAATATCTGTATTTTATTTTGAGAGATCTCAAAAATCTGACAGAGAGATGTTGTCATTGGCCAAAATCATGTAGTATCTGTTTGTTATCAATCAAGCACATCCACAAATCAGTAAAAGGGATAAAACAGTCCCAAATTTACAAATACAGTAATGGAGCTAAACATGATCATCGAAAAAGATTGACAAAGTCATCAATATAAGGATAAACAAGATCACATCCAAATATCAAAATCAGTATGTAAAAATATAGCAACAATCAACCAAAACAATCATAAATGAATTCCAAAATAGTGATGTTCATCTGAGAAAATCAAGACCTTGCCGAAAAATTCAATATCACCAAAATATATCTTTAGATAGGTTTGACAAACGAAAAAGTAAAATAAAAATATCATAACTAAAATAATGATCATGAATTGAAGTAGGCAAGTAACCAGATAACAAGGGCGGCTTAACCTTATAAGAAATAGGCGGCCGCCTTAGGCCCCCAAATTTGAGGGGTCTCATTTTTTACTAATAATATGTTATAATTTATTTTTAAAAAAATTACATATTATTTATAGAGAAAATAATTTTTTCTTATAAAAGAAAAGAATTATTAGAAGTTCATATGATTATATTATTCCTTAAAAAGGATTAATTAAAAAAATCAATTATTATAATTTTGAAAAAAGATTTCATTAAAAAAGGGATATTTTTTTAAAAAAATTTAAGGTCTCCGTTTGATTTTTTCCTTAGACTATGAATATGCTTGAGCCGCCCCTACCAGAGAACTCTGTTGCTTCAAAACAAAGGAACATCGGAGCAACATGTTTTTCGATCATGTTCGATGGTAGATCAATGAGAAGGAGCAAGGAAATGGTGAGGGAATTTCCCAGGTAGATTTGGACCATATTTAGGTGGGCAGTGGCGGTAGTAATGCATTAGATCTTTCTGGTGATCAACTCTGACAAGGTAGCGACGAGAGGAAAGAGAGAGAAAGGGAAAAAGGGGAGACACTGTTGGTAGATGGCTGGAGACTTTAACTCATCATCCATCAACTCCGGTGAGCCAGCAAAAAGTGGGAAAAGAGAGGAGAATCGTGGTGGTGGCACGGCTGGAGCTCAAAAATCACTAGCCATCACCTCCAGCGATGGGCAACTTGGAATAAGGAGAAAGAGAGAGAAGGCAGTATGGTGGCCGTCGGTGCTATAACTCACCGATATCTGGTGGTGGTGGGGCAGTAAAGAGAGAAAAAAGAGAGAGGAATCTAATACTTTGTGTGCGTGTGTGAATTTTTATATTAAAGTGTGTGTATTTTGTAGTTTGTTTTGGTGTATTTGAGAGAGATGAGAAAAAGGAAAAATATGTGTGGAGGTTACAATATGTGTTTGTATTTTTTTATCTTAAAAAAATGTTAACCCCCACCCCTATTTATAATAGAAATGAGTTCTTTTTATCATCCAAAGGATAAAAGCGTGCCCCTCTATTTTTTATGGAACACTCTTTGGTTCTTAAGTTATTGACCAAAGGATTTTTCATTCTTTCAACCAATAGGCACAGTTATTATCCAAAGTTTTGTGTCATTGTGTGGTCATTTTTAGATGTGCCAAGATATTATTATGTGGTCATTGTCGAATCTGACAAGATATTATTGTATGGTCATTGTCGGATGTGATAAGACACTGAACTATTATGATGTGTAAAAATAATTGATCCGACGTGCAAAATTACAGACTGTATTAAATAATGTGCAAAATAAAAATTGATATGTGATTATAGAAAATGTAAAGAAAATTAAAAATATAATTATCTTGAAAATGAATTGACGCGTGCAGATGGCTGTGAAAATGAATTGATAAAAATCCTAATATCATGAAAAAAATATGTCAATAAATTAATAAAATTTTAAAGTAAAGATGATTATCAATAATTTATTAACGATTGTACGAATATATGAAATTATATTTTATGCCTTTTAACGACCAGATAGTCCAAATGCGTTAAATCAAGCACGAAGATCCAAAATTGTGTGTCAACAAAGTTAACCTGAATTTTATGAATCCTCTCTCTATTGTTTTGATTTTGAACCTTGAAAATATATTCCCTCATGAGAATTGTGTTTTCATATGTTTGATAATGCAATGTCTACATCATGATCAGTTATTGAAATACTGAGTGTTATTCATGATTTTTCATACCATGGTTAGTTTCATAATTACCATGATCAGTTTGCATTAGTTAGTGTTGCATTAGAGTGTTTTGGAATGTTTAAGTCTTGTAAATGAAGACTTAGGAGGCTAAAATGTCTTATATAGTGAGAGGGTTTAGGGTTTTAGGCTGGAAATATGACTAAAAGGTCCTTGGTTAAAAGCTGGAAAAGCTCACTCGTTTAGAGGTATGACTCCCCCATACGGTTCCTTGAGTAATCATAACCTAGGATACGATTGGTACCCTGACTCGTACCCTAGGCTTATCCTAGGTCAATCATACTATTATGGATACGAGTGGGCACTATTGAGTCATAACAGAGGATACTACTCATGCCCCAATCATAAGCTTCATCCGTAACAAAGACCGTCCACTAGATTTGAGGCTTCACTCTACACGATTGAGTAACATACGATTCGTATGCATTGGTTATGACCAAGGGATGACCTTGTCATATAGAAGATAGTGTGTTACCCTTATGGACTAATCATGGTACAAAAGGGGAGGGCGAGAGAGCTACGAATCATGACCAAGGGTACGACTCAAGCTTCAAGTCGTACCCAACTTAGAGACACAAAAAGTTGTTGATTTTCAAATGGTTCAAGGTCTAGGTGTTTCAATTCTCCCCCACTTGGGATCATTCGCTCACGAATGAATGGTAAAGCATGCATAAACACAAGTTAACATATCAATATGTATCAAACCAACCCCTACACAAGTTAGAAACAAGTACACAATGAAGATGCAACACACCACATATCATGATCATCATCAATCAACCATTTCATTTCATTGTCCTTGGGACTCAAACCCATAGCTTATCAAATATTTACTCATTTCACAACTTAGGGACTCCAAACCATCGATTTTCAAATATATAAAGCAACTCAAGGCATTGGGGACTTTAACCCACCATTTACCAAGGCATGAATAATTTTGACATACTAGGGACTCAAACCCATTACAACACACAACAAGGACACACACATAATTTTCAAGCATTAGGGACTTGAACCCATATTCTAACAAGACACAATCCATTCAAACTCGAGGACTTTAACCCATTATCTCTCAAATTCATAAATTAAGCAAGGATATTTAACACATACCTCCACCATAAGCTTCCAGAATGGGAAATAAATATGGGTATTTTGACTTCATGTCCTCTTCTGCCTCCCAAGTAGATTCCTCGTACTTTTGGTTCCTCCATAGGACCTTAACCGTAGCCACTTCTTTCATTCACAACCAGAAAACTTATCGATCCAAGATCCTCACTGGGATCTCCCCATAGGTCAAGGATTCTGAGATACCAACCTCTTCCAAGGGAACAACTAGGAAGGGTCACCCACACATTTCCGCAACATAGACACATGGAAAATCAGATGAATGGAGTCCATACTAAGGGGAAACTCCAACTCATAGGCAACATTACCAACCATCTTCATAATCAAGTAAGGACCAACATAGCATGGACTAAGATTTCCCTCTTTCCCAAACTACATCACTCTCTTCATAGGAGACACTTTTAAGAATACCCAATCGCCCATATTAAACTCTAAGTCCCTACGCCTCACATTCGCATAGGACTTTTGGTGACTTTGGGCGGTCTTCAATCTATCACGGATAACTTACACTTTCTCTAAGGCATGGTGAACTAAATCATGCCTAAGAAACTTACCCTCGCCAACTTCATACCACATAATAGGAGATCAACATCTCCTACCATACAATGCTTCGAAATATGCTATGCCAATACTAGAGTGGTAACTATTATTATAGGTGAACTCAATCAAAGGTAAGTGGTCATACCAACTACCGCCATAATTGGTAACATAATCCCACAACATATCCTCCAATGTTTGGATAGTTCTCTCTGCTTAACCATCCATTTGCGGGTAGAATAGGGTACTGAGGCATACCTTAGTTCCCAAACCTATTTGGAATGACTTTCAAAAGTTGGATGAAAATAGAGGACCACAATCCTAGATAATAGACATTGGAGCACCGTGCGACTTCACGATCTCCGCAAGGTGTAACTTAGTATAATCTTCCATCGAGTAATTAGTTCTCACGGGCAAAAAATGGTCGGACTTGGTCATTCTATCAACAATGATCCAAATAGAATCACATTGATTCTGAGATCTAGGAAGACCGGTAACAAAATCTATATTAATTGCCTCCCACTTCCACTCGAGCAACGAAATCTCTTGGTACAAACCACAGGGCCTCATGTGCTCAACCTTTACTTGTTGACACACCATGCATTTGGCCACATATCTAGCTACATCACACTTCATATTGTTTCACCAATAGAACTCTCTAAGGTCATGATACATCTTGGTGGAATCAGGATAAATAGCATGACGAGATCCATGAGCCTCGATCATAACCCTTTCCCTCAATCCATCGATGTTGGGAACACATAGCCTGCCTTAGTACCTCAAGATACCATCATCACCAATCACAAAGTTCGCAAGCTTGTGTTAACCCGCATTATTCTTGATCTTCATCAAGTTCAGGTCCAATACTTGCTTTTTCTTTATCTCAACAACAAGAGATAATTAAGATATTAGATGCACAAACACACTATCATCCTCGGAGATTGCAAGTCAAACTCAAAGATTTACCAAATAGTGAATAACTTTCACTAACTCCCACTTATCCTTATCAATGTGGGCCAAACTTCCCAAAGACAATCTACAAAGAGAATCGATGACTACATTCGCCTTACCGAGATGGTAATAAAGACTCATATCATAGTCTTTCAATAGCTAGAGCCACCTTATTTGTTAGAGATTCAAATACTTTTGGGTAAACACATATTGGAGGCTCTTATATCGAAAAAGATATCAACATGAACACCATAGAGATAATGCCGCTAAATTTTCAAAGCAAAGACCATGACCAACAATTTTAAGTCATGGGACGGGTAGTTCTTTTCATGAACTTTCAATTGAATAGAAGCATACGCCACCACCCTACCATGTTGCATCAATAGACAATTGATACCGACATGAGAAGCATTACAATAGACCATAAAACCATCACTACCCTCAGGAAAGGTCAAAATTGGAGATGAAGTCAATGTCTTTCAATATCTCAAAACTATCCTCACATACACAAGACCATAAGAACTTGAAATTTTGGGTCAATTTGGTCAACGAGGCAGGTATAGTGGAGAAACTCTCTACAAACCTTCTATAATAACCGGCTAGACCACAGAAGCTCTGAATATCGGTTGGAGTCATAGGTCTAAAAAACTTAGTAACCGCCATAATATTTTGGGGATCTACCATAATCCCTTCGTTAGAGATGACATGACCAAGAAAAGCTATGGATTTCAACCAAAACTCATACTTGGAGAACTTGGCATACAAACGATGATCCCTCAAAGTTTGAACCATAGCACAAAGGTGATCTACATAATTCACCTCACCCTTAGAGTACACTAAGATATTATTAATGAAAACAATGATAAAAATGCCCAAGAAAGGATGGAAAAACCTATTCATCAAATCCATAAATGATATCGGGGCATTGGTTAACCCAAAAGACCATGTAAATCATCTTAGAATTGTCTTACAAACCCTTAGAGATCACCAGTTGTTTGCCAAATTCAGTAAGTGCAAATTTTAGCAAAGGTCTGTAGCCTTTCTGGGTCATATCATTTCAATCGAGGGTATTAAAGTTGATCTCCAAAAGAAAAAAGCTGTAAGAAATTAGCCTAGACCTATCTCTTCATCTGACATTAGAAGTTTCTTAGGTCTAGTGGACTACTATTATCGCTTTATTAATGGTTTCTCTTCTATTGCGTCTCCCATGACTCGGTTGACCCAAAAGAAAGTTAAGTTCCAGTGGTCAGATTCCTATGAGAAGAGTTTTCAAGAGTTGAAGACTCGACTTACTTCAGCCCTTGTGTTGACTTTGCCTGATGGTACATATGGTTTTGTGGTGTATTGTGATTCCTCTAGAATTGGTTTGGGTTGTGTGTTAATACAAAGAGGTAAGGTTATAGACTATTCCTCTAGGCAGTTGAAGCCGCATGAGAAGAATTACCCAACCCATGATCTTGAGTTATTTGTTGTGGTCTTTGCTTTAAAAATCTGGAGACATTATTTTTATGGTGTCCATGTTGATGTGTTTATTGATCATAAGCGCCTAGAGTATGTGTTTACTTAGAGGAAGTTGAATATTAGACAAATGAGGTGGTTGGATTTATTGAAAGGCTATGATATAAGTGTTCTGTATCACTCGAGAAAATCCAATGTAGTGGCAGATGCCCTTAGCAGATTGTCTTTGGGTAGTATTGCCAATGTAGAAGAAGGTAAGAAAGAGTTAGCTCGTGATGTGCATTATTTAGCTAGATTGGGTATTAGGTAGCTTGATTCAGCTGAGAGAAGTACTTTGGTGCAAAGTAGTTCTGAATCCTCTTTAGTTTCAGAAGTGAAGGAGAAGCAAGACAAGGATCCTAGTTTGGTCAGACTGAAGGAGTCAGTTCAGGATCAAAAGGTAGAGGTTTTCTCTAAAGGGGGAGATGGCATATTGAGAGTGCAAGGTAGATTGTGTGTTCCGTGTGTTGAAGATTTGAGGAAGAGGATTATGGCTGAAGCATATGACACACAATATTCTATTTAATGCGACACTGCCAAGATGTATCGTGACTTACAGGAAATCTATTGGTTGAATGGTATGAAGAAGGATATAGCTGAGTTCGTAGAAAAGTATGCAATGTGCCAAAAGGTTAAGGTAGAGCACCAAAGACCTAGTGGTGTGATGCAAGAATTTGGTATACCCACTTGGAAGTGGGAGGTGGTGATTATGGATTTTGTGATCGGGTTGCCTCTTTTGTGTCATCATCATGATTCAATTTGGGTTGTTGTAGATAGGATGACTAAGTCCATGCATTTTTTGCCCGTGCTTATATCTTATACAGCTGAGGATTATGCTAGATTATATATTCGGGAGTTAGTCAGGCTACATGGAGTTCCCTCGTCCATTATTTCATATAGGGGCACTCAATTTACTTCTCAGTTTTGAAGGGCATTTCAGCAGGGTCTTGGTACCCAAGTTCTTTTGAGTTCCACTTTTTATCCGTAGACAGATGGTCAGGCTGAGAGGACCATTCAATCCCTAGAAGATATGTTGAGGGTGTCTGCTCTTGATTTCAAAGGTAGTTCGAATGATCAATTACCATTGATAAAGTTCGCCTAAAACAATAGTTACCATGCTAGCATCGGGAAGGCACCATTTGAGGCCTTGTATTGTAGAAGTTGTAGATCACCCATAGGTTGGTTTACAGTGGGTGAAGTTATCGTGATTGGGCCTGATGCAGTATTTAAAGCTTTGGAAAAAGTTAAATTGATTAGAGAGAGGTTAAAGACAGCTCAGAGTCATCAAAAGTCATATACCGATGTGAGAAAAAAAGATCTTGAGTTTGAAGTGGCTGATTTGGTGCACTTGAAGACTTCACCCATGAAAGAGGTGAAGAGGTTTGGTAAAAAAGGAAAGCTTATTCCCATTTATGTTGACCCATATAGAGTTTTGAGCTGTGTTGGGAAAGTAGCCTATGAGGTTGAGTTGCCCGCAGAGTTGTCAGATGTTCATCCTGTATTCCATGTCTCCGTGCTTATAAAGGATATTGGTGATTTTGTTGTAGTAGATCCTTCAAGTATCCGCACCTCTTTTTTGCAAGTTCAGATCGATCCAAAGGTATTATTCTTATTTAATTCATCCCTACTAATCTAAAGTTCAGCTATGTATCTATTATTACATGAGTTCTTGCAATTTCCGAAGCATTCAAGAGTTTAGAGATATTTTGAGCCGTTTAGCAAAAATTTCTTTAGTTATGTGTACTCTATTTTTCCTGTTTTCCTAGTCTAACCAGTGATATTCGAGGGTGAATATTTCCAGGGGGGAGATATTGAAAGACCCCACAAAATTCTCTCGTAGAATAAACCTTAGGCCATGTCAAGTGAGGCATGATTCTGACTCTAAAAGATTGAGAAGTGACTTCTTAAGTGAGTATCATTTTAACCATTTAGAATTTACCTAATTTAGACTTTTTATCACATGGGAAATTTGATAAGTTTTTCGTCGATATAAGATTCACCCAAATCTGATATCTGGGCAAGAAGTTATGGCTAATTTAAGTCCTAGTCATAAAACAGTGTCATTTTAGTGCTTGGCGCATCGCGGAGAGGGTCTATTTGACAATTATCAATTTGAAGGGGAACTCCGCGATAGTGGTGCTTTATGGAGGACCCTGATTTCCCAATAGTCAATTTTCAGTGGCCTGGCATGATTATGACACATCGCGCTGAAGTTTCAGGTCCCAACTAGTGGGACAATGCGATGGCTCCGCATCGCGGTGACAACCAATTTCCCATTTGTCAATTTCCAGTGAGCCACCGTGATAGTGGCGCATCGTGGTGGCCCATGAAATCTAGTTCCCATTTCATTTTTTCAACTTCGTACAGAAGTTAAAAAGGGCACTTTGGACTTTTTCCAAGCCTCTTAAACCGTGCAAACACCAAATCAAGGTTATTTACAAGCATTCTATAAAGTCTCTCTCAAGTTTTCTCTTAACAAAAACCCTAAGTATCCAAAACCTTTTCCAAGAATCTCAAGAATCCACCATAGATTTTCTTAATTGAGTCAAGATTCAAGGTTCTCAAGTCAAGGGCTTCAAGAACCCTCATTCAAGAGTACAAATAGAGTCCCAAAAGCGAGAGTTCATCCAAAGCTTCTAATTCAAGGTATGTGGGGTTTTGAACAAGGGTAATCCTTTCACCCTTGTACCCAAAATCTTATTAAACTACAATTCTCTGCAATTTATGAGATTTTACATGAAATTAAATTGGGGTGTTTCACCCATTGTTATTGGTTGCAAGCTTTTGATGTTTTCCTTGAATTGAGAGTGTAATGGCATGATTTTTACATGTTTTCTTGAGAAATTGCAGCTGGTTCTATACCTCATGATTTTAATCCTTGAGAAGTTAATAGTTGAAATGTTTGAAACATTAAAATATATGAGTATGTTGAGATTTTGAAATAAATTGCTGAAATTTCCAGATTTCCATATGAGTTATGAATCTATATGCTATCTATTATGCTTTTGATGAGTTTTAACTTGAGATTGATTTATGGGTTATTAAGCCTTACTTGAGACTTGAGATTTTATGAACTCTTGCGATATAAACACCCATGATTTGAGTATTCTGAGATTGTTGAGAAATGTTTTGACCTAATGGTCATTGAGTATTGAAATCCACTATACTACATGAGATTACCAATTTGATTATTGGGTTCGTGGTGAACCATGAGATTATTTCTAAAAGTGGATTTTTTATGAGATGAGCGCAGATAATCTAAAGGGAGTAGTATTTAGCACCGAGCGGGTAGGTTACTACGGTTTCTTATCCTAAAACTACATACCACCGTAGGTTGGGCTTGAGGCCGAGTTTATGATTAGTATTAGGCCTAAGGTCGAGTTGATTTTGGGCCCGAGGCCAAGTTTGTTTAGTTATCACTAGACCTAGGTTATAATCCCTGGCAAGAGTATGACGCCTCTCCCCAACGTGAGGCCTCTTGCTTAGGAGGACAGAACGTTGGACTTCATGTAGCTCGCATGGTTTATGTCAGTTAAGAGAATCTCCCTTGACATATAAACTTTGAGATCAGTTACCTCCCTAAACTAAAGTATTTTCCATGGAGATAAGATATTTTCCTTTAAAACTAAAATATTTTCCCTTGATATGAGTATTTTTACCTAAAGCTTGAAATGAGATATTTTTCTAACGTGAATGAAATGCCTTCAAGTATGTTCCAAAGTTATATGATTTTGAATTCCAAGTATTTGAGTTCAAAACAGTTATGAGTTCTTGAGCATTGAAAAAGTTTTACTCTCCATGAGACATATGCATGAGTTGAAAGTATTGCTTTAAGTTTCCCTTAGCCTTGAGTAATGAGAATAAGATAAGAGTACAAATTTCAAAGCTGAAAGTATAATGACTCACGAGATTGTGTTACATGTTCCATTTTATATGATTCATGAGCTTCGCATTTTATACTTATTCAAGCCATGTGATTCATTACTTATTACATGCATGATTCGATTAAAGAGTATTGATGTTTTTTTATATAACTGCATGCTCCTCCACATACTCAGTACATTCCCAAGTGCTGATCCACATATACGTCTATGTACTGCATTGTCTTATAATGTATGTTCAGGTGCTCAGTCCCAACCTCATCAGTTATTTTCGAGTACCTCTATCTACATTAATTCAGTAGTGAGTCCTCATGGTTCGAGGACTTATATTCAGACATCACCATATTTTGAGAGACTATGTTGTTATTTTCAGTTCATTTTTAGTCAGTTGGGGACCTGTCCCAACAGCTCTCTAGTTCATAGATTAGTAGAGATTTTATCAGACTAGTTATCAGATTGTGGTTGTGTTAAGGTTTTCGGTATTGCTTGGTTGTTGGACAACATTTTCTCCGTATTTTCTTTCATATGATACGACTATGCTAGTGTTTGAATTATTTCATCTTAAAATGAGTGTTATTAGTAGAAACAGACTCAAAGGGTTAGCTTGGGGCTACTTGAAGCCTTAAGCACCGTGTGACGTCCCGAGAGGTGATTTTGGGTCGTTACATCATCGATCCTAGGAAGAAGATATTTATTTTTTATGGTCACTTTGTTCAACTAACGATAATCGATGAACATACAAAGGGAACCATCCTTTTTGCACACGAATAGCATGGGAGAAACCCACGGAGACACACTAGGGCGGATAAAACCTTTATCGAAGAGATCTTTCAATTGCTCCTTATGCTCTTTTAGCAATGTCGGAGCCATTCTATGAGCAGGAATAGAGATCGGATGAGTGTGTGAAAAATATCAATTCCAAAATCAATTTCCTTATCGGGAGAAACACTGGGGAGATCATTGGGGAACATATTGGGAAATTTGTTAACCATAGGAATGGACTCTAGAGAAGGCTCTTTTGAATTAGAATCTCTAATTCAGATCAAATGATACAAGCAACCATTTGCAATCAACTTTCGGGATTTAAGATAAGAAATAAACCCTCCTTTAGGAACTAAGGAACCACCTTCCCATACGATGACCGACTTATTAGGGAATTTGAATATGATCCTATGGGTTCGACAATCTAAGGAAGCATATCAAGAGTACAACCAATCCATTCCCAAAATGACATCAAAATCAACTATGTCTAACTCTTTCAAGTCTACGAGAGTCTCTCTACCACTAATAGGTATCACACACCTCCTATAGACCTTTCTAATAACCATAGGGTCTTTCACCAGGGTAGAGATAGAAAAAGGAACTGATAGTCTCTCGAGACCAATATCAAGATGCAAAGCCACATATGGGGTCACATAAGAAAGGGCAAACCCTGGGTCAAGCAAATAATCACATCACAGAAGAAAATTCTCAACATACCCATGATAATATCGGGAGACGCCTAAGAATCCTGGCGAGTAGCAAGTGCATACAAGCGGTTTCAGCCCATACCAAAGTTAGAAGCAGAAGCAGAAGTAGACATTGTACCTATTGGTGCGGGAGGGGGTGGAGTAGCAATAGAGGCCTGCTGGCCCAAGGAGTTGCTAAAGAAGGGAAATCATGCTACATGTGCCCAACCTTTCCACAACAAAAACACATATTCCTCCCTTGCTCACATTGACCACTGTGGCTCTAACCACAAAATCTACAAGGAGGGCGGGGGTGGAGCCGACTGAGCACCACTAGTATAAAATTAGGCACCTTGTACCTGGGACCCATCATTAAACTGAGAACGACGACCATCTAAAAACTTCAGGTAGGGTGAGAGAACACTAGATGAGGAGAATGAGGCTGAACCCCTCCAATTTTTTTGTGGCCACTTTCCACCATCTCTACCACCACTTTTGGAAGGCCTAAATCTCCTCCCTTGCTTCTCACCAAGGTCAACTTGCTTCTTCATCTCATACTTTACTTGTTGTATGTACACAATCAACCTAGAGATATCCATATTGTAAATCAACAAGGCCACCTTTCTCGCCCTCATGGTAGAAACCATCTCGGGAGCATACCTTGACAATTGATGGATTTTCAAGTCATACTCTTAAACAGACAGTCTTCCTTGCTTTAGGTTCACGAACTCTTCCGTCTTAGCCTTCCTCAACTCTTGACAAAAGAAGTGGTCAAGGAAATCCCCAGAGAAATCCTCACACAAAGCGAAACTAGGATCAACACCTATAGATAACTCCCAACCCTCGTACCATTGGTACGCAACATCCTTCAATTGGTAGGATGCAAACTAAATGGCCTCAATTTTCGAAGTGTACATGATTCAAAAGATCTTCTCTATCTTATTAATGAAGCCTTAAGGATCTTCCTCAATATTTGTACCGGAGAACATAGGAGGGCTCAACCTTATAAATTGGCTAACTCTTGTGGCCTCAAAAGAAGCAGTAGCTGGAGCATCACACTCCACTTGGGAAGCTACCAACTAATTTAAGAGGTTGATGGAGCGACGAAACTCTACATTAGTAGTATCCCTTTGAGGGGATGAGTCAAGTTTAGTGGGGATAGGAGGAACCCCACGAAGATGAGCAGCTGCTGCAGCCCTTGCTCTGGTCTAAACTCCCAAAGTTGGATGAGCTCTGTCTATAGGGCCCTCGATCGGAGATGAATTATTTGCTAGAGTCTCAGATCTCCTTTGAGGTATGATCTGAAAGACAGCAAAGAAAATAAGAGGAATTAGAGGCCTTAGACTTTATAGATTGAGATTGAAATACATGAAAGGGAAATATTTCCTAAAATGTCTCATAGCCTCCTTTTTATAAGTGTGGCGCACTTCACACCCATAAAAGAGACTCTACTTGACAGGTATTATGAACACCCAACTGACCATGAACCAGGATCTAATACCAACTTGACATGACCCAAACCTCGGGCTATGTCATATGGGCACCTCAAGCTCACATAAATAGGAGGTCACCCCGATAACCCAACCCAAACGTCTTGCCATACCATTGGAGTCGAAGGAACTCGAACTCATAATTAAGATAGCAGAAATAACATAATAAATCAATATTTAATTTCATAACAATAACTACGCCCAAGTTCATAGTTGTTCACAACACCTCTATACAAGGTCGAAGTCAATAAATGTATATGTGTTGGGACAAACCCCCGACAATAGCCGAACCAAGTCTTAAATAGACTGAGTCTAAGGATAGAGGACCAAGGATGAATGTCTTCTACAGAAATAAATCTCACCACTCCAAAGTCAATGCATGAACCACTTGGATCTACTAATCACTATGCAAGAAAATAAGAAGGTGCTCCAGGCTCTACGTCACATGAGGACGTAGCATACAGAGATGGTTAACGGTTGGAACGCCAGCATATAACTTAAGAAAAAGTTATAAAATAATATAATCAATCATCAATAAGTCGTTATATCACATTTCATCATATTTATACACTTATCCATACATATAGGAACAACACATGCTAATCAAGATATCAAGGCTTTTCATCAATCTCAAACATCTATTCATTAGACATGAAATGTGGGACTCTAACCGTCTATCCTTTAAGATTAGCAATACTCATGAGATATAGGATATTCAACCATATTCACATATCATTTATAGTAAGGAATCTAACCTTGACACACTTATCAAGTATGGGACTCTAACCACATACATATTTATTATAGTAAGGGACTCTAACCACATTCTCACTCATCCAATGAGGCATGGGACTCTAAATACATAATCGCACATTTAATGAGGCATGGGACTCTAACCTCATGCTCATAAATTGGGCTATGAGACTCTAACCTTATGCCCTAATTGGTAAGGGACTATAACCCCAAGCCAATTTATTTGGTGAGGTACTTTGACCTCATGAGATCTCATTAAGCATGAGACTCTAGCAGCATGCAACTTCATTAGGCAAGGGACTTTAACCTCAAGCCATTTCATAAGGATAAGGACTCTAACCTCAAGCCATTACACCCATCATAGTCAAAATTTGGACTCTAACCCTTTACTCATGCATCATCATCATTCAATACAACATTTAGGGACTTTAACCCCTTTATCCAATTCTACACTATATATGACCACATCTTAGCTCAACCCATAATTTAAGTTTATTTTTAAATTTAGGGACTCTTACCCTTTATCAATCATTAACCAATAAGGTTATTAATTATACAATACACAAATCATAATATCTTTACAATATCATTCAATAATTATTCATACTTATTTATGCCATTGCGCTAGCTCAACACATTGTCAACCTACAACTAGTCATTTCACTTAGACATTTTTACAAACACCTTGGGTGTATACCTCTAACAAGGCCATTCTCATGGTAGAAATTATCAAGACTAGGGTTCCTTAAGACCCTCATGTTAAACAATATACAACAAGCTCCCACATATACAATCTACCATCAATAATATATAGCAACATATATAAAAGCAAAACTCATTATTATTCATTGTTGGATAACAAAACCCTATTCATTTGATTTAAAACCACCATGTATACTTACTAATCCAAGTGTGAAATACATGGGTTTTAGAGATATTAAAAGAGGGTAAGAGATAAATTCCTTAAACAAGATGACACACCAAAAATCTTGACTCTTCTTTGACACTAGATGAACACCTCCAACCCTAACCTCCAATCTTTCTCCAAGAAGCCTTTAGAGTGTTTTGGAAAGTTTAAGTCTTGTAAATGAAGACTTAAAAGGCTACAATTCCTTATATAGTGAGAGGTTTTAGGGTTTTAGGGTTTTAGGAAGGGGAAATAACCAAAAGGCCCTTGGTTAAAAGATGGAAAAACTCACTCATACAGGGGTATGACTTCCCCTACGGTTCCTTGAGCAATCATAACCTAGGGTACGAGTGGTACCCTAAATCATAACCTAGGATTCTCCTAGGCCAATCACACTATTGTGGGTACAAGTGGGGCACCATTGAGTCGTAACTAAGGGTATGAATCATGCCCCAATCATAAGCTTTATTCGTAACATAAATAGTCCACTTGATTTAAGGCTTCACTCTATATGATTGAGTAGCATATGACTTGTATACATTGGTTATGACCAAGGGATGACCTTATCATATAAAAGATAGTGCTTTACCCTCATGGAATAATTAAGGTACAAAAGGGAAGGGGAAGAGGGGCACAAATCGTGACCAAAGGTACGACTCAAGCTCTAAGTCGTACCTAACTCAGAGACATCAAAAGTTGTTATTTTTCAAATGGTTCAAGGTCTAGGTGTTTTAGAATATGGAATGGGAAAGGAGTTCCCTAGTTCCTAAGAGAAGGTTCATTATGTATCTTAGAGCCCAAAATTTGATCCCCAATGGGTGTCTATACTAATTAGTGTATGTTAAGGATTCCAATTTCGAGGGTCCTTCATTACAATTTATCCCTGTAGTCAATGAGTTTCCTAAAGTATTTCTCGATGGTATTCTAGGTGTTTTTCCCGCTAGGAAAATTGATTTTAGGACTAATCTCGAACACTCGTCCTATTTCTATCCCTCCTTATAAAATGGCTCTAACTAGCTAAAAGAACTTAAGGAACAGTTAAAAGAACATCTTGATAAGGGTTTAATTAATCCTATTGTGTCACCATGGAGTGCTCCTTCGCTTTTAGTGGGTAATAAGGATGGGTCCCTTTGGATGTGTATAGATTATCATAATTTGAATAAGGTGACTGTAAGGAATAAGTATCCTCTTTCTAGGATTGATGACCTATTCGACCAACTTTAGGGTGCTACATGATTTTTTAAGATTAAACTTAGGTTGGGTTACCATTAGTTGAAGATTAGAGAGGTGGATATCCCTAAGACTGCCATCTAAATTCAGTATGGGCATTTTGAGGTTTTGGTGATGTCCTTTGGCTTGACTAAAGCTCTGGCCACATTTATGGAACTTATGAACCGAGTGATAGTTTTTGGATTTGATTGTGATCGTGTTTATTGATGATATCTTGGTATATTCCAAGAGTAAGGAGGATCATGCCAATCACCTCTGTATAGTTGTAACGCTCCGAGACTACCCTCTGGACGTTACACGGTGCTTAGAACCACAAGTGTTCCCAAGCAAACCCATGTACTGGCATACTATTGACCAACTGATTTATATCGTATATAAAAGCTAAATTTGCTGATCGAAAACATAATCATGAAGAAATATAAATAAGAATAATACTGATAAAGTTTACAACATGATAAAACTAAAAAAAGAACTTGGATTACATACCATGACTCTGATTAACTATCTATGAAGCCTCTATTATACTGACTATAGATAGCTAGAACATGCCTTCAACTACCACTAATCAATATATATGGATAGTAAAAAATACAACATATGAACTGTAATGGACTGAAGTCCCTGAAATAGGGGAACTCATCACCTGCTGGCTGAATGTTGAGAACTGTCTAACCCTGGTATATGGATTACATCTAGCACCTACATTATAAAAGAATGTAGCCATAAATACATATATGTGCTAAATATATTGGAATGTACTGAGTATATAAGGACATGCACTAAATCATGGAAATAATGATTGTACGCTTTAGATCTGAGAAAAACATAAGTTACTTACTGAAATATTCATTTAACACATGGTTGTACATGAAAAATGGTAAGTCATAATGAGATTTATAAATCATGAGCTGTAAATAACTCTATAAACCAGGAAGCGGTAGAAACATAAATATTATACGTAAATCTCATGTAAAGCTGAACATGCTATAAAACTAAACTGAGGATCATGTATGGATATTGAGCATAAAAATGTAAACATGTAAAACTGAGAATGTAAGACCAAGAATAAATATGTACTGAAATGATTTATAAAACTAAATAACTGATAAACTGAATGCTTAGTCATGCAAACCTGAGTTGATATGGCCTAAATACTGAACTAAGACTGTGGGAGCTAACTATAATCGACATGCCTTAATCTGAGCTATTGGGGTCTAATTTGTAACCCCAGCTGGATGGGTGTTGATAGCTTGCCAGGGGTACCAACACATGACTAACAATGTGGATCCACAAGGCTAATGTCCCGAAAGATGAGGGTGATATGCCTCTCCTGATGGGGGACCTCTCATAATCTACGGTGGCATTGTAGGTATGGAAATTAGGAAGTGCTGCTAACAAATCATACCTCTATTGACGGAGGAATCATCATCTCTGCATTCACTCGGTGCTAAGTGTTACTCCTAACTGAATGACTTTGGTATTATTAGTAGTTGTTTAACCTGACATGGTACGATACTTGTAAATGCTCAGAATGAATATGATATTCTGAATGTAATAATAAAAATCATGGTTTGATTGGCTTATTAATTAGAAATGAAAATCATGTAAAGACATATAGGTTTCGGGTGTTCATAACTCGCCAACACTAAATAATTACAAAATTACAGCAACAACATTTAAATGAGGGTAGGAAGCCATAAATCACAAACCCAAAAGATAGTAAACTTTAATAATATTTAAAATACATGAAATTGAACATGAGGATGTGTTAAACATGTGAAAAAAACATATTTACATGGTTTAATTCATAACTTAAGGATTTATCATGAAATTAAGGGATTAAGACAAGGAAAATTAAGAATCAAACATGAAGTAACTTAAATAACATGGAACACATATTGACATGGCTTGAATTTGATTTATTAAGAAGTTTATGGATTTGATTCATAAATTGTAAGGATAATTCCATAAAATAGAATAAAGTCCATACTTTTAAAACTACAAGAGGGTTTTTGGGCACAATGGGTGGAAGGGACCCATTGATGAATACCCCACATAGCTGAAGTTTTTTGGCTTGTGAAGAAAGTTTGAATCTTGGGACTTGAAGGATGAATTTTGGGTGAGGAACCTAATATTGATGTTCTTGAATATGAGAGAAAAGAATATGTTGTTAATTGATTGAAAAAGTGGGGAAAATAATGCCACTTTATGTTTTTAAGTCATGGGTTGGGAGTTTAAAGAGGAGAAAATACCAAAAAAAAACCTTAGGAACCCACTGGAAATCATTTGGAAGTCGTCCCGATGATCTTGGGCACGACCCATAAGTTCTGGGTATGAGTCATACCTTGAGTCATCACCAGGAACCCAAATTACAACCCCTACAATTGTGGGTACAACTCCTCCTGACGACTTGTATGGTCTGCTTATGAGTCGTATCAATGAATTGTACCCACTGACAACTTTGACAGTGCTTCACTAATTTACCAATAAATTTTCACCCCGATATCAAATTAAGAAAAAATTGGTATCATTGGAAATCTAATTCAATTATATAGCTATTGGTGGGTATTTAGCTCATAAATTCTTTGTAGAACAAAAGTTATACTCGTTTGAAGATGACTATAGTTAGTACATCCTAAGAATTTAATCGCTAAGGGTTGTTTTAACTTGTCTATAAGTTAGTAGCTATTTAGGGTCTTAATATAGGTCTAAGTAGCTTGTTAAACTACCAAAACATAAGGATTGATTCTTGTATCCTTCACTGATCAATATAGGAGTCATATCTTATGACTCTTAATAAGTCATTATGACTTGTAACCACCACTGATAACTTAGACAGAAAATTAGAGAACCTAGGCTACTGACCTTACGACTTATGCTCATACGAATCATATCATATTCATATGACTAGTAGTTACCCTCTTATACCCTGGACAAAACTCATCTCACCTCACACTGACTTGGTTATGACTTACCATGTATGACTCGTATGATCATCTTACGACTCCCAAGGCTTACATCATACCTTAGATAGAAAGTTACCCATCACACACTATATTGGGTATGAGTTCTATGTATGTCTCATATAATATGTATACGACTCAAGGGATGAGTTTTATCATGCACATAAGCTTTTCAGGGATGGGGTATTATAATAGTGTTGCAAACCCTCAAGGATCAGCGGTTGTATGCTAAATTTTGAAAGTGTGAGTTTGGTTAAATGTTGTGACTTATCTTGGTCATGTTATTTCTTATAAAGAGATTTAATAGATCCACAAAAATTTGAGGCGGTTAAGAAGTGGCCTAGGCCCATGACTCCAACCGATATTCAGAGCTTCTTGGGTTTAGCCGGGTATCATAAGAGGCTTGTGGAGAGTTTTTCATCCATTACCGCTCCATTGACTAATTTGACTCAGAAGTAGGTAGAGTTTTTATGGTCGTATGCTTGTGAGGATAGTTTTGAGAAGTTGAAGGATAAGTCGACTTCAGCTCCAGTTTTGATCCTACCCGAAGGTACTGATGATTTTTTTATTTATTATTATGCATCCTTTATAGGACTAGGTTGTGTTTTGATGCAGCATGGCAGAGTTGTGGCTATGCTTCTAGGCAATTATAGGTTCATGAGAAGAATTATCTAACACATAACTTATAATTATTGGTTGTGGTCTTTTCTTTAAAGATTTGGCACCATTATTTGTATGGAGTTCATGTTGACATCTATTCAGATCACAAAAGCTTACAATATATGCTGACCCAGAAGGATTTAAATTTCAAGCAAAAGATATGACTTGAGTTACTCAAGGACTACGACATGAGTCTCCATTATCATCTAGATAAATCTAACATGGTTGTTAATGCTCTTAGCAGGTTATCTATAGAAAATTAATCTCATATGGTTGAGGAGAAGCGAGAATTAGTGAAGGATATTCATTGGTTGGTTAATCTTGGAGTTTATCTTTTGGAATCTGAGGATAGAGGTATAATAGTGCAAGAGGTGGTGAAGTCATCTCTTGGTACTGAGGTAAAAGAGAGGCAGGTTTTAGATCCTATCTTGGTATAGATTAAGGGTGATGTAGGACAGCAGAAAGTGATGGCTTTTGAGATTGGAGGTAATGGTATCATGAGGTACTGAGGAATGTTGTTTGTTGTCAATATTGATAGGCTGCAAGAAAGAATCATGACTGAGGCTCATGAGTTGAGGTATACAGTTTATCCTAGTTTGATGAAAATGTACCATGACTTGAAGAAAATTTATTGGTGGACTAATATGAAGAGGGATGTGGACAATTTTATGGCTAAATTCATGGTTTGCTAGCAAATGAACGTGGAGTACTTGAGGCCTGGTGGGTTGTTTCAAGAAATTGAGTTGCCTATGTGGAAATGAGAGACGATTAATATGGATTTCATTACCAGTATTCCATGGTCTCAGAATTAATTTAACTCGATTTGGGTCATCATCGATTGGATGACTAAGTTCGTTCACTTCTTGCCAGTGAAGACTAATTATTCGGCAGAGGATTATGCTAAGTTTTTTATTTAAGAAATCATCAAGCTGCATGGTGCTTCAATTTTCATTATATCTGATTCAGGTATGCAATTCTCATCTCATTTTTGGCATTCTTTTCAGAGAGGTTTAGGAACTAAGGTAAGCCTTAGTATTGCTTTGCACCCTTAAGTGGATGGACAAATAAAGAGGGACATTCCGATATTAGAGGATATGCTAAAGTCTTGTGTAATCAACTTTGGTGGT
The DNA here is from genome assembly GCF_002878395.1 of Capsicum annuum. Lineage (NCBI taxonomy): Eukaryota > Viridiplantae > Streptophyta > Magnoliopsida > Solanales > Solanaceae > Capsicum > Capsicum annuum. The sequence goes on along the minus strand of NC_061111.1, from coordinate 192,019,546 downwards.
AGCTGAGTTGATCATTTACCTCTGATAGAGTTTGCATATAATAATAGCTATCACTCTAGTATTGGGATGGATTCTTTTAAGGCTTTGTATGGTATAAGGTGTAGGTATCTTATTGGATGATTTGAGGTTGGTGAGGTTAGGCTGTGTTTTCCTGACATAGTTCCTCAGTCCAGGGAGAAGGTGAAAGTAATAAGGGAAAGTCTTAAGACTGCCCAAAGTCACCAAAAGTCTTATGCAGACTTGAGGCGAAGAGAGTTATTATTTGATGTTGGTGATTAGGTGTTCTTGAAAGTGTCTCCCATGAAGAGAGTGATATAATTTGGAAAAAAGGGAAGCTTATTCTGATATATTGGTCCGTACTTGGTCTTGAAGAGAGTGGAAAATATGGCTTATGAATTGGAATTACCTTCAAGTTTAGGATCCATTCTTCCAGTTTTCCATGTGTCAATATTGAGGAAGTGTGTAGGCGATCCTTTCTTAATTGTTCCCTTAGAGAGTGTTGGTATTGCAGATTCCTTGTCTTATGAGGAAGTCCCAATTGAAATTCTGTAAAGGAAAGTTCATCATTTAAGGAATAAGGATGTGACTTTGGTGAAGGTTGTATGGCAGAACCAAAAGTTTGAAGAAGCTACTTGGGAAGCCGAAGAGGACATAAAGTCCAGATATCTATTCTTGTTCCCCATTTTGAATAATCGTGCTTAAGGTATTTGTGGTTGTATTCTGTATTAAATCATACTGATGGATGCCTTGACTCATCATTCAAGGATGAATGATCCAAAGGGTTAGGGGAGGCGGGATGAAATACCCCAGGTATTGGTCTTTGAAAAATTCCTAAGCTTTGAGTTCAATGTGTTGACTATGACTGATTATACAAGTTTTATGGTCTCTATACGGGTCTTAAATACCGAATCTTAGCTAGATCAGTCTGCTACCTTGGTGTTTCTATTGTGCCTATGACTAGGGGTCATGAGTCATAATGACTTTATACGAGTCATAAGGTACCAATCGTAGGGTGACCAGTGTGATTACTCAATTATTTTATCTTGAGTACGACTAGGACCCTAAGAGTCATAGGGTCACTTGATGAGTCATGTGAGGGAGTCGTAGGGTCAATAGTGTATGTGTGTCCAAAGACGCTGTCTTGACTATGACTCATGGTGACGAGTTGTAATGTGTTGTAACGAGTCGTATGGTGACCCATAGTCACTGGCAAAAACTTTTTAGCTTTTTATTAAGGGCACTTTGGACATTTTCCCTTTTCCTCAAATGTGACCCATGGCTTTAAAACCTTATTGGGACCCCATTACCATTCATAACACACCAAAATAACTTTTCTCTTCTCACAAATTCTCTCAAGCAAGAGCATTAAGGTTTTCTCAAGATTGATTTTCTAGAGCTTCCAAGGGAAAATTCCCTCCATAATAGTGATCCTTTCAGGCATTATATCTTTCCTAAAATCTATTTTGTTAAGGCATGTTTTTTAGTTTGGTATTCATATGGTTTTGATGTTGGCTAAGGAACTTGGGTTGAAGGTTTTGAATGATTGTTGTTTATGTGATGTTTCATGTTTACATATGCATTATTTATGCTTTATATAGTGATTTTGAAACCAATTAGATGTATGAGTGTGTGAATTGAATGGGGTGGTATTCCCCAAGTTTGATGAGTTAATGACATAAAATTGGCTATAACCTCAACCCAATCTTGTGAAATTGGCTTTGAACATGAGAATATGTATATTGAAAAGTATTTTGAAATCTTGCTTGGTATCAGGAGTATGGAGCCTGAATTGGCTTTTAGAAAGGGCTTGATGGCCATAGATTAAATTTGAATTGAAAACTTTGGAGTCCTATTGGCCGAGGGGTTAGAGTCCTACTTGGCTAGATTATTTGGTTCCTATTTGGGACTTTGGGTTCCTATTGGCTAGTTAGGTTAGAGTCCTACTTGGCTATATAGTTTGGTTCCTACATGGAACTTTGGAGTCTTATTGGCTAATTGGGTTAGAGTCTCATTGGCAAGTTTATTGATTTTAAAAAGTGATATGTGCTTGCAAGCTACAGTTGTATGACGATACAACTTTATAATGCCTTAATGAATGACTCCTTGCTTGATGATTAGGTATGTGTGAAACGTGTTTAAATTAGGATTTAATGGGGGTCATCTAGTTGTGCCGTGAAAGTGAAGGTCCCGAGGGACCAATGCTGAAAATCGCAGTTGCTGATGCCAGGGTCTAAATGACTGGATGGTTCGAGTTTCCCATGTTATATGACTGAGTGTTTAAGTCACTCTTGATATGTTGGATGGTTCGAGTATTCCATAGTGTATATGTATACATGATTATTCTCTGGTTCGTGCGGCTATACACACTGGAGCTCTTTCAGCTGGGGGAGAACTGGATCCATATAGCCCGTGGGTGCCTTATTATGATGGTTATGCTACACAGTCCAGGTTAATAATTTTAAAGTGCATTTTAAGACTTGTTCCTTGTCCCAGTATTCGATATATATATATATATACACACATATATATGCATGTGAATATGCACACTGGATTTTGAACTATTGATCATAAAATTATTTTACCCCTTATCCCTAAGTTACATGCTAGTGCTCACCCGCTAACCATCCTAGGGCCTACATTGTTTCATAATGTAGGATACAAGGACCCTTCTTTTACCTCTATGCAGCGTTAGGTGGATCGGCTCTGTTCATCGGTCGTTGCGGTTAAGTGATGAGTTTTTATTCTTCGGAAGACTTGATCATTCCATAGGTTTTCTTCAAATTTATATTTAAAGACTTCACATTAATATTGTCATTATTAGAGTCAGGGGCATATCTCGACATAGGTTGTTTTTCTAGTATAGAGGCTTTATGGATTACTGTGGACTGAGTATTGATTGTTGATATTCATAGATTTTTGAGTCACTGTTTACTTTATCTTGTTATATGTTTGGAACTCATCCACTGTCATGTATTTATGTGTGTTTTGTATGATTAGGCAAAAGAGGTGGTCCCCAATTTCCAAAGGATTTGGGATTTTCATCATGGCCAGACCCTGATTCGGGTCATGATGTTTTGCCTTTTTCATGATACACCCTCAAATCATGATATCCCAAACTAACCCCTTTGCATCAAGTTTGATAGCAGAAGTTCTACACACCCAAATTCACTTATGAAAAGTCCTATGGATTTCTTATTAAGTTAGCTAAAATAAATTGAAGTTAAACTTAATTAAAATCACCCAATACCTTTCAGGATTTTTGTACGACATACCTCACTAATTTTGTTCGAAACTAACCTAGCTTGAAATTTATATACCTGTATTTTGCATGATTGACTCACTCATTATAAAAGAAAGGGTCATTACATCAAATTATGGACCATAAGCATATATTGTTGAGGAACATGCACAAGTATTTGATTTTAACATCGTTATTTCATTTCTGCCTACGTTTTGAAAAAAATTATATGTGTATGAATAACTTTAAGGATGTGGTGCATGTCTAGGATTAGTCTTACCAAAGTCCTACTTTAAATTTTGTGTCTGAAATTTTATCTTACTAAAGTTCAGGTATATATGACTGAAGTTCAGTCATTTTTGCCCTAATTTCAACATATGTGGCTAAAATTTGGCTACTTTTCCTCAATTCGGTATTTTTGCTTGAACTCCGTTCATATATGGTTGAAGTTCAAGTGACTGAGCTTACTTCTTATGTAACTTCAGCCATTGTTTGATTTTGTCAAACCTAACTTTGAACACCACATATATAAAATGGTAGAGATGCAAAATCTCTCTATATATAAAGGAGACTTATAGGCATGCTTAAATGGAAGACTTCATAGGCCAAGAAAAATATTTATCTTTTTTCTCCTATTTTTGAGTTTTTTTTCAATACTTTACAAGTCATTGTATTTATGAAGAAAAAAACTGCACATTGAATAAGAAAAATAAATGTCTATTAAGTGAGCAATTTATTTTTGCCTATTCATATTCTATTTTTCATACTATATATAATCTTCTCATTTTTTGGGAGGGTCTTATGATATGTTTTTTTCTCTTCTCCTTTATTTTCTTCTTTCATTTTTGTTTTAATTTTGTTTTATATCTTTGATTCTAATGTATATTATCTTCATCTTATAAAAAGGATGGTGAAGATGAAGTTGTTTGATATGAAGAGGTAACAATAGCATTTCACAATATTGTCATATGTATACGAATGTGTGGCTTAAATCTCATTCTTGATGTGTTTAGTGTTTTGTTGGCATAATTTATTTTTGATTGATTTTGATTCTGTCAATATTTAAATTATAATGTAAACTTTGGATATTGATCACAAAGATCTAGTCTTTCCCTCTTTTTGCAAGTTACTTATTATTGTAAAAAAAAAATGATTTGTTTTTAAGGTGGAACTGCTTATCCAATGGAAGGTTTAGTAATGCAAAATATAATTTATTCGGTTAGACATTAAATTTTTCATTTGTTCACAAGTTGAAATTCGTTGTTGGAGGGCCTGCTCCTTAATCAGTCTCTGTTTTAAGCTCTTAGTGTAGAAAAATCTTTAGTAGGAGAGAAATCTTTGAATGAATCCTATCCGATGTAAATCCACATTAATCGTACTCGAATGGAGGTTCCAAGTACTGGATGAAAAACTTAAAAAAGAAAAAGAAAAACTTATCACGGTAGATTTTTAGGTCTAATAAATTCGTAATTGTCCCATACTGAGATGGTACATACTCTTCGATTTTTAGAGAACTCAAATAAAATATAAATAGAAATATCCATTTATCAAATTATTGCTCTCCATAGCTTTTACTTGATGCTTCTTGACATCTCAATAGTCTCTCTTTATAAAGAAAGAGATCTTCTCCATCTTTATTCAAATATATATATATATATGTTACAGGGTTAGACTTTCTTCTTCTTTAATTATTGTTACAATTCATTAGCTTGCTATGATGGGCATATATTGCTCACATTATTTTATAGCATTCTTCTTTACATCAATTTTTGAAACGCTTAAAGTTTAAAAATATATATATATATATATATATATATATAAGAGGTGATGTTCACTTCTTTATGGCCTCCAATTGTGTCTATTTTTTTTCTTATTTTTTTATATTGTTATCTCCATTTTACTATATAATGATAACATAATAATCTATTTTAAAGTTTTTTTTTTTCTTAAATAATTTATTTAATAAGTCATTTTCATAACTTACATCACTTCACATTCCCATAACTTCTATTCTAATAATACCCATTAATTTTGTGCTTTTAACTCACATATTACCATCTTTATAACTCATGCTCTTAATAATCTTCATTACTCAAGAAAATTAAGAGTTGTAAATGAAAAATTAAGGATCATCATATACAATATTTCAATTCTATATAAAAAGCCTTGTGTAGTTCTTTTAATCTTGTACACTTCAGAAACATATAGAGAAGGAAGTTATGAAATGTTGAAGAAAGTTTTGAATTTTATTGATAATCCGATATAGCGCGGAGGAATTATGGGTATTTACACATGGATCTACTTGATTTAATTTTTCATGCTTTTTGATTGAAAAAAAAGTACATTATTTCAAATTAAAATCTCAACTTCATTGAATGTGAAATAGAAATGAAATAAATTTTTATTAGATAATATATTTTAACTTATTGATAAAGAATATATCATTCATCATTTAATAAATCTTAAATTATTAAATTTTCTTTTCTTTTATGAAACGAAAACATTCTTCATAATATAATTATAACAAGTTATAATATTACAATTAGACAATAAATGTAAAGTGAATATAAAATTAATCGGAGAAAATAATTAATTTTTTAACACCGCGCGAAGCGCGATTAATTTCCCTAGTATTAAATAAGATGAATACAAATTATATGTTGTGTCAAAATAGGCTACCTTGTGAAAGTCTATATTATTGATGACCTGGGTCCAGTATGCATAGATAATCTAATTTGCTCAATCCTTCTTGAGTTTTAGTTGGGTTGAAGATTAGGGTGAATCTAAAAAGGGAAAAGGACATGGGGTGGCTATTTTTTTAAAAAAATAGACACAATTTAAAAAGGTGGACAAATGTAACCTGTCGGCTAAATTTAATTCCTTTTTTTAGCCATTTGGTCCAATTGGGCACATGCAGTCTCTATACTCAATTGATACACTTTTATACTAAATTGATACACTTTTATATTATATTGATACACTTCTTAAAAAAGAGAAAGGAAATTCTATGCAAGCACATGCAGTCCCTATACCCAATTGATACTCTTTTATACTACATTAATACACTTTTATACTACATTGATATACTTTTATACTACATTAATATACTTTGATACCGCATTGATATATTTTTATACTAAATTGATACACTTTTATATCACATTGATACAGTATATATACCTTTTACAGAGAAAATCTGTGCAAGCATATATAGTAATTCGTTATTCGTGAATTTGTTAACTTCAACTAAATTTTTGTGAAAATTTGTGCAAGCATATACAAAATTTATTAAACTCTATACCTTTACTGTCCAAACATAAAAAGTAAGAAATAGCAGGAAAAAAAAAATAAGTCAAAGTGTCACTATAGTGTTAACTCATACGAAAAGAGATAGAATAATTGTGGGTGGACTTGTATTTCATGTTTTTTATTTTCATGATTGCATCTGAAAAAAATAAATGGGTGGACTTTTTTCAAAAAAAAAAAAAAATTGACAACATTAATACAAAAAAAAATAGTGAAAATCAAACAAAAAAAATAGGAAGAAAGAGAACGTAACATGTAAAATAATTGACATTAAAAATTAAACAATAAATAAAGAAAAGACCAAAAAAAAGGGGTATCAGTGGAAATATTTTGGGCGAGCTGACATTTGTGTCCTTTCCCTAGGGCTGTTCAAAATCGAACCGTAACCGTTAACCCAATCGCAAAATTAGTTTATTGGCTAATTGATAATGGGTTATCAAATTAATGGTTGGAGAATGGATCAAAATTTTATAATTAGTGGCTTATTGGTGCGAAGACGGATTACTCAATTTTCTTATCAGGTAAACCGTTAACCCATTAAGAATTATTATAGTAATTATATTTTTACCCCTAGCTATATAAGTATCTTTTCATGACAATCCAACATATAAAACTCCATTTATTATTATATTCACTTCTTAGTTTAGAAAATAACATGCCACTTCTTGTGACATCTAACCATAAAGTGCAATCAGTCTCCCTAAAATGTAAAAAAAATATGATATTAATTATTAAATCAAAACATAAATTATTCTTGACAACACTAAGAACCATAAATAAATGAAACAACCCAAATGTGTCCTTCACAAAGTTTGATATAAAATATAAAAATTCAAATAATATTAAATTTTAATTTTTTTCTATCAATCCAGTAATTAAAAATATTTCTACATACATTTTAGGTCTAGAAGAAAATTCTTATTTGATTCAATGTTTTAACCTATAAAATAACTACACGAACAAAACTCAAGAAGCCTAAAAGATTGATAAATAGATCAATCACAGTATACAAACAACTTAGTCGGTGAAGAAATGGAGGAACTACCAATAATCGCTCGATATTTCATTCTCTCTTAAATTTATCCTTTACACCATCCGATAACCGTCGTTAATTGCCAATCCGATACCGAACCAACCGTTATCTTATTGGGTGGCTAGTGAATTAGTATATTTAAAAACCGATAACCAATAAGCCGAACCGCTAAGCATAATTATCCAATCGATCCAACCGATAAGCAACCCTACCTTTCCCCATCTAAAAAATAGACCCAAATTAGGGTGACTTTCAAATTTTAGCTCCAAATAAAAAACTTTCTTAAAATAGCCTTTACCTTTTAACTAATATTTTATTGGACAAAATTGCCCCTGATTAATTGAGTAAATTACATAAATATCCTCATAATGGATAACAACTTCATATTTATATCTTTCAATTTTTTTTTTATTTTAGTTTGATTTTTATTTTTCTTTTCTCTTTTTATTTTTAATTTTCTCAACCCTTACTTTTTTCCTTTTTTTCTTTTTTCCTCTCAACTTCTTTTTTTCTCTTTTTTATTTTATATTATTTTTATTTTTTATTTTTTCTTTCCTCTTTTTTTTTGTTCTTTTTAGTTTTTCTCAACCATTACTTTTTTTCTTTACACCTTTCAACGTCTACTTTTATAAAAAAAACTTTTTTTTTCTTTGATTTTTATTTTTTTTCGTTTTAATTTTTTCTCTACCTTTATTTTTATTTAATCTTTTTTTTTTATCAACCTTTATGTTTTTTCTATTCTCTCTAAACTTCTACATTTCTTTGATTTTTTTTTTTTAATATTTTTCTTCATTTTCTTCTTTTTTTGCAATTTTTATTATTTTTGTTCTTTTCTTTGATTTCTTCCATTCATATTATAGCTTCTGAGCAAGAGTTGACACTATCATATTATAAAGGCAAGACTTACGACTTTCAAACAATAAGCTACGTTTCATAGGCAAGAGTTGACACTACTACATTGTAGAGATAAGACTTATGACTTTCAAACAACAAGTTATGTTTCATGGGCAAGACTTGACACTACCACATTGTATTTTGATTTATGAGATGTTCTACAACTATTGTCTTAGAGGCAAGACTTAGCTCAAGGACTTTCAAACAATAAATTATGTCCCACGGGCAAGAGTTAACTCTACCACATTATGTTTTCATTTATGAGATGTTCTACAACTATTGCCTTAGAGGCAAAACTTGACTCAAGGACTTTTAAACTACAAATTATGCCCCACGGGCAAGAGTTGAATCTACCATATTATGTTTTCATTTATGAGATGTTCTACAACTATTGCCTTGGAGGCAAGACTTGACTCAAGGACTTTCAAACTACGAATTAAGCCCCACGGGTAAGGGTTAACTCTACCACGTTATATTTTCATTTATGAGATGCTCTACAACTATTGCCTTGGAGGCAAGACTTAACTCAAGGACTTTCAAACAACAAATTATGCCCTACGGGCAAGAGTTGACTTTAGTATGTCATGTTTTCATTTATGAGATGTTCTACAACTATTGCCTTAGAGGCAAGACTTAATTAGCTCAAGGACAAGAGTTGACTATACCACG